>NC_092714.1:106436325-106737318 GCF_047496885.1 Scyliorhinus torazame | reverse complement strand
CTCTCAGAGCCACAGCCATGCTTCACCCACACAATGACATCGTTGAAACATGTGATAAGACAAAAACCTTTCTTAAAGGGACACTCATATGAAATACCCAACACTATTCACAGAACACCAGTTGTGGTCTAACCAGTTGCATGAATAGTTGAAACATCTCTTCTACTCCTTCCTATTCTCGTTCTCTAGATGTAAATGTCAGCATTTCAGGAGCCTTTTTGATTACTTTCTTTACCTATTCATGACACTTTACAATCATCTAGGTACTGGGACCTCTTTGGACCTCTGCTGTTACTAGTTTTTTACCTTTCAGTAGTATATATATATATATACATAGTATGCTGTTCTTTTTTAGGTCCAAAGTGGATGACCTCATATTTACATCCATTGAAATCTATTTGCCGCAGTTTTGTCCACTCGCTTAATTTATCAATATGTCTTTGTAATTGTAATGCTTCCATTTACACTGCTTACAATGCAGTCCATCTTTGCATGATCAGCAGATTCGGATATGTGGCTTTCAATTCCATCATCTAAGTAATATTTTCAAAGTAAGGTGTAAACTATCATGGACTTTTGAAAAGACCACCAGGCCTATCTCATCTGGATACATTTACACCAACTACCAACTGCTCAATCACACAGCTTCCTAAGAGAGCGAAAACAAAATTCAGGTTCCGACTTAAATTGATGGGATAATCTTCTCCAGCCCTCGAAAGCTCCTGAAAACCCCTGCCGGCCTTTTACTTATTACTGCACTGACAACCTTGTGTCCTGTGACATGATAGTTTGTGCCTTGGTGGTCAACCCGATATTAAATATCATCTGGGTGTAGTTCACGAGTCCCACTGTGGCAGTCTCTGCTGTACTGACTACAGATGAAGGCAGTGCACTGTGAATGTGCACGATTCACTAACCTCTGTTTTCTCTGGACTTGTTCTTAGCCAGCTGAACATTTCATGTCTCTTCAACTCTTCCAATGCTCCTCTGAGCAGTCAGCCTCCAGAGGTCCAAGCTATCAGTGACTGCGTTTCTGCTGTTTGTGTAAATGTTCATCATTTGCATATCTCATCTCCAGGTGTCATTGGAGCAAATGTATGGGCACCAGAAGGTCATGATCCAATGGCCAGTTCGCTGCACAGAAGGTCTTTGGCTGTCATCCACTCAATGAATGCGGACCAGCCATTGCAGATGTCATTGACTTAGTAAAGAATGTGTGCTGACAGAATTAGCATGCTCGGAGTTAGTGGCCTTTGTCCTATGTTTTTAATTTCATAAAAGCAACAATCATTCGGAAGGGATAGGGGAAACAAGTTCTGTGTTCACTTATTGGGCGGAATTTTCTGGCTGTTCACGCTGGCGGGAACTTACGGTTCTACCGACGGCAGACACCTGCCACAGATTTCACGGCAGAGAGGGGTGCATTCAATGGCAAACCCCTTTGACGATAGCTGGACCAGAAGATCCCGCTGCCAGCCACTGGTGAGTCGCCCTCCGCTGCTGCAGAACACGCCACTGAGGGGGAGTAAAATCCCAGCCATTTAAACTGGGCACTAAGAAAATAGCTTGTGACATCAGCAGCAGGGCTGTATGTACTGTTTTCTGCTCACAGGCTAACGTGAAACTGAAACTGGCTCATATGACACAATTCCCCTCTGGTGATGGCATGCTGCTATCCTTTAAAGATATATTGCAGCAACTTTGTGCTGCCAAGAGATGTTAAAGATATATTTGAGGCAGCAAAGATAGAAACTGTTAACCAGTTTCCCCTACATTTCATATGACAGGATTTACCTGTGTGGTCTGAGGGCATTCCAGCATCTTATTTAACTGGAAGTGGCATCTTCACTCACAATGTGCTCTAATAAAAGAGTACAGATACCAGATGCATGTTTCTGTAATATGTTTCAGAAAGAGCTATCTCTATGTGAAAAAAATACTCTAACTCTAACCTAAAGATTCTATATGCATGTTCATTAGTCCTATAATCCCTATCAATCACAAATAATCTATCCAACTGGACTGAATCCAATTCTTTCACCTTTTAAAAAATTTCAATCATCCCCCTTCCAAGTCTTCATATTTTTGTCGAATTTTACCCTGTATCTTGGAGTTTCACTTTCTAACTAAAAACTCTAATGCTGAGCATTGATTTGGTATCCACCCCCAGCATCTCCTAAACATTAATATTTTTGCTACGTCGGGATGGGCCAAAGTCTTGCATGACCTTGGGAATTATTTTGATTATCTTTTTTTAAAAAACATTTTTATTCTCCTCCTTTTCACATTGTCTCCCTAATTTACATCCACCAACAATAAACAATAATCAGTAACGAATGCAATCATTCCCCATATCAATAACAACAATCCTATCCTCCCACCAAACCCACAAACAGCATCCCGCATGTTAACATAAACAAATATCAAAAAGGAACCAGGAATCACCCATAGTCATCATTAACATATGCAGTCAGTCCCCCTCCCCCCAACCCTTCCAACACCATCCCCCTCATGTTGTAATCCAATTCTCGAAAGTGCATAATGAATAACGCCCATGAATTGGAGAACCCCTCCATCCTTCCCTCAGTTCAATTTTGACCTCCTCAAGAGTCAAGAAATCGAGCAGGTCCCCGCGCCACACCAAGGCACAGGATGGAGAGGTTGATCTCCATCCCAACAGGATCCGCCTTCGGGCGATCAACGAGGCGAAGGTTACAACATCTGCCTCTGCACCCGTTTCCAACCCCGGCTGGTCCGACACCCCAAACATAGCCTACCAAGGGCCTGGGTCCAGTTTCACATGCACCTCTTTAGAGATGACCCTAAAAACCTCCTTCCAGTAATTCTCCAGCTTTGGACAGGACTAAAACATATGAATGTGAGGGTCCTACCGCAATGCGCCCACACATCTTCTAACCCCTCAAAGAGCCGGCTCATCCTCGCCCTTGTGAGGTGCGCTCTATATACCACCTTCAGCTGTATCAGCCCAACCTTGCGCACAAGGTGGAGGCATTCACCCTCCAGAGCACCTCACACCAGAACCACTCCTCCATACCCTCTCCCAACTCTTCCTCCCACTTTGCCTTGATCCCATCCAGCGGTGCCTTCTCTTCTTCCAAAATAGCCCTGTGACCGCCGACAGTACTCCCTTCTCCAGTCCGCCTGTCGTCAGCACCTCCTCCAGCAATGTTGAGTCCGGCTCTACCGGGAAGCTCTGTATCTCCTTTCTGGCAAAGTCTCAAACCTGCATGTATCTAAATATTGCACCCTGCTCCAACCCATATTTCGCTCCCAGTTCCTTCAATCCTGTAAACCGACCCCCAAGAAATAAATCTTTCAGTGTCCTAATTCCTTTCTCCTCCCATATCCGAAAATTTCCATCCCACTGCCCTGGCTCAAATCTATGGTTCCCCCGAATCGGCATTTCCTTTGACCCTGCCCCCAACCCGAAGTGCTGGCGAAACTGCCTCCAAATTCTCAACAAAGCTAATACTACCAGACTCCCTGAGTATTTCCCCGGTGCAGCCGGGAGCGGCGCTGTTGCTAGCGCCTTCAATCCCAGCCCCTACACAAACTCTCCTCCATTCTGACCCACTGGGAGCCAACCCCTCTGACCCAACTCCGCACCTTCTCCACTTTCCCCGCCCAATAATAATACATCAGGTTTGGAAGACCCAATCCCCCTGCCTTCCTTCCTCTCTGTAGTAGCACCTTTCTAATTCTGGCCACCTTCCCTCCCCATATGAACAAGGTAACCAGCCCTTCAACTTCTCTAAAAAATGCCTTTAGCAGGAAAATCGGCAGGCATTGGAATATAAACAGAAATCGCGGCAACACGTTCATTTCAACCACCTGTACCCGAGCCGCCAGTGACAGAGGAAGACCATCCCACCTTGCCAGATCAGCTTACACCCTCCCCACCAAACTAGAAATGTTGTACATACGGAGCCCCCCCAATCCCAAGCAAACTGCACCCCCAGGTATCTAAAGTGACTCCCTACCCTACGGATTGGCAGCCCCCCCCCCCCCCACCCCTGCCCCCAGCTCTGGCCGAGACACCACAAAATATTCACTCTTGTCTAGATTTAATTTGTACCCAAGAAAGACCCAAGCTCCTGAAACAGCTCCAGTATTCTCCTATTGACTCGGTTACCATTAGCCCAGCCAACGCTTTCGCCCCCCCCCCCCCCCCCACCCTGATGGGTCTAGCGAGCGCGGTCGTGACTTGTCCAACCTTGGCTCCTGCACCAATTTCAAGTCCCCCTCCAACTATCACTCGGTTCCAACACGTATAACAACAAGTCATCGGCATACAAGGACACCCTATACTCTATCCCCACCCGCACTATCCCTTTCCACACCCTCGAACCTCTTAACGTGATGGCCAATGGCTCAATCATGAGTGCAAACAACAGGGGGAGGGACATAGGACATCCCTGCCTCATCCCACGGTGGAGAGAAAAGTATTCCGAGCTGATGTTATTTGTGCGGACACTCGCCCTTTGCTCCTTATATAGTAGCTTTATCCAGTCCACAAATGTTGGTCCAATCCCAAACCATTCCAGAACTGCCATCAAGTACCCCATTCTACCCGGTCAAATGCTTTCTCGGCATCCAATGCCACAACCACCTTGTTAATCTGGTGCCATAACCACGTTCAATACCCTCCTAATGTTTGAAAAGAGCTGCCTCCCTCTCACAAACCCCATCTGATCTTCACCTATCACCTTCGGGAGGCACTCCACCAGCCTACCTGCCAGTACCTTCGCCAATATCTTTGCGTCCACGTTTAAATGTGATATGGGCCTATGCGACCCACACTCCATTGGATCCTTATCTCTTTTAAGCAACAGGGAAATCGATGCCTGCCACAAAGTTTGTGGTAACACCCCCTTCCATATCGCATCCTCAAACATCCCCACCATCAGCGGTACCAGCTTGTCTTTGAATTTTTTATAATATTCCTCCGGAAACCCATCCGCCCCTGCCACGTTCCCCGACTGCATCCTCCCAATCGCATCTTTTATCTCCTACTCCACTATCGCCCCTTGTAATGTAGCCCTGTCCCCCTCCCCTAACCTCGGGTACTCCAGCCCATCTAGAAATTCCTGCATCTCCTGGCCTTCCCCAGGTGGCTCTGACCTGCACGCCCTCTCATAGAATGATTTGAAGTTACAACCAACTTCCCTGTTCTGTCCCGCACCAGAAAAATTTCCCTTGCCGCAGCCTCCCTCCGGAGCTGACCCGCCAACATATGTTCCCGCCTTCTCTCCATGCTCGTAAACTGCACCCCTTGCTCGCCTCAACTGGCGCACTGCCTTCCTGGTAAATAGTCGGTCAAAGTTGGCCTGTAGTTCCTTCCTCTTTTCCAACTTTGCTGGGTCCTCATCTTCTGCATACCTCCTATCTACCTCCAGTATCTCATCTATTACCCTCTGACGCTCCAACCTCTCCTCTTTGTCTAGCCTAGCTTTAAACAAGATCACCTCCCCACCGCCTTTGGAGCCTCCCAGACAATCGCTTTCGACACCTCACCCATACAGTTGAAATCTATGTATTCCTCGATTACCTTTTCAATTTTGTCACAGAACCCTCGGTCCCCCAACAGTCCCACATCTAATTTCCACCCTGGTCTCTGTGCTACCCCCTTCTCCAGTACCATATCCACGCAATGCGGAGCATGATCTTATATTGCAATTGCTGAGTACTGCGACCCCTTAACCCCAACCATCAGTGCCTTGCACACCACAAAAAAGTTGATCCGCGAGTATACCTTATGGACCGCTGAGAAAAACAAGTACTCCCGCTCCCTCGGATGCAGAAACCTCCAAGGGTCCACCTCTCCGATTTCCACCATTAGCCGAGTGTGGTGGTATGTATTAGGGGTCATGTGGGACTGTGAAGCTGTGATGCTATTGGCTGACAGATCCAGGGTCCTGGTTGGCTGCTGACTCCTGGCTCCGCCCTGAAGGCGGAGTATAAGAACCCGAGCTTCTCCCCGCCGCTTCATTCTGTTGCTGAACTGCTGGGGACAAGTCTCGCTTAATAAAGCCTGAATCGACTTCATCACTTCTCGTCTCTCTCGTAAGTCATTGTGCGCTACAATTTATTAAGCAAGCTTAAAAGACTATGGAGCTCCGGATCGCCCCGGAATGCCTGCGGATCAGCCCCCACGCAGCGAACTCAGCAGCAGTATTTAAACACTGGCAAGCATGTTTTGAAGGCTACCTCCGAATGGCCCCCGGCCGGATCACAGAAGACCAGAAAATGCAGGTCCTGCATTCGAGGGTAAGCCCGGAAATTTACCCTCTCATAGAAGACGCAGAGGATTTCCCGACGGCGCTCGCATTACTGAAGGGCATCTACGTTCGGCCCGTTAACCAGGTCTACGCGCGCCACCAACTCGCAACGAGACGGCAAAGTCCCGGAGAATCGCTAGAAGAATTCTACGCCGCGCTGCTAATTTTGGGATGGGGCTGCAGCTGCCCGCCGGTGAACGCGATGGAACACACGGACATGCTAATTCGCGATGCTTTTGTGACAGGTATGAACTCTCCCCAAATCCGCCAAAGACTTTTAGAAAGAGAGTCGCTAAGACTCTCAGAGGCACGGGCCCTTGCAGCTTCCCTAGATGTGGCCCCGCAGAACGCCCGCGCCTACGGCCCCGACCGCGCAGCAGCCCCTTCCAGCTCCACTCCTCATTTCTGTCCCAAGCCTTCTGCCTTCACAATGCCTCAGCCGCTTCCACCGTTTCAAAATAACAATCTTTGGTGTTGCACGTCACCCTCAGCTTTGCCGGGTGTACCATACCAAATCGCAGCCCTCGTTGTACAATGCCGCCTTCACTCGGCCGAACGCCGCTCGTCTCTTCGCCACCTCCACCGTCATCTCCTGGTAAATCCAAACTCTAGAAGCACCCCGCTGCACCTCCCGCTTCTGCTTCGCCTAACTTAACTCCTTCTCCTTCACATGGTATTTACGGAAGCAGATAATTACTGCTCTTGGTGGCTCATTTACTTTGGGTTTCGGCCTTAATGACCGATGAGCTCAGTCCAGTTCATACCGGGAGGGGTCTTCACCCTCCTCCATCAACTCCGCCAGCATCTTCGCGAAGTACTCTGTTGGCCTCACGCCCTCTTCCCCTTTCAGGCAAGCCAACAATCCTCAGATTGTGCCTCTTCGAGCGGTTCTCCAAGTCCTCGAGCTTTGCTCGGAGTCCTCTGTTGACCTCCACCACCTTCTACAGCTCGTCCCCCATCGAGGTGAGCTGGTCGCCGTGCTGTGACACGGCCTCCTCCACTTCCTTCATTTTTTCACCTTGTTCTCTCATCTCGGCCGATGTCTTTGCCACAGTTACCCTCACCGGTACGATTGCTTCTTCCACCAATGATTTCAGTGCGACCGCCATCTCCTTTCTCAACATCTCCATGTGCGTCGCAAACTGGTTCTCCAGCTCCACAGCCATCGCCTCGGTCATCTTTTCCATCGTAAGTAGTGCGGCCCCACCATACAGTTTGGCATCTGCCATCTTGTGAGCGCTTTTATTGGTGCTCTCATTCGACGGCGAACCCGTGTTTCCTCACTTCTTCACAGATGTTCTCGGCATCTTTTAGCGACTTATTATTTTTTCTCTTCTTTCTTCAGTTCTAAAATAAATAAATAATTTTTAAGAACTATTCAAAAATCAAAAAACCTCTGCCTCCCCCGGGACCGGACTTCGAACTTCTCAAACATCCATTTTCAGCGGGAGTCACCCGATGTGCTCTGCTCCCCCTCTTCATCGCGACCTGGATTCGGGCCTTGCCTCGTGTCAAGCTCCGCCCCCGCCACTCACGTTGGGCTCAATGCCCCCTGCTCCTCCGGCCACCGGACACTCCCTCGGGGCTCCTCACTGGCTCCAAACCGGCCAGACCCAGCGCCCGTCCCTCAGGCCCCAAAGGTCGAAGAAATATAATTTTTCAAAAAGACAACAGGAAAAGCACCGAAAAAGACCAGGATATCGCGGACCGGGGGAGCCTCGTCTTAACGCGGCAGTTCCGCTTGCGAGCGCCACCGGAAGCCTTGATTATCTTTCTATACAGTAGAGCTTGCAACACACCATTAAACAGTATCTTCCTTCTCCTTAAATGCTTCACACGGCTTGTGCGTGTTTGATGAGATGCCAACCACTCTGCTTGCTCCAGATCTCAGTCATGATCCAGAGCTTACATAGCAAAACTTCCAGGAACATTATCAAACAAAATTTGACACCAATCCATTTAAGGAGGTATTAGACAGATGATCAAAAGCTTATGCAAAAACATACGTCTTAAACAAGGAAAGAGAATTGAAGAGGGGGTTAAGGAAGGAATTCCAAAACCTGAAGGCAGGTCTGTCTATAGTGGATCAGTTAAAATTGGGGAAGCCCAAGAGGCCAGAATTGGAGGACTACTGATGCCTTAGAGGGTTGCAGGACTGGAGGAGATTACAGAGATAGGGAGGAGGGAGGCCTTGGAGGGATTGTAACCAAATAAGAGCATTTTAAAATTGAGATATTGCTTAAAGTCAGCTAGCAAGCACAGGCATGAAGGTTGAATGGTGTTTTGTTATGCTCTTAACGTAGCATAAGCTGCTTTCTTGATGTGCACTCTGACAAAGGAAGGTTTAGACTTGGAGATAGCTTCAACACGTTTATTACTGTTAACAATTCTCCAACTTGGATTAAACGCTACTGTTAATCCTGCTATAACTACTCAGACTGACTAACCAGTCTGCTACAATCCACGTGGTGGGAGTGATCTTCAATCAACCCTCTGTCTGAATTCACTGAGTGTCTCCACTGGAAAGAGGAAGATTATGTGTGTTGTGTCCTTTTTATATGGGTTGGTGTAATGCCCTCCTGTGGTAGTGTCACCTCTGTGTGTGTCGTGAATGCCCATTGGTCGTATCCTATCTTACTGACCTATTGGTTGACTGTCTGTGTGTCATGTCTCTGGTGCTCCCTCTAGTGCCTAGCTAGGTGTAGTGTATGTACATTAACCCTTTGTGTACTTACAGTGATGCATATCACCACATCCCCCCATTTTATGTGTTACATATTTTCCGTACAGTGTTAAAGATAATTGAGCAAACTAGGTAGATGAGTGATACTCTGTACAAGATAACAGTAATCATTAAACAATAAGTCCAAATCATATGCATGAGTCCAAAGTTCATTAATTATTATGGTTGAGTGGCTTTTTTATTTGGTTGGTAATGTTGATGATGTTGATGGTGGCATTGCATTGTAAACGCCATCAGTGTCCATGTGCTGAAGGAACCAAGAAGTGGTCAAATCACTTCGTTGTCGGATTTGGACTCTTTTTTTTCTTTCGATGCTTGTGGTGGTAATTCTTGATGGCATCTGTCCTGAAAGCCAGGTTGCCTGTTGGTAGTGCAGCAAATGTGAATTGGTAAGATGCATCGTCCTGCCATGGCATGTCATTGTACTGAGCTGAGCAGTAACAGTGTCCCTCATTTGCAGAGTTGTACCATGCCGTACCAGTCATTGTTCCATTGGTGTTGCTTTTGTCGTGCTTGTTATTGACGTTGTTGCCTTTGGTATGCTTCTTGCTATTGTCTTCGATGTTGTTGTTGTGGTGGTTGGTTTTGTTGCTGTGTTGCTGCGCTCAAGGACCACACTCTGTGGATAATACGAGTCCTTCACACAGTTACTCGGGTTAGCGTGCTTTGTGGCATCTGCTGTCTCCTTGAACGTGCCGTCACTGAGTTTGCGGCGCTCCTCGTCTGGAGTCATGTCCGGCTTACTTGAATCAGCTTTGGCTTGTGGATGCTCCCCACCTGGAGTCTGGTCTGTTTCACCTGAGTCAGTTTTGGTTTGACGATGCTCCCCGTCTGATGCCCTTTCTGGTTCACCTGAATCAGCTTTGGTTTCTTGATGCTCCCTGTCCGGAGTCAACGCAGGTTCACTTGAGTCAGCTGAGGTTTCTTCTTGTTCCCCGTCCGGAGTCATTTCAGGTTCACTTGCATCTTCTGAGGTTTCTTGGTGCTCCCCGTCCGGTGTCAAAACATTCAAGGAATGCATTTGCTTGTGGAGAGGCGCGAGCGAATGAGGTTTGAAGTAACGTGGTGTCACCGGAGTCACCAGTAGTCTCACTGTGATTGTCGAGTGCCTCTGTATATTCGAGCTGAGGTCTGTCACGTTGCACATCTGGTATGGGAAGTGGGATGCTGTCATCACTTGTCACACATACAGTGGGTAGAGCCTCAGTGCCTTCTTGACTCTCACTTGAGCTGGGTAGACTGTCAGAGTCTTCTTCTTGTTCACTGGAGCATGGTAGACTGTCAGAGTCTTCTTCTTGTTCACTGAAGTGTGGTAGGCTGTCATAGTCTGCTTGTTGTTCAGTTGGGCATGGCAGACTTGCATTGTCTGCTGCTGGTTGCTCAGAGGAGGTTGCTAGACCCTCATGGTCCTGTTCATGCAAGGACTGCGCTTCGGAGTCTTGCATTGCTTCTATCGTGGAGGCTGTCCACGAGCTCGCTGTGGAGGCTTGTGTCACTCCCTCTGTGGAGTCTTTCAGCGTTCCTTGTGTACATTTGTCTCTCTGTGGAAACTGTCATCACTTCTTGTGTGGAGACGTGCAGTTGTCTCGCTGTGGAGTCTTTCATCGCTTCCTGTGTGGAGGCTGGGACCCTTTGTCGTGCATGGACCACTCTCTGTGTGGAGTCGGGGACCATTTGCGGTGCATGGACCACTCTCTGTGTGACAGCAGGCCGCACTCTGTGGGCCTGTACCGCTCCCTGTCTCTTGATGTCAGGCCGCAGCATAATCCTGCACTCACGAGTCGGGATGTCATATCTGCTGGGCTGAAGATCCTCAAATCCGAAGAACTCGTCGTCGGGGTCGTCAATGTGCAACACGTCTAGTTGCGGTTCGGATTTGGTACTAGGGTAGCCACCCAAGGTGAAAGCTTCATCTGAGTCGTTGTTTTCCAAGACCATATCATCACGTTTTGTGTCGGAGCTGGCATTGGATTCGCGATGTCCAAAGAAGAATTCAAGGTCTGAGTCATAGTCTTCAAGCACTGTATCATTGCTTTGGGCATGCTAACTGCTTGTTGCAGGATTCTGCAGAGGTTACTTTCAGCTACTGGTCAAATTACAGGCATTGTGCGGTCGTTCCCGGTGAAAGAATCTGGTTTTGAGGCTTTAAATTTATTTTTCCGTCTTTTGGGAAATTTCCCCTTTAAGTGGGCGTGGTCCGGGGCCTCTGACGTCATGACGCTTGTGACGTAGAGCGTAGGAAGTGATTGTGCATGCGCAGATCGCTGGTCCTTTACTTGGGGCCTTTTCTGCAACTGCGCATGTCCGGCTTCTCGCGCATGCGCAAATGGACTTTCCCCTTCTGTGCGCTCTTCGCGCAACTGCGCATGTGCAGCACCTTTTCCAAGATGGCTGCAATTCAAAACTGTCGTTCGTTGCTGCAAGCCTACCTCGCGGTGAGTTTTGGCACCTCTTTTACGTTTTCGTCTTGTATTTTCCTCGCAGAATTTTTGGAATTTGTCCAGGACTGCCTGGATATCGCTCTTGTTTTGCCCCTTTGAGTATTTGAAGGTCTGGACGATTTTAGCTGCTTCTGGACCCGCGATGGTAAGTAGAAGCTTTATTTTCTCTGCATCCGCCACGCCATCTAGGTCGGAAGCTACCAGGTAGATCTCGAATCTCTACCTGAATCAATGCCAGTTTTCACTGAGATTGCCTTGGTACCTGAGCGGTTGTGGAACCGGAATCCCGAACATCATCTTGCCTGGCTGTTGTTGCTGGTTGTCACTGGTCGCTGAGTTTTAACTATATGGATTGAAACAGTTCACTCCTGGAACCATGTTTTGTTATGCTCTTGACGTAGCATAAGCTGCTTCCTTGATGTGCACTCTGACAAAGGAAGGTTCAGACTTGGAGATAGCTTTAACACGTTTATTACTGTTAACAATTCTCCAACTTGGATTCAACGCTACTGTTAATCCTGCTACAGCTACTCAGACTGACTAACCAGTCTGCTACAATCCACGTGGTGGGAGTGATGTTCAATCAACCCTCTGTCTGTACTCACTGAGTGTCTCCACTGGAAAGAGGAAGATCATATGTGTTGTGTCCTTTTTATATGGGTTGGTGTAATGCCCTCCTGTGGTAGTGTCACCACTGTGTGTGTCGTGAATGCCCATTGGTCGTGTCCTATCTTACTGACCTATTGGTTGACTGTATGTGTGTCATGTCTCTGGTGCTCCCTCTAGTGTCTAGCTAGGTGTAGTGTATGTACATTAACCCTTTGTGTACTTACAGTGATGTATATCACCACAAATGGAACTTGGTGTGAGTTAAGTAATGGGGAGCAGACATATGGATGATTTCAAGTTTTGCAGAAGGTAGAATGTGGGAGGCCAACCAGGACAGTATTGTTGTAGTCAAATCCAAATGTACCCAAGGCAGGGATGAGGGTTTCAGCTGCAGGCAATCTGTGGTTGAGCCAGAGTCAGGTGATTTAACAGAGTCAAAAATGGGTGGCTTTAGTGATGCCACACAAATGTAGTTGAGAGTCTCATTTTGGAGTCAAGTATGATACCAATGTTGGAAGCATTCTGATTTAGTCTCAGACAGTTGCAGGGAGAGGAATAGAGTCAGTAGCGAGTGAACATACAATTGCTGGAAACAAAGATAATGGGCTGGATTTGTTGGAACTGGTTGGAGCGGGCATGGTGACGAAGGGCTGGGAGAATGAGGCGAGCGTGCCTGCATTTAATTCCGACATCAGGAAATTGTCTCCAATTAAGTTGAGGACATGAAGGACAAAATGCAACAATTCTGCTCTTTTTCAGGGAGAAGGCAATTTGGTTAATTCACGAACAACTTAAAGCCAATTATCCCTGTGCCTAATGGAATTTAATAATGGATCAGGCATACTCCCTAACTTGAAAGGCTTTCCTGTGCCTCCTGAAGGTCACTCAGTGAACCCTGTCGGGTTTCCCTGAGGCCTCGTGAGGTTGGGGGGCATAAGGGTGTCCCTGTTGACAGACACTCAGTATCAGCAATGTAGAGGAGCTGCTCAAAGCCAGCAACCCCAGCCATTTCTTTGACATTCCCCTTATTGACAAACCCCCCTCCCCCTGAACCTACCATCACTCACCCGGGCCCTGGGATTCAGTATTGATTCGAGGGCTGGGCCTCAGTGCGTTACTGGCAGCAGCTCCCACCCCTGGTAGTACTGCCCGCGATGGAAAGCTGCCAGCTCTAATTGATCAGCAGCTCTTGGGCCTGGATTTCTGCACTAGAGGGGCCATAACCACGTGTGAGACCTGATGCTGGCCAGTTAAGTGCCTGACGGAGATGTAATTGCACCAAGCCTCCCATTTAGACGCAACGCAGGATTACCAGTGATTCTCTAAACTGAGGGGGACCCATGTCACTGGAGCAATATTCAGCCTAATAGTTCTGTTTTCCCCAATATTTAGTTGGAGGAAATATCTGCTTCATGTTGGACAAGCGGGCTGATAATTTAAAGAGTGTGGAAGTGTAGTGAGTGATGGTGATCGGGTAGAGTTGATGTTGCCAGCATACAAGTGGCATCTGATGCTATGTTTTTGCATGAGTTCGTGCAGGTGTAGTATGTAGAAACAGGAGAGGGCCAGGTTGGATCATTGGGGGACACCAGAGATAATGTTGTGGAAACAGGAGGAGAAAACCATTACACATCAGTTGAATGGGATATTATCCTGAGGAAGGAGCAGCGCTCCGAAAGCTAGTGACATCGAAACAAACCTGTTGGACTTTAACCTGATGTTGTAAGACTTCTTACTGTAATAAATAATGTTATTCAAGAAAGGTCATGCCATTAGGATCGCAAATGTATCTGTTTAAACACAATAGAATGAATTTATTAACAAAAATGAAAGTGATTTCATTAACTCAGCAGTGATTTTAACCAGTTAATTTATTAATGTAATTCATAATAAATGTGCCTTTTAATCTCACAAAATGATTAATACTTTAATTTTTTGGCACTGAAATAAATAGGTCCAGGTGTGAACCAGCAGCAAGGTTAGCTCTATCAATACACAAAAATATATTTACTCTACTGTTATGATTGTACTAAGCAACACTTTGCACTGACATGTCGAGTTTAAGATGATTAGATTTGATGATTGTTTAGTGCCGAAGACATGAAGGAGGAGACGGCAAATAGATTTCAAACACAAGACAAAGAGACTCTTACGGCAGCCAGTAAAATCACAGAGTGCAACCATGATAAACGTAACTATGATATAACTACATAGCAATCTAAATTGCAAGATTAATTTGTTCCATTTGGTGAACAAATTAGCCCTTTCATCATCCAGCAGAGAATATGTAGGCCTTAATGCAATATTTCAGTTGTTGCAATGCTGACTCTGAATTCCTTGACTGCTAATTTGCATTTAAGCTGTGGAGTGCTTTCGGGTTTTAACATTTTTAACAAAGCAAAAAATAAAACTTGCAAAGCAATGTCAGTGAGTAGATTCCCAAGTCATATATTTTTGGGAAGCTTGTTATGGGCCAGGGTTTAGAGAACTCCAAAGTGTATCATGGAGTTCACCTGACCCACAACTTTTAATAGATTGTGGTATGGAGAACGCACAGCTTACTCTACAGGTATGGCACAGCAGAAAATGGACCAGTGGTTTTTAAAACAAAACAATGTTTATTCTATGAACTCAAGTTAACCTTTCTAAAACAAACCGTGAACATCTTAGCAACCAGTAAGTCAAATAGACCCCCAAAGAATACAGCACTAAGTAATCTGTATGCTGTTTTTTTAACATCCAAAAACTTAACAACCTCTAAACAGGAGTGCATTAGGGTTTACATTCAATACTGAAATCATTTACAATTCTGAATTCACCAAATGACTCAGATAGTCTTTGGATGGCAGACTTCCGATGCAGCTCCCTGAAAAAACACAGACACACCCAAGCTCTTTCTCAAACTGAAACTAAAAAAAAGCAGACGTAGAGCTCAGCTCCACCCACACTCTGACATCACTCCAGTAACATACCAGCTCCATTTCTTAAAGGTACATTTCTTAAATACCCATTTCTTAAAGGGTACTCTCACGTGACAAGCTGAATGCAGAAGTATGGAGATATCAGGTTAATGTTTAGAATATATCATAAACAAGGAATTCATTTGAATATTATTATTCAGCATATAACTGCAACACAAACACAGAGTTTTTTTCAGCATATTGCCCCTGCGTGAAAGGGTTCCGTACTGACAACCGGTTCAGAGGTTTATTAAGTTAGCATGGCGAGATTGTCCAATTTTGATCTTGCGGGCCTGTGCTGCTGGAGTGAACTGCCCAAGCTCATAGAACATACAGTGCAGAAGGAGGCCATTCGGCCCATCAAGTCTGCACCAACCCACTTAAGCCCTCACTTCCACCCAATCCCTGTAACCCAATAACCCCTCCTAACCTTTTTGGACACTAAGGGCAATTTAGCATGGCCAACCCACCTAACCTGCACGTCTTTGGACTGTGGCAGGAAACCTGAGCACCCGGAGGAAACCCACGCAGACACAGGTAGAACGTGTAGACTCCGCACAGACAGTGACCCAGCGGGGAATCGAACCTGGGACGTGGCACTGTGAAGCCATAGTGCTAGCCACTTGTGCAACCGTGCTGCCCAAATCACCGTCATCTAGACACAGCAGACCTCCGCCACCCTTATTGAAGCCACAGGGATCTTCTTATGAAATAGATAGTGGAGCAATGACGATGAGCACAATGGGGGTAGCAAGAGGGTGTAATGCTTTGTTAAACCACTCTGACAAAGTATTGAAAATTATCATAGCCAATGCAAGTTACTTTTGTTCATTGGGTTAGGCCGATTTAACCAGCCTTCAATGGCAAATGGCATCCTTGCAAATAGCGCTCAGATTTCTTTACTTGCAATGTGAAAGGTACAGATGGTGCTGAAGGACAATTAATGCAGGGGTTCTGATCTTTCTGTTATTGGAAATGCTGGCCTCTGAACTGCTGCCACATTGCCTTGGCTACTTTCCATGCAGTAGCTTTTCCAGCATTTTCTCATTCCTGGGACTCTTATTTTTGTTAGAATTCCTACAGTGTAGAAGGAGGCCATTCAGCCCATTGAGTCTGCACTGACTCTCTGAAAGAGCACCCCACCTAGGCCCACCCCCCCCGCCCTTCCCCATAACCCCACCCAACCTGCACATTTTTGGACACTAAAGGGAAATTTTGCATGGCCAATCCACCTAACCTGCACATCTTTGGACTGTGGGAAGAAACCGGAGCACCCGGAGGAATCTCATGCAGACATGGAGAGAAAGTGCATACTCCACATAGACAGTCACCCAAGGCTGAAATTGAACTCAGGTCTGTGGCATTGTGAGACAGCAGTGCTAACTACTCCTCAGTTGCTGCTGGGTTTTTAAACAATTATTCTCATGGGATGTGGGTCTCGTTGGCTAAAGCAGCATTTTTATTATCCAAACCTAATTGCCTTGAGAAGGTGGAGGTGAGTTGCCTTCTTGAACGGCTGCAGTCCATCTCATTTAGGTACATCCACAATGCTGCCAGGAAAGGAGTTCCAGGATTTTGACCGTTCTAGGATTTTGTCACACTTCAGAATTTAGGGAATTAGGAGATAAGTTAAAAAGTAGGACCTCAAGGGTAGCAATCTCAGGATTGCTACCAGTGCCACGAGACAGAGTAGAAATTCAAGAATAGTCAGAATGAATATGTGGCTTGAGAGATGGTGCAGGAGGGAGGGGTTCAGATTTTTGGGACATTGGAACCGGTTCTGGGGGCGGTGGGACCATCACAAATCGGATGGTCTACACCTGGGCAGGACTGAAACCAATGTCCTAGGGAGTGCTTTTGCTAACACTGTGGGGAGGTTTTAAACTAATGTGGCAGGGGGATGGGAACCAGATTAGGAAGTCAGAGGTCAGTAAAGAGGCAGCAACTAAAGCCAGTAAGGCACTAGATAATAAACTCAATGTGACTAAGGGGAAGAGTAGACAGGGAAGAGATGATGAACGCAAAGGGACAGGTGGTCTGAGGTGCGTTTGTCTCAATGCGAGAAGTATAGCAGGTAAGGCAGATGAACTTAGGGCTTGGATTAGTACCTGGGAATATGATGTTATTGGTATTACGGAAACTTGGTTGAGGGAAGGGCAAGACTGGCAACTAAATATCCCAGCGTGTAGATGCTTCAGGAGGGATAGAGAGGGAGGTAAAAGTGGTGGAGGAGTTGCATTACTGGTCAGAGATGATATCACAGCTATGATTAAGGAGGGCACGATGGAGGATTCGAGCACTGAGGCAATATGGGTAGAGCTAAGAAATAGGAAGGGTGCACTAACATTGTTGGGACTCTACTACAGGCCTCCCAAAAGCGAGTGTGAAGTAGAGGTACAAATATGTAGACAGATTATAGAAAAATGTAGGAGCAATAGGCTGGTCGTGATGGGGGATTTTAACTTCCCCAACATTGAATGGGACTCATGTAGTGTTGGAGGCGTAGATGGAGCAGAATTTATAAGGAGCATCCAGGAGAGTTTTTTCGAGCAGTATGTAAATAGTCCAACTCGGGAAGGGGCCATACTGGACCTGGATTGGGGAATGATCCCGGCCAGGTGGTTAAAGTTTCAGTCGGTGATTACTTTGGGAATAGCGATCACAATTCCGTAAGTTTTAGAATACTTATGGACAAAGACGAGAGTGGTCCTAAAGAAAGAGTGCTAAATTGGGGAAAGGCCAAGTATAACAAAATTCGGCAGGAGCTAGGGAATGTGGATTGGGAGCAGCTGTTTAAGGGTAAATCACATTTGAAATGTGGAGTCTTTTAAGGAAAGGTTGATTAGAGTGCAGGACAGACATGTCCTTGTGAAAATGAGGGATAGAAATGGAAAGATTAGGGAACCATGGATGCGGGTGGAATTGTGAGACTAGCTAAGATGACAAAGGAAGCATACATAAGATCTAGGCAACTTAAATCTGATGAAGCTTTGGAGGAATATCGGGAAAGTAGGACAAATCTCAAACGCGCAAGAAAGAGGGCTAAAAGGGGTCATGAAATATCTTTGGCTAACAGGGTTAAGGAAAATCCCAAAGCCTTTTATCCGTATATAAGGAGCAAGAGGGTAACAAGAGAAAGGATTGGCCCACTCAAAGACAAAAGAGGGAATTTATGCGTGGAGTCAGAGGAAATGGGTGAGATTCTTAATGAGTACTTTGCATCGGTATTCACCAAGGAGAGGGACATGACGGATGTTGAGGCTAAGGATGGATGTTTAAATACTCTAGGTCAAGTCGGCATAAGGAAGGGGGAAGTTGTGGGTATTCTAAAAGGCATTAAGGTGGACAAGTCCCCAGGTCCGGATGGGATCTATCCCAGGTTACTGAGGGAAGTGAGGGAAGAAATAGCTGGGGCCTTAACAGATATCTTTGCTGCATCCTTGAGCACGGGTGAGGTCCCAGAGGACTGGAGAATTGCTAATGTTGTCGTTTTGTTTAAGAAGGGTAGCAGGGATAATTCAGGGAATTATAGACCTGTGAGCTTGATGTCAGTGGTAGGCAAACTGTTGGAGAAGATACTGAGGGATAGGATCTATTCACATTTGGAAGAAAATAGACTTATCAGTAATAGGCAGCATGGTTTTGTGCAGGGAAGGTCATGTTTTACAAACCTAATAGAATTCTTTGAGGAAGTGACAACGTTAATTGATGAGGGAAGGGCTGTAGATGTCATATACATGGACTTCAGTAAGGCGTTTGATAAAGTTTCCCATGGCAGGTTGATGGAAAAAGTGAAGTCGTATGGGGTTCAGAGTGTACTAGCTAGATGGATAAAGAACTGGCTGGGCAACAGGGGACAGAGAGCAGTGGTGGAAGGCAGTGTCTCAAAATGGAGAAAGGTGACTAGTGGTGTTCCACAGGGATCCGTGCTCGGACCACTGTTGTTTGTGATATACATAAATGATCTGGACGAAGGTATAGGTGGTCTGATTAGCAAGTTTGCAGATGATACTAAGATTGGTGGCGTTGCAGATAGTGAGGAGGACTGTCAGAGAATACAGCAAAATATAAAAAGATTCGCGAGTTGGGCAGAGAAATGGCAGATGGAGTTCAATCCAGGCAAATGCGAGATGATGCATTTTGGAAGATCTAATTCAAGAGCGGGCTATACGGTCAATGGAAGAGTCCTGGGGAAAATTGATGTACAGAGAGATCTGGGAGTTCAGGTCCATTGTACCCTGAAGGTGGCAACGCAGGTCGATAGAGTGATCAAGAAGGCATGAAATGAAAATCGCTTATTGTCACGAGTAGGCTTCAATGAAAAGCTTCAATGTGAAAAGCCCCTAGTCGCCACATTCCGGTGCCTGTTCGGGGATCGAACCAAGCCTGCCTTGGTCTGCTTTAAAAGCCAGCGATTTAGCCCAGTGTGCTAAACCAGCATACGGCATGCTTGCCTTCATCGGACGGGGTATTGAGTACAAGAGTCGGCAGGTCATGTTACAGTTGTATAGGACTATGGTTAGGCCACATTTGGAATATTGCGTGCAGTTCTGGTCGCCACATTACCAAAAGGATGTGGATGCTTTAGAGAAGGTGCAGAGGAGATTCACCAGGATGTTGCCTGGTATGGAGGGTGCTAGCTATGAAGAAAGGTTGAGTAGATTAGGATTGTTTTCGTTGGAAAGACGGAGGTTGAGGGGGGACTTGTTTGAGGTCTACAAAATTATGAGAGGTATGGACAGGGTGGATAGCAACAAGCTTTTTCCAAGAGTGGGGGTGTCAATTACAAGGGGTCACGATTTCAAGGTGAGAGGGGGAAAGTTTAAGGGAAATGTGCGTGGAACGTTTTTTACGCAGAGGGTGGTGGGTGCCTGGAACGCTTTGCCAGCGGAGGTGGTTGAGGCGGGCACAATAGCATCATTTAAGATGCATCTGGACAGATATATGAACGGGCGGGGAACAGTGGGAAGTAGATCCTTGGAAAATAGGTGACAGGTTTAGATAAAGGATCTGGATCGGCGCAGGCTGGGAGGGCCGAAGGGCCTGTTCGTGTGCTGTAATTTTCTTTGTTCTTTGTCCTCTTTGTTCTCCCACTATTCATTGGTGGTGGAGGAAATGAATGTTTGTGGAAGGAGTGCCAGTCAAGCTGGCTGCCTTGTCCTGGATGGTGTTGAGTTTCTTGAGTGTTATTGGGGCAGCACTCATCCAGGCAAGTGGAAAATATTCCATCACACTCCTGACTTGTGCCTTGTAGATTGTGGACAGGTTTTCGGCAGTCAGGAAGCGAGTTACTCGCTAAATAATTCCCAGCTTCTGACCTGTTCTTGTTGCCACAGTATTTATATGGCTAGTCCAGTTCAGTTTCAGTTGAATGGTAATCCCCAGAATGTTGGCATCAATATCCAGTCCCTGTTGCAAGGTGAAAGTGCACAGAACACAATATCACAGGAGAGGCAATGGGGCTGGTATTGAAAGAAAAACCCTGATTTGCCCAGGTACCTGAATCACTGTTTTAGTATGCCAATGGTTTGCTTCATTACTGCCCAAGTAATTCTATCACATTTGTGCTAGGCTTTGTGGATGCCAGGTAGGTTTCACCAACGAATTCACCTTTGTCACAATATTTGGATATTGTAAAGCACATAAAGAGTTAATGTAATGTCACTACTCTAGTCACGATATGGTGCTACAGAGCAACCATATAAATATCACTTGCCTCCTTGACTTCTGGGAAATAAATGGAGATGGATGGAGAGAGTGGAAGAGAGCACGACAGAGTAGTTGTGAGATAGTTGAACTAATAGTATAGTTAATATTGTAGATGTGTAATGTAATCTTTACTTAACTAATTCCTTGGTAATATGTTTGAATCTAATTCAGTGTTGTGTAATAAATTAGCTTTGTTTATTAAACACAGCTTTGTTAGCACCACAACCTTCGTCATCATGAAAGAACTAAAACAAAGAACACAACAACTTTGTCCTTTAGCCATCCTTGAAACTGTGGAATGTTTGAGCGATGGAGAATGAACATGGAATGGTTACTCCAGAGTAACGAGCATACATGCATATTTTGCCACATGCCAGGTGCACAACGAGAGAATGGGACATGTGGCTACATGTGGCAGAAAGTATCACCGTTTCTTTTGCAGGAGGCTGCTGCTTCTGTTCTTCCTGCTCTTTTCGCTACCTCAGGAAGGCACACAGCATTATTAGAGACCCCTCCCACCCAGGCAATGAGTGGGGAGCCACCTGCCGAAGAACCACAGCAGTTGCCTTCTTCCAGATCCTTCCATCAGGCAAAAGGTACAGAAGTCAAAAGACCCGCACATCCAGACATATGAACAGCTACTTCCCCACAGCAACAAGACTCCTCAACAACTCCTCCTCGGACTGATCTGTTCCCTGTAAGAACACTATTCACGATGCCCTATGCTGCTCTTGCTCAGTTATTTGCTTTGTTTGGCCCCATGTTCCGCACTGTAACCAATCACTATTTGTCGATGTATCATTTGTCAATGTTCTCTGTTGATTATTCTTTTTGTCTACTATGTACATACTGTGTACGTACGTTCCCTCCGCCGCAGAAAAATACTTTTCACTGTACTTCGGTACATGTGACAATAAATCAAATCAAATCAAATCAAATCTCCCACTTTATTGCGATGCATGTCTAGGAAAAGCAATCATTGATGATACAACCGTTGATGAAAAATAAAATATATTGGAGTTTTATTTGCAATGTAGGACCCTGATTTGCATACATTAATGAACGTATCACTGTGTTCAGGCGGCTGACCAAACTGGCTGAGCTGAGGACCCATGTCTAAAGGTGCCATTAAACGTTGGGTGATAAGTTTCACCACGATTTTAGGAGTGCTGGTGACCTGTTTCTGGACAGGTCTGAAAATTCAGTTTGGCAGCTGCATTCGTTGCAAGTCTTGCCAGCTTCATTGAGTGCAGGCGAAGTGTAATATAATTTAGTTGCTGAAAAAAATGCGAAGAGACAATATTCTAGACTCAGATTACTGTTCCTACTGCAGCAACATGCCAGTTCCATTTCCCACACCAAACTCACTTTGTTGATTTTCTGAGTCAGATTGACAGACATTATACTGAATTGGTTGCACCTCTTGTATACGATCAGGAGAAGCTGACTGAGGTTGCACAGGATCATTTCACATACAAATTGTGCAGTTGGCATACACAAAAGTTCCATTCTATCAACGTAGGCTAGTTTAAAACTCTGTTAAACAAGTCTCCGATATTTGATTTATTTTCCCTATTGGAGGTGCAGACACATACTAAATGAAGAAACCATTTCTGATCTTAATGAACGTTATTCGGTTGACTGCAAATTCTTAAAATGAATCAAAATGCCTTTATTTTGAAACTGTTAACTGTTCACCCATTGCATACATGTAGCAAAAATCTATAAACATCTCTAATGAAATATATTAAAACCACATGAAGAACAGTACTGCCTTTCATTGGAAATAACACACCTTTAAAGTTCAAAAATAAAATTTGACTGAATTCTCTCTAAGCCACTGCGTGTGAGATGGCTGCAATCAATACTCATTAGTATCAAAGAGTTTTGTGGTGAGTTCTATGCTGTAAAACACTATTGTTTTTGAGAAATAGGTTCAATTGCCCTTATAACCCTTTGAGCGTGAAATAGTACTTGCAGCTTTCAAATCTCCAACAATTACAAATATGTTTCTGTAAAATTGCAAGACTGAATTTTTTCAAGTAGAATGAATAAAATGTGTAGAACTATATGTAATTTGTATTATTTAAATAAATCATGCCTTTGTACTGTCATTAATAACTATTACCCAGGAAGGTTATACTATCTAATTGATGGAAGGCTTATCATTAAATGTATTGAGCACTCCTTCCCTTTCCCCGAGATACATGACTGCAGAAATTGATTCTTGAGTGCCTAAAGACAAATTGATTAACGTTTGATTGCAAATGACAGTTTAATTAGAGGGAATGCCACATTCATTGTGAGGTTTCAGTTCGAGAACAAAATTCCCTCATGTCTTCACGTGAATGAATCACTGAAAGATGTATTTTAATATAATCTTTTATCATTCTATTGAACTTCTTTGAATAATGTGATGGCAAACAATGGGGGGGTGAAATTGGTTTGGCTACTGTAGCACAAATCAGTTGATCGGCAGTCAGTTTTAAACTCAGCCTACTTTCTTTCCACTGTGAAAGGAGCTGCCGATTTATCTGTCTCCCATTTGACACTCTGGCCCGAGTATCTTCATTGCAGTGTTAATGTAAGCCTATTTGTGACATTATTAAAGATTATTATTAACTTCACCGTCAATGCATTGTATTAGCTATTTCAGCTACTTTAGGTCAGTGCTGACAGACCACCTCTAGACTGCTTGTGCGCAACCATTGCAACTTAGTTCAAAATGCGGTGAAACCCCTGTGATTTCCCTACTGATTTCCCGAAAAGTTACAGTGGTGCGGCATGGTAGCACAGTGGTTAGCACTGCTGCTTCACAGCGCCAAGGTCCCAGGTTCGATTTCCATTGGGTCACTGTCTGTGCGGAGTCTGCACGATCTCCCCATACCTGCATGGGTTTCCTCCGGGTGCTCCGGTTTCCTCCCAAAAGTCCTGAAAGATGTGGTGTTAGGTGAATTGGTCAATATGAATTATCCCTCTGTGTACCCGAACAGGTGCCGGAGTGTGGCGACTAGGAGCTTTTCACAGCAACTTCATTGCAGTGTCAATGTAAGCCTACTTATTATCATTTTTATTAGGAGCATCTCCAAGGAAATTCAGACAATTTGACATGCCGATATAGACTAAAGTTGATTACAATTTTAAAGTAATTCATATAGTAATGTTGAAGATATAAAGAAATGCTGCTGGCTAAAAACAATTTCAAAGCATTTGTAGAATTTGTGAGAATCCAGTGGCTATATAGTTCAATTGGACTGATATACTCCAACTATTAAGCAGCCGCTACTATGTATCAGAGTGTGATGACTTTGCTTCAAAACTACCATTTAAAGCATCACCTGCAGCAATTCTGGATCATGCAGGTAATTCTGGGTTTTCAATGAATTGCATGTCAGACATTCTAAAGGCTACAAAGTTCCCAAAAATAATACATGGATCATTGTGTGATTAACCCGTGGCCGGTAACCTGTGGCAGGTTGGTGTTTGCAATGCAGGAAGTGCATTAAATTTGTGCTGCCCTCTGATTAGAATAATCACTGCATCTAACTACTGAACTGTACTTTGGCTGAGCACAATAGCTCAGGGTGGGGTCAGGAGGAGGTGCACTATCATGAGTGGCTCGTGTGTGACTTAAAACTAGTCTGTGATGTGTTGGGTGTTCTGGATCACATACAGGTCACTAGCACTTGTAGTAGTGCAACACTATTTTATTAAAAACTTAACTATTTAAACATACTTGAACTGTGGGTAAATACGAAACCAGCTTTAACTAAAGACCTTTGCCTTGTCCTAACCAGTTGATGCACTCAGCATATGGTGAATGTCTGTGTTGCGGGCTGTGAACTCTGTGCGCCTAGCTAGCTGCTACTCGAATGAGCGGGAATTCTGATGTCCCCTGTCTTTATAGTGCGTGTGCTCTCACTGGTGATTGGCTGCGGTGTTGTGTATGTTGATTGGTCCCACTGTGTGTCCATCAGTGTGTGTCTGCACCATGATATACTGGTGTATATTATGACAGTCTGCACCAGAATAAAGCTAGCCTACACTCCTTAAATGCCACATGCATTGTGGGTGGAGCAGACACTGGGTGGAATGGTTGACTTGGGAAAGAATGTGGAATGGAGACAGAGGTTCAGAAGGCAGTGGGAGGAGAATGCTGTGGAGGTCAAGGCCACGAGCCTAAAACCTGGATCTGCTGCAAGAAACACTTCACAGGATTGGACAAGTTCAGTGAATTCATCTTCAAAAACCACAGCTCGCCAACTGCACCACTAGCCTCACACATTGCTCACTGCACCACGCACCCATCGCTCACCTACTAACAATACCTTTCAATCACGACTCACACATAACATTCATTGCTTCACTTCATTCTCACATACTTAGCCATTAGCCTCATACCTGTCATAATATACACATCAGTATATGATGGTGCAGAGACACACATTGACTGACACATTGCAAGACCAATCAACACACACAACACAGCAGCCAATCACCAGTTAGGGCACGGTCACTATAAAGACAGAGGGCACTAGTTTTCCCACTCATTCGGGATGCAGCCTCTGAGACAGACAGAGCCCGCAGTCAGTAGGACAAACATCCACCATGTGCTAGCAGTATAGGCTGGTCAGGTTAGGCATAGGTCTTCAGTCAATCTAACATAGTGTCGACCCACAGTGCAAGTATGTTTAACAGCTCTTAGTTAAATAAAATAGAGTTGTACTATTACAAGTGTTGGTAGCCTGTCTATGTTACTGCTAAGGTAAACGCGGTCTCCACAGATCCAGAGTACCCAACACATCAATACCCTCACCTTGCAAGTTGCAAACGCTGGCAGATATTCCATCATATCAGCCATACAGTTTGCGTGCAGCACTCAGTGATACCCTTCACACGCTCTCTTGCAGACATGAGAGCACACATCAGGAACTAACCAAACAGGGGCTTGTGCACCTGCAAATTCAACGCCCCATGGAGGAGACAGTGCTCACTATTATTAGGATAGCCATTACTGACACTATGACCACTAGGACTGAAACCTTTGAAGATGACACTACCTTCATACCTGATCCCTCTTTTCACATTTCTGCCTCACTCAACTCTGTTCTGATTTACAAGCCGCAAATGGTGCCAGCATGGATTTTCTACCTTCTCTCTTCTTCATACCAAAATCTTATCTGTCTGCCTTCTTTCTTTCAGTTGTCCAAGATATGCAACCAGGCTGTAGAAGTAAACCAAGAAGTCAGGGATGATGAAGGTACAGCACCGCCATGTGATTTGACTTACAACCAGCAACTAAGATACTGACAGGGTTCATTTCTAAGAGGCTAGATTGGAGGCAGGGGATGTGCACATGGTGAGACACTGGGCATGGGTGGACTGCAGTCAGGGAAGGAGGCAAAGATAACACAGGTGCCAACTCACTGAAGGATGCAGTCGTGTACAGGTCCTGCTGTAGAGTACTTAGATAAGGACTTTGATGGAGCAGTGTATAGCAAAAGGCTGATCAGTATACATACAGAAATGCTTGGTGAATTGGCAGGCTTGCCAGCGAGTCTGCTGGCACTATCTTGAAGTACGGAAGAGTAGTTTCATCTTGGCACTGGGCGTTGTGCAAAGCTTGAAGTCCATCCTTTCCAGTGAGGAAGCGATATCCGGCATAAGAACACTTTTTGACGCAACTGTGATGCAGTGTCTCATGGCCAATGCTGGAGTTTCCATTTCAGCAAAAGGGGCCATCTGAAACCAGATTGCTTCAACTGAAGTCCAGACCACTGACTGTGACCTCATGGCTGTGGGTTACAGTGAGCTAAAGCGAATTGCAGGATCTAAGAGCAGTTCAACAATCTGTCTGCCAGCAAATTATGTGGTATGATGAGGCTCCGCCTCAGGGAATGGAAAAGCTCCATTGACAACCAAGAGCCTATTCTCCCCTCTCAGGATGAGAACATTCATCCTCCCACACATGGGAATCCAGCCCTTTGCTGTTGCCTAACAGCCAGCCAGCGCAGAATGCTGCCACCCATGCTATCATAGATAGAATTTACAGAGCCGAAGGAGGCCATTCGGCCCATCGAGTCTGCACCGGCTCGTGGAAAGAGCACCCTACCCAAGGTCAACACCTCCACCCTATCACTAGAACCCAGTAACCCCACCCAACACTAAGTGCAATTGTGGACACTAAGGGCAATTTCGCATGGCCAATCTACCTAACCTGCACATCTTTGGACTATGGGAGGAAACCGGAGCACCCGTAGGAAACCCACGCACACACGGGGAGGATGTGCAGACTCCGCACAGACAGTGACCCAAGCCGGAATCGAACCTGGGACCCTGGAGCTGTGAAGCAATAGTGCTATCCACAATGCTACCGTGCTGCCCCCATGCTGAGATGATGCAGTTGGGCTTTTCAAGTCCAGAGCTGCTGTAGGTCATTCTCCAAGTCCATCTGCAGCCTTCTATCAGGCATGCTGTCGCCACTGGAGTAGCACTGATATTAGGGGCTGGTTTAGCACAGTGGGCTAAACAGCTGGCTTGTAATGCAGAACAAGACCAGCAGCGCGGGTTAATTCCCGTACTGGCCTCCCCCGAACAGGCGGCGGAATATGGCGACTAGGGGCTTTTCACAGTAACTTCATTGAAGCCTACTTGTGACAATAAGTGATTATTATTATTATTAGAGCAGATAAAGGTACACAGAAGGCACTGGAAATGCACAGCAGTGAATCGTTTACTTTTGAATAAATATGGCATTGTTTCACTTATAAAGTTGATTTTCAATTTTTGTTTAGTGGTGGCTTTTATTTTTGCATTCTGAGACACAGCCACTGTGATGACCGGTGACAGAGGGACGGTACGGTGTGGGACTGATGGTAAAGGGGGAATTTGTGTGGGGACTGGCATTGCAGTCAGATGAGTTCTTCACAGATAGTCCAAGCATGAATGGCTGACTTGGTTCTCTCCCCCTTTCTTCTCCTTGCTCCCCCCACTCCTGTCCCTCATGCCCCTGTTCTTCAGTCTATCACCATATCGCTGGTAAAGGCAAGGTTGTGTAGCGTACACTAGATCACCATGAATCTTGGCATGCTGAGTACAACAGTGCTCTTCCAGGGTCCAAGCAATGGAAACGTTGTTCCAGCACATCAGTGGTCTGCTCTATCACATTTTATGTGGTAGCTTGGTTTCATTGTGTGAATACTGCACACATGTGGATATGTTGCACACCAGGGTCATTGACCATGTGACCAGTGAATAGTCTTTGTCACCCAGTAATCACCTTTTGGTTTGCTATGGGGTGGATGGGTTGTAACACAAGTGACACAGCAGAAAGCCACAGAATGAAGTGTAGTGTTGGGTGTTCTGATGTACAGATGAACCAACACGGTTGTATTTGGTACAACGCTGTTTTATTTCAACTTGTTATTTACAGTTCTGTCTTGATACTCTGCACATGGTGACTCCCTGTGTGTGATGTTAATCAGGTCCTGTCCTTGTCCTGGTCTCCAGATCTACTGGCCACCAGGTGTTGTGTTTCTTCTCTTACACTGTCTCTGTCCTTGTCTATGATTGGTTGTCGTGTTGTGTGTGCTGATTTGTCTGTTGGTGTGTCTATCATGATATGTGTGTTTGAATATCATGACATCCCCCCTTTTTTTTACAAAATTACGTGCCTACATGGTTATAAATACGAATGTGTCGTGAATGCATCTAAAAGTGTGTGTGCGTGATATTTACAGCAGGTGCATGTGGCGTAACTATATACATGGGGCGATGTCGGGTGTGTCATGCTAACGAGGTTGTACCATAACAAAACAGGAAGACGAAAAACTTTGAAGTGTGGTCCGGTCAAACGATATCTGGAATGATAAAACAGTAACATGTTACAATAGAATAGTGTTTCAACTTTAATGTGTGAACAGTCTCATAAGTCCAATCTAGTAGGTGTGCGACGAATTCGGGTTGACCGTCTCAAGGGTGGGTCGAGAACCACCGGCTGAGGTGTGAGCCTGGCCACGGGTGGCGATGGAAAGGGCATGATCTGTGGCAGCTCCACAAAGTCATCCTCGGGAACCAGTGGAGGACCCGCCGTGTGTGCACTGTTCGGTTGCGAGCGTGGAAGGCGGCGAAGGGCTCGCCGATTGCGGCGACGCACTGATCCATCCGGCATGCGTACCAGGAACGAGCGGGGAGCCACACGTCGGAGAACTTCGGCAGGTGCTGACCAGCCACCATTTGGCAGATGAATGCAGACTTTATCCCCGGAGGACAGGGGGGAAGATCAGTCGCCCTTGTATCGTACAGACTCTTCTGGCGATCACGCTGCAGTTGCATCTTGTGCAGTACCTTAGCATGGTCCGTTGTTGGTGTCAGGATGGAAGGCACAGTTGTCCTGAGGGTGCGACCCATCAGTAGCTGTGCTGGCGAGAGACCCGTGGCTAGCGGGGCCGATCGATAGGCCAGCAGGGCGAGGTGAAAGTCCGATCCGGCAGCAGCAGTCTTGCAGAGGAGCCGCTTGGCAATGTGAACGCCCTTTTCCGCCTTTCCATTTGACTGTGGATGTAGAGGGCTGGATGTTACGTGTGTGAAATCATATGATGCGGCAAAGGACGACCATTCACGGCTGGCGAAACAGGGCCCATTGTCCGACATGACAGTCATCGGAATGCCGTGGCGAGCAAAGGTGTCCTTGCAGGCCCTGATGACTGCAGACGACGTCAGATCGTGTAGGGGTATGACTTCTGGGTAATTGGAGAAGTAGTCTATGATGATAATATAGTCCATGCCAAGCGCGTGAAATAGGTCGACACCCACCTTCGCCCAGGGGGACGTCACCAGCTCATGGGGCAGAAGCGTCTCAGGAGGTTGTGCCGGCTGAAACCTCTGGCAGGTTGTGCAATTGAGTACCATGTTGGCAATATCGTCATTAATGCCCGGCCAATATACCGCCTCTCGGGCCCTCCGTCTGCACTTCTCGACTCCCAAGTGGCCTTCGTGTATTTGATTGAGAATCATCTGGCGCATACTGTGCGGAATGACGATCCTATCTAGCTTCAGAAGGATCCCATCAATGGTGGTTAGGTCATCTCGCACATTATAGAACTGCGGACACTGCCCTTTGAGCCAACCTTCTGTCAGGTGGCGCATCACTTGCTGTAGAAGGGAGTCGGCCGCTGTCTCTGCGCGTATGCGGGCCAGACTGGGGTCGTTAGCCGGCAGATTTGCCGCTGACAAAGCCACGTGTGCCTCAACTTGACATACGAACCCCTCCGCATCTGGTGGTGTACTCACTGCTCGGGATACGGTATCTGCCACGCTGAGGTCCTTCCCTGGAGTGTAGATCAGTTGGAAATCATACCTCCTGAGTTTAAGTAAGATGCGCTGGAGGCGAGGGGTCATGTCGTTCAGGTCCTTGTTTACTATGTTGACCAGGGGGCGGTGGTCAGTTTTGACCGTGAATCGTGGAAGACCATATACATAATCGTGGAACTTGTCCAAACCAGTTAGCAAGCCCAGGCATTCTTTTTCAATTTGCGCGTAGCGCTGTTCCGTAGGGGCCATGGCCCGTGATGCATAGGCAACCGGGGCCCATGACGACGTGTTATCGTTCTGCAGGAGCACTGCTCCAATACCAGATTGGCTGGCATCAGTTGAGATTTGGGTGGGACGTGACGTGTCGAAGAACGCCAACACTGGTGCCGTGGCCAGTTTGTGTTTGAGCTTCTCTCATTCCAGCTGGTGTGTATGTTGCCACTAGAACTCTGAAGATTTCTTTACGAGGTGGCGCAGAGCCGTTGTGTGGGAAGCAAGGTTGGGAATGAATTTCCCGAGGAAGTTGACCATGCCCAGGAATCGTAGTACAGCTTTCTTGTCGGCCGGTCGCGGCATGGCTGTGATGGCGCTTACCTTGTCCGCATCAGGACGGACCCCTGATCGGGAGATGTGGTCCCCCAGGAACTTCAATTCGGACTGGCCAAAGGCACACTTGGCACGGTTGAGGCGCAGGCCATTGTTTCGTATGCGGGCGAAAACGCGTTGGAGACGATGTATGTGCTCCTGCGGAGTGGTGGACCAGATGATGATATCGTCCACATATACGCGTACCCCTTCGATGCCTTCCATCATCTGCTCCATTATTCTGTGGAAGACCTCGGATGCCGAGATGATGCCAAATGGCATCCGGTTGTAGCAGAATCTGCCGAAAGGGGTGTTAAAAGTACATAGCTTTCGGCTAGACGGGTCCAGTTGGATCTGCCAAAATCCTTTAGAGGCATCCAGTTTGGTGAATATTTTGGCTTGGGCCATCTCACTGGTGATTTCCTCTCATTTAGGTATGGGATAGTGTTCCCGCATAATGTTATTATTTAGGTCTTTAGGGTCTATACAGATGCGGAGCTCTCCAGAGGGCTTCTTGACACACACCATGGAGCTGACCCATGGCGTGGGCTCCGTGACCCTGGATAGGACCCCTTGGTCCTGGAGATCCTGCAGCTGCAACTTGATTCCGTCTTTAAGTGGCGCAGGAACCCTGCGAGGTGCGTGAACAACCGGGATGGCGTCCGGTTTGAGACGAATTTTGTATGTGTATGGCAGTGTCCCCATGCCTTCAAATACCTCCTGGTTGTGAGCAAGGAGGGATTGGAGATTTGCGTTGAAGTCAGCATCCAGGAAGTCGGATGTGTCGTCTGGAGAGAGAGACATAATTCGCTGTACAAGGTGAAGAGCCTTACATGCCTGTGCGCCCAGCAAGGAATCTTTCGATGAGCCAACAATTTCAAAGGGGAGTGTGGTTGTGTGCGTTTTGTGTGTCACCTGGAGCTGGCAAGATCCCATGGCCGGGATGACGTTCCCGTTATAGTCAACCATCTTGCACCGGGATGGCTGGATAGGTGGTTTGACCTTCATGGCATGGAATGCTGACCATGCTATGAGGTTGGCGGATGCGCCAGTGTCCAGGCGGAAAGTGATCTGCGATCGGTTGACCGTCAGGGTGGCACTCCATTCATCGGCCAGATTGATGGTGTTGACCCGGTTCACATCAATGACAAACCCGGAAGGCATCTTGGTCATCTGTGTCATTTGGCTGGATGTCCTGATGTACGGGCTGGATGGTCCTGACGTGTCTGCGAGGTTGTCGGAGATGTGTAGGATGCATCGGTTGAACCGCTCGACAGTAGGCAGCGTAGTGGCCCATCTTGCCACATCGTAGGCATTGTCGGTTTTTAGCAGGACATTGCCCTTTTAAATGTACAGCTCCACAGTTGCCGCACGTCATGACGTCACGGCATTCGTTACGCCACTGCGCATGCGCAGTTCGGTCTTGCATTGGGCGCGCCTGCGCAGTGCGGCCCTCGATGTTGCCGTTGGTTTTGGCGCGCGCAATCGCGGGAGACCGCGAAAAGTGCGGGAAACGGCTGCCCTCGTCCGGGCCGCGGGCCGGGAGATAATCAATTGCCTGGATGCGTTCGGCCTCGTGGGCGGCCTGGCTTGCCGATTCGACGGCTAGGGACCCCCTCCGTGCCGATTCGGTCGCCTGAAATTGGGTAAAACGGCTGGTTGCATTTTCATGGAGGACACAAGCTTCCACCGCAGACGCTAAGGTCAGGCCTTTGATTTTAAGAAGCTGCTGGCGTAGGCCACTGGAGGCAACGCCAAAAACAATCTGGTCCCGGATCATGGACTCTGAGGTGTTGCCATAACCGCAGGACTGCGCGAGTATGCGGAGGCGCGTCAGAAAGGGTTGAAAGAGCTCATCCTTACCTTGCAGGCGTTGCTGAAAGATATACCTTTCAAAACTTTCATTCACTTCAACGTTAAAGTGCTGGTCTAGCTTGAGGAGGACCGTGTCATACTTGGATTGGATCTCGCCTTCCGCGAACACCAGTGAGTTGGATACATTGATGGTGTGCTGACCTGCGGTGGTGAGGAGCATCGCAATCTTTGTTTCGTCCGAGGCACTCTGTTTTTCGTTGGCTCGCATGTACAGTTCAAATCGCTGCTTGAAAAGCTTCCAATTGGTGCCAAGGTTCCCAGCGACTTGCAACGGCTGCGGTTTGTTGGTGATGTCCATATCTCAGGATGGCAGGTTTGCCGGCAGGTATCGATCCACTCCTGTACCATGTAGTGTTGGGTGTTCTGATGTACAGATGAACCAACACAGTTGTATTTGGTACAACGCTGTTTTATTTCAACTTGTTATTTACAGTTCTGTCTTGATACTCTGCACGTGGTGACTCCCTGTGTGTGATGTTAATCAGGTCCTGTCCTTGTCCTGGTCTCCAGATCTACTGGCCACCAGGTGTTGTGTTTCTTCTCTTATACTGTCTCTGTCCTTGTCTGTGATTGGTTGTGGTGTTGTGTGTGCTGATTTGTCTGTTGGTGTGTCTATCATGATGTGTGTGTTTGAATATCATGACAGAAGGCGTCATTACCGCTGTAAGGATTCAGGGCATTGATTCTGTATGATTCACTACCTCTGGTCACACACAAGCTTTGCATTGAGGGAGTGAAATTCTTTTGGGTTCTTTTTTAAAACATAGTTGACATGCGGCACGTGCAAAGTGATGTGCATACAGTCATAGGCAGGCACTTCCCCTCCAATTCTAGCTTGCACATTCCAGCTGTTTCTCTCTGGTAGGAGAAAATGAAAAGTATTCAACTCTTTTCGAATACAGAGGCTGAGCGAAGCCCCTTTCACAAGTGTGAATGGCAGACTGTAAGACTTCTGTGATATTTCCAGCTCCAGTTCAGAAGGAGCCAGTTCATTGAGACAGTTCATTGTCACCTTCTCTGCCACTGGCAATGCCTTCCTTCCCCCTTCTGAGCTTTCAGTTGTTCCTGCAGCAGGTAGCAAATTTCAGTGAGGAAATTCTTATTGACGTGTCGACATTCTTTTTTTAGTTTATTCTTTCATGGGATTCCTGATTGCCCATGAACTAAATGGGCTTGCCACATCATTGCGGAGCTTCATTAAGAGTCTACCACATTGCTGTGGCTCGAGAGTAACATGTAGGCCAGACCAGGTAAAGACAGCAGACTTCCTTCTGTACAGGACATTAGTGAACCAAATTTTTTCAACAATTGATCATAGTTTCATTGAGGTCACTGTTACTAAAGCTAGCTTTATATTCCAGATTTTAATAATTTAATTTAAATTTCACTAGTTGCCATGGTGAGATTTGAACCCTTGTCCTTAAACTATTAGCCTGGGCCTCTGGATTGGTAATCCAGAGACATTACCACTACACCACCCTAAATCTCAAACATGTCAGGCGTTATTCCTGGCCGAGGTTCATTTTGGAGAATTGCTCCCTGAATAGGCTTGGCAGTTGACCTGTTGAGACCCTCCCCCTTCCTCCTTCCTCTTCTACCGCTTGCCCTTCACTCTGTGACCTCTAGTCATTCTTGGAGAATTGGAAGAACATTCTGAAGAAATAAACCAGCAATTATCCTGAAAACAGCTGCTTATTTCTTTAAATAGCCTTGGGGGGCGGGTGGGGAGGGGGTTGGTGGGTGGTTGGCGGTGGTGATTCCTTCCTGCTGCTGAACACATGTTCAGCTGTGCCAAGTTGAGAGAAGATGTTTTCATTGAAAGTCGCAACGTTGGTGTCAAGATAGCTTTGCACACTAAGTCATGATCTCCCTGGTCTGCACAGTTCCAGCAGCCGCTCATTGCATTGTACATGTCCAGAACAACAACTTTTTCTATTTATATGCAGTTGAAAAAACTCAAGCAGCAGGAGAAAAAGCAGGGGTTTTGAATCAAATCCTAAATGGAAACATTGATTTATAGAGAACTGCTGGGATTCTCTGGTCCCCTAGCCACGTGTTTCCAGTACTCCATCGTCAGTGAGTGGTTTCTGTCACGTCAGCACAAGTATATTTGTAGATTAGGAATGTCTTGTAAATTGGGACCACACATTCAGGGTATGGATCCTCGCAGTGAGCACCAAAAAATATAAAACTTCAGAAAAGGTTAAATTAACTTCACCCTTGGTGTGCTGTTCGCTGGCGGCAGGATTCTCTCTTCCCGCTGCTTGTCAATGGGATTTTTCATTGAAGCAGCTCCATGCTGCCGGGAAACCCGCAGACAGGGGGTGCGCCCGCCAGCGGGAAAAGAGAATCTCAACGACCGGAGAATTCCAGCTATCTTCTTAAGTTGTCTGAAGTATTGTTGCAAGAACATTTAGCAAGGAAAGAAAGGGCAAAGTTAATTTAGTCTTTTCTTAAGTTTCATACATTTTGGTCCTTGCTGTGTGGATCCATGCCCTGAGAATGGGCCCAGTTAAACGTCCCTGTACTGATGTGACAGAAACCACACACTGACAATAGGGTACTGAAACACTCAAATTATGGGGCAAAACACCAATGCAGGTGGAAGCTCTGAAGTTTTAAAATTCAATGCTTTGGGCCACAATGTTTACAAGAGGACTTTACTGCAACACCCTGGAAAATTATAAATAAAACCAAGATCAATCTAATTATCTCCACCAACCCCCACACAGCAGAGATCCAGCTACAGAGAACACAGCTACAGAGAACAACACTAAAGCTGCCTGACTCATGGAGAAAAAGCACATACAGACTCATGAACACCGCAGGCTGGCTCTAACTTCCACCTGTTGTGTTGTTCTCTTACACTTCCTCCCCCAGTTTGTGTTTCAGGTTTTAATTTTAATTTTAATGTAAAATGCAACTGTTGAAAGTACAGAACGACAGAATTGTAGAATGATGCAGCACAGAAAAAAGCTATTGTGCCCAACATGCCTGTGGTGGGGCTGTCCAGTTAATCACGTTCTCCCAGTTCTCCATTCCCCTGCTCTTTCTCCATCACTGTAAAGCTTTGCCCTTAAAGTATGCATCATCCAATTCTCTTTGAATGTTACTATTGAGTCTGCATCTTCCATCCTTTTCGGCAGCACATTCCAAATGAATAAAAAGAGAAAATGATGGAAATACCGAATATAACTGGCAACAGCTGGAAAGAAAATGTTTTTGCTTTTTCCTTTTGTCAGGACTAATCTTGTCTCTTTTGATATTCTGCAGTGTTTATTATGTTTGCTTTCTTTTATCTTCAAGCCTTTCACAAGCTGTTGTTCTGTTATTTCCTTATCCACACTTTGTCCAAAGTGTTTATATAGTCTTGCACAACTGCTCAAAGATGCCAAAACCTATAAAATACAACTGGGGTCACTGAAGCATTTCTCTCGTGGATGCAAGATTCTTCCTTCCCCTTCCTCAGTTAGGACAACCCAGACTATGTTCCTACACACAGACATACAGATAATTACAGTTTCAAATATGCAATACTTAACATGGTAAATACATACCAATTAGAGAATTATGGCATTGCTTCTCTGCTGTCTGTGTTTCTATTGTCTTTAGATCACAGCAACCCAAAGTGTGAGCAAACAATTATGTATGTAAATGTTGCAATTGGTTATTAATGCAAAATCAACCAGTAACCTGTAGTGAGGAAGAGATACCCTGTTAATTGTGAATTACTACATGTTGTTGACCAATTTGTACCCCTCTATTGTTTGAGTGACTACTCTTGACATCAAAGCAGTATTGGACCGAGTTCGGCATTGTTGCTAACTTTTGGTTGGTTCAATTGGCTCTGTTTTATAACCTTTGCTCTCGAGTCGCCAGGGATCTTTATGATACCACCACGAGGTTCAAGTTCAAGTAATGATCAATAACTCAATACACCGATTCGTAAGATTCAAATCAAAGCACATTTATTATGCACAGTAATCGCTACTCATGCACAAATTCCATGTCTAAGCTACTTCTACGACTAACAGGCCTATACTTAGCTTCGGTCTGGCCTACCAGGTCAGGGGAACAAATGGCCTTTTGTTCGGGTTCTGAGTCTACGGGATTCGAAGTTGGTACGGATGAGTAGCTAGGAGCGCCTATCTCGGAGCGAGCGTTGACTTAAGACTAACTGGATGTCGGCGGCCGTTGAACCGGTCACGGGCAAGGTTGGTTCGCTGGGTGACCCGGTCAAGAAGAACGATTTGAACTTGGGGGCTTAACTTTATAGTCCCGCCTTTCGGGACGGACCCTGTACCCGGTTCTAGGTGATTGGACTTTGTTCCAATCGCTTGGTTTGATTTCTCCAATACTGGAGCGGTTACCTGATCGATGGGCGGTCTTGAGGTGTCCGTTAACCTCTTTTGTGTTGGCTCCTGCTGACGCCGGGGAGTCTGGCTTAGCTTTGTTTGTCCCAAATGTTGCGATTGTTCCCGGGAATCGCTCATCAGTATGCAGATGGCTGCTACAATATTATGCAGATGGCTGCTTGTATCGATGCTGTCTGGGCTTTTGCAGAGTTTAATACACAGTAAACTTTCTGCCTGTGTTGGCTGAATTTCCCTTCAGCCTTTGCTGTTCTCCATTTTAAATCGGGACTTGGCCAACTCAGGTGGCTACAGCATCAAGGAGCCCTACTAGAGTCAATGGGAATCAGGGGGTTGGAGTCATACTTGGCACAAAGGAAGATGGTTGTGGTGGTTGCGGTCAATTATCTCAGCTCCAGGACATCATTGCAGGAGTCCCTCAGGGTAGTGCCCTCGGCCCAACCATCTCCAGCTGCATCATCAATGACCTACCTTTTATCATCAAGTCACAAGTGGTTATGTTTGCTGATGACTGCACAATATTCAGCACCATCTGCAACTCCTCAGATACTGAAGCAGTCCTTGTCGATATGAAACAAGACCTGGACAATATCCAGGCTTGGGCTGACAAGTGGCAAGCAACACTCCCATCACACAAGTGCCAGGCAATGATCATCTCCAAAAATAGAAGATCGAACCATCGCTCCTTGACATTCAATGGAATTTCCATCACTGAATCCCCCACAATCAATATCCTGGAGGTTACCATTGACCTGAAACTGAACTAGACTAGCCATACCAATATTCTGGTTACAAGAGCAAGTCAGAGGCTAGGGATCCTGTGGCAAGTAACTCCTGTGGTTCTGACCCACCAAAACCTGTCCTCCATCTACACAGCACAAGTCCGGAGTGCAAAAGAATACTCTCCACTTGCCTGGATGAGTGCAGCTCAAAATGCGTGCCACAGCCACTTCCATGAACAATGGAACAATGGAATGCAGGAATTCACAAGGGCTGCTTAGGCAGCACCTTCCAAACAATGACCACTACTATCCAGAACAAGAGCAGCAGATACCTGGCAACACCAGCACCTGCAAGTTCCCCTCTGTGGTATTATCAGGTATTGCAGCACCCGAGAGGCTGAAGACCATTGGTTAAACCTAGGAGTTTACCATTGGCTGTTTGGTATGTAGCTCCGCCCTGACAGGCGGGGTATAAGAACCGGTGCCGTCCTAGTCGCCCTCATTTCTGTACCGAAGCTGCTGGGGAACAGTTCTAGTCTATTAAAGCCTTCAGTTATGTTACTACCTCGTCTTTGATTGTAATTGATCGTGCATCACCCTCCAAGTCACTCACCATCTCGACTTGGAAATATATTGCTGTTCCTACACTGTTGCTGGGTTAAAATTCAAGAACTCGCTCCTTGACAGCACTTTTGGTGTACCTACCCCTTAGGAACTGCAGCAATTCAAGAAGGTCCCCGTGACCTTCTCCAGGGGAATTAGGATGGGCAATAAATGCTGGCGGAGCCAGTGACACCCACACCGTGAAATAGAATTTAAAAAAGATTCAGACCAATTCCATCTTACATTTAACCTTGCCTTTATTTTCATGAAGTTGCTTTATTTACATATTAACTCACCACAGAAATGGTGGTCCAGTAGCCAAGACCGGGAGCGGAGAGAGCCGGAATCCAGTAACCAATGCCGAGGAGTAGGGAGAGCCAGAATCTGGTAACTGATGCCGAGGAGTAGGGAGAGCCAGAATCTGGTAACTGATGCCGAGGAGTAGAGAGAGCCTGAATCTGGAAACCCAAGCTCAGGGAAAATAGAGCTGGAATCTGAAACTGAGGCCAAGGAGCAGAGCGAACCAGATATGGTACCCTAGGTCAGGGGACAGAGAGAGCTGGATTCCTGCAATCGATAATGAGGAGAGAGCTGGATTCCAGTAACTGGTACCGCGGAGTGGTCGAAATGCAGAACTGGGGCTGGATTTTCCACTCCCCGACACAAAGACCACATTCGCCAACGGGGCAGAGGATCTTTTTTGGCGCCAAAATCGGGAGAGGCGCTGGTTTCTTAATTCTCCGCCCACTGAAATGTGCCATACTCTAGGAGTACGCCGCACCGATTATCCACCCCCTCAGGCCATTGCCTCAGGCCCGCCCCGCGATGCTCCGTCCCTGACCGGCCGAATTCCCGACGGCATGGGTTATGTGTGCTCACACCATCCGGGAAGCTAACTTGGCAGCTGTAGACTCAGTCCGGGGCCGCCACAGTCGGGGGAGGGCCGATTTGCGGGCATTTGGGGGCTTTATTCGTGGCTGGAGTGAATGTGGGCGGGCGGTCTGAAGCGTGCGAGCGGCCAATGGGGGCACTACTTTGGCGGTCTAGTTCCGTAAGCTGAGTCCGCCAAGGAGCCACTGCCGTTCGCAAGCCCGGCCTCTTGAACCAGAAGTGCTAGGCCCGTATCGGCAGCTAAAGCTGCGAGCGCTACGCTGCCCCCTGCTAGCCACAAGCAAAACAGGGAATCGGTGACTTTCTAAAGCTAGTTTTCCTGGCATAAAAGACCACCATTTTCACGCCGGTGTGGGAACTAAGACTCTAAACCCAGAATCCAGCCCCGGGCTTGGAGCAAAGAGAGGCGGAATCCAGTAACCACTGCTGGAGAGTACAGGGAGCCAAAATCCAGTAACCAAAGCTGGGAGTAGAGAGAGTAACTGAGAAACTGAGCAGAGAGAGCCGGAATCCAGTAACTGATACACTGAGCAGAGAAAGCCGGAATCCAGTAACTGAGACACCGAGCAGAGAGAGTCAGAATCCAGTAACTGAGACACTGAGCAGAGAGAGCCAGAATCCAGTAACTGAGACACTGAGCAGAGAGAGCCAGAATCCAGTAACTGAGACACCGAGCAGAGAGAGCCGGAATCCAGTAACTGAGACACTGAGCAGAGAGAGCCAGAATCCAGTAACTGAGACACTGAGCAGAGAGAGCCGGAATCCAGTAACTGAGACACTGAGCAGAGAGAGCCAGAATCCAGTAACTGAGACACTGAGCAGAGAGAGTCAGAATCCAGTAACTGAGACACCGAGCAGAGCGAGCCAGAATCCAGTAACTGAGACACTGAGCAGAGAGAGTCAGAATCCAGTAACTGAGACACTGAGCAGAGAGAGCCAGAATCCAGTAACTGATACACTGAGCAGAGAGAGCAGGAATCCAGTAACTGAGACACTGAGCAGAGAGAGCCGGAATCCAGTAACTGAGACACTGAGCAGAGAGAGTCAGAATCCAGTAACTGAGACACTGAGCAGAGAGAGCCGGAATCCAGTAACTGAGACACGGAGCAGAGAGAGCCAGAATCCAGTAACTGATACACTGAGCAGAGAGAGCCGGAATCCAGTAACTGAGACACTGAGCAGAGAGAGCCGGAATCCAGTAACTGAGACACTGAGCAGAGAGACCCGGAATCCAGTAACTGAGACACTGAGCAGAGAGACCCGGAATCCAGTAACTGAGACACTGAGCAGAGAGAGCCGGAATCCAGTAACTGAGACACCGAGCATGATGCACAATCAATTACTCTCGAGACAAGGTGAATCGTAACTAATCGGCTTTAATCAGCTAGAACTGTACCCAGCAGCTTCGATACAGAAAGTGAAGGCTGCTGGGACGGCATTGGTTCTTATACCCCACCTCTCAGGGCGGAGCTATGTACGTTAGCCAATGGTAGACTCCTAGGTCTAGCCAATGGGCATCCACCTCTCAGGTACTGCAATACCTGATATTACCACATTCACCCCCTGTTAAAAACGAACCCAGCGGGGTGATGGCCAGCGTTACTGTCGCCTTTTGCATGGTAGGACCAGGTATGGAGGTACCGTGATGTCGAGTGTAACAGAGAACGTTTTTTTTGTTTTATGGTGCAGCAAGCAGACGATCGGGTGGCCTGGTCGTCCTTCTGGAGCATCTGGACTTCGGCGATGATCCTGGTGGGGGCCCCGGCGGTTGTGGCTCCGGGAACGTGGTGTCTTCCTCCCTGGCAGCTTTGTCACCCCTAGGTGGCGCTGTTGGGGCGAAAAGTGGGCAGGGTGAGGGGCGCCTGTAGAGGGCGTCGGTGCCTGTTCGGCGCTGGGTAGGGGCGGTGGCAGTACTGACCCTCTGGTCAGGTGCTGCGGGGAGGGTGGGGGTAGGGGCAATGGTGCTGGCGCTCGTGGGGCTCCGGCGGGCGCCAGGTCCCGAAGTGTCGCTCGCCAGGTTGGGAGCGAGGTCCCGGAGGAGGCCTTCCTGGGGAAAACAAGGAGACGTTCGTGAGGTGTCTGGTTTGTGGTAGTACAGATCAGCGACTGAATGGAGTGAAGGGCCACTGGGAGGACGTCTTGCCAGCGGGAGACTGGGAGATTCCTGGACCAAAGGGCCAGCAGGACGGTCTTCCAGACCGTTCCATTCTCCCTCTCTACCTGCCTGTTTCCCCGGGGGTTGTAACTGGTCGTCCTGCTGGAGGCGATGCCTTTGTTGAGCAGGAATTGACGCAGTTCGTCACTCATAAAGGAGGACCCCCTATCACTGTGAACGTATGCGGGGAAACCAAACAGTGTAAAGATACCCTGGAGGGCTTTGATGACGGTGGTCGTGGTCATGTCTGGGCAGGGGATGGCGAATGGGAACCGGGAGTATTTGTCAATCACGTTCAGGAAATACGTGTTGCGGTCGGTGGAGGGGAGGGGGCCCTTGAAATCCATGCTGAGGCGTTCAAAGGGACGGGAAGCCTTTATCAGATGCGCCCTCTCTGGCCAGTAGAAGTGCGGTTTGCACTCCACGCAGATTCGGCAGTCCCTGGTGACTGTCCTGACCTCCTCGATGGAGTAGGGCAGGTTGCGGGTCTTAATGAAATGAAAGAAACGAGTGACCCCCGGGTGACAGAGGTCCTCGTGGAGGGCTCGGAGACGGTCCACTTGTGCGGTGGCACAAGTGCCGCGGGACAGGGCATCAGGAGGCTCGTTCAGCTTCCCGGGACGGTACAAGATCTCGTAATTGTAGGTGGAGAGTTCTATCCTCCACCGCAAGATCTTGTCGTTCTTAATCTTGCCCCGCTGTGCATTATCGAACATGAAGGCCACCGACCATTGGTCCGTGAGGAGAGTGAATCTCCTGCCGGCCAGGTTATGCCTCCAGCTTCTACTATGGCCTGGGCCTCCTTTTCGACCGAGGAGTGGCGAATTTCGGAAGCATGGAGGGTACGGGAGAAGAAAGCCATGGGCCTGCCCGTTTGGTTGAGGATGGCCGCCAGAGCTACGTCGGACGCGTCGCTCTCGACCTGGAAGGGGAGGGACTCGTCGATGGCGCGCATCGTGGCTTTTGTGATGTCCGCTTTGATGCGGCAGAAGGCCTGGCGGGCCTCCGTCGACAAGGGGAAGGTTGTGGACTGGATCAGGGGTCGAGCCTTGGCTGCGTAATTAGGGACCCATTGTGCGTAATAGCTAAAGAAGCCGAGGCAGCGCTTTAGGGCCTTGGGGCAGTGAGGGAGGGGGAACTCCATGATGGGGCGCATGCGTTCAGGGTTGGGGCCTATGACTCCATTTTGCACTACGTAGCCTAGAATGGCGAGACGGTCGGTGCTAAACACGCATTTATCCTTATTGTAGGTCAGATTAAGGATATTCGCGGTCTGGAGAAATTTTCGGAGGTTGCTGTCGTGGTCCTGCTGGTCATGGCCGCAGATGGTGACGTCATCAAGATACGGGAATGTTGCGCGTAAGCCGTACTGGTCCACCATTCGGTCCATCTCACGTTGGAAGACCGAGACCCCGTTCGTGACACCGAGGGGAACCCTTAAAAAGTGATAGAGCCGCCTATCTGCTTCGAAGGCAATGTACTGGCGGACCCCATGATGGAGGGGCAGCTGGTGGTAGGCAGACTTGAGATCCACCGTGGAGAAAACCTTGTATGCGCAATCCTGTTTACCAGGTCGGCTATACGGGGGAGAGGGTACGAATCTAGCTGCGTAAACCTGTTGATGGTCTGGCTATAGTCGATGACCATCCTATGTTTCTCCCCGGTATTTACCACCACTACTTGAGCCCTCCAGGGGCTGTTGCTTGCTTCGATGACCCCTTCCTTCAGCAGCCTTTGGACCTCGGACCTGATGAAGGTCCGGTCCTGGGCACTGTACCGTCTGCTCCTGGTGGCGACGGGTTTGCAATCCGGGGTGAGGTTCGCAAACAGGGAAGGCGGGTCGACCTTAAGGGTCGCGAGGCCGCAGACAGTAAGGGGGTGTATAGGGCCGCCAAATTTAAAGGTCAGGCTTTGTAGGTGGCACTGGAAATCCAGTCCCAGAAGGGTGGCTGCGCAGAGGTGCGACAGAACAGACAGGCGGAAATTGCAGAATTCCCTGCCTTGGACAGTGAGGTTCGCTAGGCAGAACCCCTTTATCACCACTGCGTGTGACCCGGAGGCCAGGGAGATCCATTGGTTTACGGGATGGGTGACAAGAGAACAGCGCCTTACCGTGTCGGGGTGGACAAAGATTTCCATGCTCCCGGAGTCGATCGGGCATGACGTCACGTGGCCGTTGATGGCGATCGTTGTGGTGCGGGGCTTGCGGGGTTCGTGGGAAAGTCTGGGGGGCTGCCGCGACGGGGTGACACGCAGCCCAGGAGGCGCCGTGCGTCCGAGAGCAAAAGCCAGTGCGTTTTTGTACGCAACATCCATGGACCCTGCCAGGGTCCGTGCCTCAGTGAGGCCCAGTGTGTCCATTTCAAGGAGCGTTCTGCGGATGTCGGGGGAAGTCATACCTGCTACGCAAGCGACCCGGATTAAAAGTTCCATATGCTCGTTCCCCGTAACTGCTGGGCAGCCACAGTTTCGGCCCAGCACTAGTAGAGCCCGATAGAAGTCTTCCAGTGTTTCTTCTGGGCTCTGCCTTCTAGTTGCCAGCAGGTGACGGGGGTAGACCTGGTTCAGAGGATGTATGTAATGTCCTTCTAGCAGCTCGATAGCTGCAGCATTATTCTCCGCCTCCTCGATCAGAGGGTAGATTGCAGGGATGACTCGGGAGCGTAGAAGGTGCATTTTCTGCCTTTCCATGGGGGTGTCGGCGGCCGTGTCGACGAAGCTCTTAACACACGCCAGCCAGTGCTTGAAGATAGCAGCGGAGCTGTCTGCGTGAGGACTGAGCTGAAGGCACTCCAGCTTGATGCGGAGATCCATCCTTTCAGAAGTAATAGCTGATTAAATTGATGCACAATCAATTGCTCTCGAGACAAGGTGAGTCATAACTAATTGGCTTTAATCAGCTAGAACTGTACCCAGCAGCTTCGATACAGAAAGTGAAGGCTGCTGGGACGGCATTGGTTCTTATACCCCACCTCTCAGGGCGGAGCTATATACGTTAGCCAATGGTAGACCCCGAGGTCGAGCCAATGGGCATCCACCTCTCAGGTACTGCAATAACTGGTATTACCAGAGAGCAGAGAGAGCCGGAATCCAGTAACTGAGACACTGAGCAGAGAGAGCCAGAATCCAGTAACTGAGACACCGAGCAGATAGAGCTGGAATCCAGTAACTGAGACACTGGGCAGAGCGAGCTCCCGGAATCCAGTAACTGAGACACTGAGCAGACAGAAACAGAATCCAGTAACTGAGACACTGAGCAGAGGGAGCCAGAATCCACTAACTGAGACACTGAGCAGAGCGAGCTCCCGGAAACCAGTAACTGAGACACTGAGCAGAGAGAGCCAGAATCCAGTACCTGAGACACTGAGCAGAGAGAGTCAGAATCCAGTAACTGAGACACTGAGCAGAGAGAGTCAGAATCCAGTAACTGAGACACTGAGGAGAGAGAGCCGGAATCCGGTAACTGAGACACTGAGCAGAGAGAGACAGAATCCAGTAACTGAGACACTGAGCAGAGGGAGCCAGAATCCAGTAACTGAGACACTGAGCAGAGAGAGCCAGAATCCAGTAACTGAGACAATGAGCAGAGAGAGTCAGAATCCAGTAACTGAGACACTGAACAGAGAGAGTCAGAATCCAGTAACTGAGACACTGAGCAGAGAGAGCCGGAATCCAGTAACTGATACACTGAGCAGAGAGAGCCAGAATGCAGTAACTGAGACATTGAGCAGAGAGAGCCAGAATCCAGTAACTGAGACACTGAGCGGAGAGAGCCAGCATCCAGTAACTGAGACACTGAGCAGAGAGAGCCAGAATCCAGTAAATGACGCACTGAGCAATGAGAGCCAGAATCCAGTAACTGAGACACTGAGCGGAGAGAGCCAGCATCCAGTAACTGAGACACTGAGCAGAGAGAGGCGGAATCCAGTAACTGAGACACTGAGCAGAGAGAGCCAGAATCCAGTAACTGAGACACTGAGCAGAGAGAGCCAGAATCCAGTAACTGAGACACTGAGCAGAGAGAGACGGAATCCAGTGACTGAGACACTGAACAGGGAGAGCCGGAATCCAGAAACTGAGACACTGAGCAGAGAGAGCCAGAATTCAGTAACTGAGACAGTGAGCAGAGAGAGCAGGAATCCAGTAACTGAGATACTGAGCAGAGAGAGCCAGAATCCAGTAACTGAGACACTGAGCAGAGAGAGCCAGAATCCAGTAACTGACATACTGACCAGAGCGAGCTCACGGAATCCAGAAACTGAGACCTTGAGCAGAGAGAGCCAGAATCCAGGAACTGAGACATTGAGCAGGGAGAGCCAGTATCCAGTAACTGAGGCACTGAGCAGAGAGAGCCAGAATCCAGTAACTGAGACACTGAGCAGAGAGAGCCAGAATCCAGTAACTGATACACTGAGCAGAGAGAGCCGGAATCCAGTAACTGAGGCACTGAGCAGGGAGAGCCAGAATCCTGTAACTGAGACACGGAGCAGAGAGAGCCGGAATCCAGTACCTGAGACACAGCGCAGAGAGAGTCAGAATCCCGTAACTGAAACACGGAGCAGAGAGAGTCAGAATGCCGTAACTGAGACACGGAGCAGAGAGAGCCAGAATCCAGTAACTGAGACACTGAGCGGAGAGAGCCAGCATCCAGTAACTGAGACACTGAGCAGAGAGAGACGGAATCCAGTAACTGAGACACTGAGCAGAGGGAGTCGGAATCCAGTAACTGAGACACTGAGCAGAGCGAGCCAGAATCCAGTAACTGAGACACTGAGCAGAGAGAGCCAGAATCCAGGAACTGAGACACTGAACAGAGAGAGCCAGAATCCAGTAACTGAAACACTGAGCAGAGGGAGCCAGAATCCAGGAACTGAGACACTGAACAGAGAGAGCCAGATTCCAGTAACTGATACACTGAGCAGAGTGAGCAGGAATCCAGTAACTGAGACACTGAGCAGAGAGAGCCAGAATCCAGTAACTGAGACACTGAGCAGAGAGAGCCGGAATCCAGAAGCTGAGACCCTGAGCAGACAGAACCAGAATCCAGTAACTCAGACACTGAGCAGAGCGAGCCGGAATCCAGTACCTGAGACACTGAGCAGAGAGAGTCAGAATCCAGTAACTGAGACACTGAGCAGAGGGTGCTGGAATCCAGTAACTGAAACACTGAGCAGAGAGAGCCGGAATCCAGTAACTGAGGCACTGAGCAGAGAGAGCCGGAATCCAGTAACTGATAAACTGAGCAGAGAGAGCCGGAATCCAGTAACTGAGACACTGAGCGGAGAGAGCCGGAATCCAGTAACTGAGACACTGAGCAGAGGTAGCCGGAATCCAGTAACTGAGACACTGAGCAGAGAGAGCCAGAATCCAGTGGCTGAGACACTGAGCAGAGAGAACCGGAATCGAGTAAATGATACACTGAGCAGAGAGAGCCGGAATCCAGTAACTGAGACACTGAGCAGAGAGAGCCAGAATCCAGAAACTGAGACACTGAAAAGAGAGAGCCAGTATCGAGTAACTGAGACACTGAGCACAGAGAGCCGGAATCCAGTAACTGAGACACCGAGCAGAGAGAGCCGGAATCCAGTAACTGTGACCCTGAGCAGAGAGAGCCAGTATCCAGTAACTGAGACACTGAGCAGAGAGAGCCAGAATCCAGTAACTGAGACACTGAGCATAGAGAGCCAGAATCCTGTAACTGAGACACTAAGCAGAGAGAGCCAGTATCCAGTAACTGAGACATTGAGCAGAGAGAGCCAGAATCCAGTAGCTGAGACACTGAGCAGAGAGACACAGAATCCAGTAACTGAGACACTGAGCATAGAGAGCCAGAATCCAGTAACTGAGATACTGAGCAGAGAGAGCCGGAATCCAGTAACTGAGACACTGAGCAGGGAGAGTCAGAATCCAGTAACTGAGATACTGAGCAGAGGGAGCCTGAATCCAGTAACTGAGACACTGAGCAGAGTGAGCCGAAATCCAGTAACTGAGACACTGAGCAGAGGGAGCCTGAATCCAGTAACTGAGACACTGAGCAGATGGAGCCAGAATCCAATAACTGAGACACTGCGCTGAGCGAGTCAGAATCCAGTAACTGAGACACTGAGCAGAGAGAGCCGGAATCCAGTAACTGAGACACTGAGCAGAGGGAGCCAGAATCCAGTAAGTGAGACACTGAGCAGAGAGAGCTGGAATCCAGTAACTGAGACACTGAGCAGAGAGAGTCAGAATCCAGAAACTGAGACACTGAGCAGAGTGAGTCAGAATCCAGAAACTGAGACACTGAGCAGAGAGAGCCAGAATCCAGTAACTGAGACACTGAGCAGAGGGAGCCAGAATCCAGTAACTGAGACACTGAGCAGAGAGAGTCAGAATCCAGTAACTGAGACACTGAGCAGAGAGAGTCAGAATCCAGTAACTGAGACACTGAGCAGAGGGAGCCAAAATCCAGTAACTGAGACACTGAACAGAGAGAGCCGGAATCCAGTACCTGAGGCACTGAGCAGAGAGAGCCAGAATCCAGTAACTGAGACACTGAGCAGAGAGAGCCGGAATCCAGAAGCTGAGACCCTGAGCAGACAGAACCAGAATCCAGTAACTCAGACACTGAGCAGAGCGAGCCGGAATCCAGTACCTGAGACACTGAGCAGAGAGAGTCAGAATCCAGTAACTGAGACACTGAGCAGAGGGTGCTGGAATCCAGTAACTGAAACACTGAGCAGAGAGAGCCGGAATCCAGTAACTGAGGCACTGAGCAGAGAGAGCCGGAATCCAGTAACTGATAAACTGAGCAGAGAGAGCCGGAATCCAGTAACTGAGACACTGAGCGGAGTGAGCCGGAATCCAGTAACTGAGACACTGAGCAGAGGGAGCCGGAATCCAGTAACTGAGACACTGAGCAGAGAGAGCCAGAATCCAGTGGCTGAGACACTGAGCAGAGAGAACCGGAATCGAGTAAATGATACACTGAGCAGAGAGAGCCGGAATCCAGTAACTGAGACACTGAGCAGAGAGAGCCAGAATCCAGTAACTGAGACGCTGAAAAGAGAGAGCCAGTATCGAGTAACTGAGACACTGAGCAGAGAGAGCCGGAATCCAGTAACTGAGACACCGAGCAGAGAGAGCCGGAATCCAGTAACTGTGACCCTGAGCAGAGAGAGCCAGTATCCAGTAACTGAGACACTGAGCAGAGAGAGCCAGAATCCAGTAACTGAGACACTGAGCATAGAGAGCCAGAATCCTGTAACTGAGACACTAAGCAGAGAGAGCCAGTATCCAGTAACTGAGACATTGAGCAGAGAGAGCCAGAATCCAGTAGCTGAGACACTGAGCAGAGAGACACAGAATCCAGTAACTGAGACACGGAGCAGAGAGAGCCGGAATCCATTAACTGAGACACTGAGCATAGAGAGCCAGAATCCAGTAACTGAGACACTGAGCAGAGAGAGCCGGAATCCAGTAACTGAGACACTGAGCAGAGAGAGCCAGAATCCAGAAACTGAGACACTGAAAAGAGAGAGCCAGTATCGAGTAACTGAGACACTGAGCAGAGGGAGCCTGAATCCAGTAACTGAGACACTGAGCAGAGTGAGCCGAAATCCAGTAACTGAGACACTGAGCAGAGGGAGCCTGAATCCAGTAACTGAGACACTGAGCAGATGGAGCCAGAATCCAATAACTGAGACACTGCACTGAGCGAGTCAGAATCCAGTAACTGAGACACTGAGCAGAGAGAGCCGGAATCCAGTAACTGAGACACTGAGCAGAGGGAGCCAGAATCCAGTAAGTGAGACACTGAGCAGAGAGAGCTGGAATCCAGTAACTGAGACACTGAGCAGAGAGAGTCAGAATCCAGAAACTGAGACACTGAGCAGAGTGAGTCAGAATCCAGAAACTGAGACACTGAGCAGAGAGAGCCAGAATCCAGTAACTGAGACACTGAGCAGAGGGAGCCAGAATCCAGTAACTGAGACACTGAGCAGAGAGAGTCAGAATCCAGTAACTGAGACACTGAGCAGAGAGAGTCAGAATCCAGTAACTGAGACACTGAGCAGAGGGAGCCAAAATCCAGTAACTGAGACACTGAACAGAGAGAGCCGGAATCCAGTACCTGAGACACTGAGCAGAGAGAGCCAGAATCCAGTAACTGAGACACTGAGCAGAGAGAGCCAGAATCCAGTAACTGAGACACTGAGCAGAGAGAGTCAGAATCCAGTAACTGAGACACTGAGCAGAGGGAGCTAGAATCCAGTAACTGAGACACTGAGCAGAGGGAGCCAGAATCCAGTAACTGAGACAGTGAGCAGAGAGAGTCAGAATCCAGTAACTGAGACACTGAGCAGAGAGAGTCAGAATCCATTAACTGAGACACTGAGCAGAGGGAGCCGAAATCCAGTAACTGAGAAACTGAGCAGAGAGAACCAGAATCCAGTAACTGAGACACTGAGCAGAGAGAGCCGGAATCCAGTAACTGATACACTGAGCATAGAGAGCCGGAATCCAGTAACTGAGACACTGAGCAGAGAGAACCAGAATCCAGTAACTGAGACACTGAGCAGAGAGAGCCGGAATCCTGTAACTGAGACACGGAGCAGAGAGAGCCGGAATCCAGTAACTGAGACACAGCGCAGAGAGAGTCAGAATCACTTAACTGAAACACGGAGCAGAGAGAGTCAGAATGCCGTAACTGAGACACGGAGCAGAGAGAGCCAGAATCCAGTAACTGAGACACTGAGCGGAGAGAGCCAGCATCCAGTAACTGAGACACTGAGCAGAGAGAGCCAGAATCCAGTAACTGACATACTGACCAGAGCGAGCTCACGGAATCCAGAAACTGAGAACTTGAGCAGAGAGAGCCAGAATCCAGGAACTGAGACACTGAGCAGGGAGAGCCAGTATCCAGTAACTGAGGCACTGAGCAGAGAGAGCCAGAATCCAGTAACTGAGACACTGAGCAGAGAGAGCCAGAATCCAATAACTGATACACTGAGCAGAGAGAGCCGGAATCCTGTAACTGAGACACGGAGCAGAGAGAGCCGGAATCCAGTAACTGAGACACAGCGCAGAGAGAGTCAGAATCACTTAACTGAAACACGGAGCAGAGAGAGTCAGAATGCCGTAACTGAGACACGGAGCAGAGAGAGCCAGAATCCAGTAACTGAGACACTGAGCGGAGAGAGCCAGCATCCAGTAACTGAGACACTGAGCAGAGAGAGACGGAAACCAGTAACTGAGACACTGAGCAGAGGGTGTCGGAATCCAGTAACTGAGACACTGAGCAGAGCGAGCCAGAATCCAGTAACTGAGACACTGAGCAGAGAGAGCCAGAATCCAGGAACTGAGACACTGAACAGAGAGAGCCAGAATACAGTAACTGAAACACTGAGCAGAGGGAGCCAGAATCCAGGAACTGAGACACTGAACAGAGAGAGCCAGATTCCAGTAACTGATACACTGAGCAGAGTGAGCAGGAATCCAGTAACTGAGACACTGAGCAGAGAGAGCCAGAATCCAGTAACTGAGACACTGAGCAGAGAGAGCCGGAATCCAGAAACTGAGACCCTGAACAGACAGAACCAGAATCCAGTAACTCAGACACTGAGCAGAGCGCGCCGGAATCCAGTACCTGAGACACTGAGCAGAGAGAGTCAGAATCCAGTAACTGAGACACTGAGCAGAGGGTGCTGGAATCCAGTAACTGAAACACTGAGCAGAGAGAGCCGGAATCCAGTAACTGAGGCACTGAGCAGAGTGAGCCGGAATCCAGTAACTGATAAACTGAGCAGAGAGAGCCAGAATCCAGTAACTGAGACACGGAGCGGAGAGAGCCGGAATCCAGTAACTGAGACACTGAGCGGAGAGAGCCGGAATCCAGTAACTGAGACACTGAGCGGAGAGAGCCGGAATCCAGTAACTGAGACACTGAGCAGAGGGAGCCGGAATCCAGTAACTGAGACACTGAGCAGAGAGAGCCAGAATCCAGTGGCTGAGACACTGAGCAGAGAGAACCGGAATCCAGTAAATGATACACTAAGCAGAGAGAGCCGGAATCCAGTAACTGAGACACTGAGCAGAGAGAGCCAGAATCCAGAAACTGAGACACTGAAAAGAGAGAGCCAGTATCGAGTAACTGAGACACTGAGCAGAGAGAGCCGGAATCCAGTAACTGAGACACCGAGCAGAGAGAGCCGGAATCCAGTAACTGAGACCCTGAGCAGAGAGAGCCAGTATCCAGTAACTGAGACACTGAGCAGAGAGAGCCAGAATCCAGTAACTGAGGCACTGAGCATAGAGAGGCAGAATCCTGTAACTGAGACACTAAGCAGAGAGAGCCAGTATCCAGTAACTGAGACATTGAGCAGAGAGAGCCAGAATCCAGTAGCTGAGACACTGAGCAGAGAGACACAGAATCCAGTAACTGAGACACTGAGCATAGAGAGCCAGAATCCAGTAACTGAGACACTGAGCAGAGAGAGCCGGAATCCAGTAACTGAGACACTGAGCAGGGAGAGTCAGAATCCAGTAACTGAGACACTGAGCAGAGGGAGCCTGAATCCAGTAACTGCGACACTGAGCAGAGTGAGCCGAAATCCAGTAACTGAGACACTGAGCAGAGGGAGCCTGAATCCAGTAACTGAGACACTGAGCAGATGGAGCCAGAATCCAATAACTGAGACACTGCGCTGAGCGAGTCAGAATCCAGTAACTGAGACACTGAGCAGAGAGAGCCGGAATCCAGTAACTGAGACACTGAGCAGAGGGAGCCAGAATCCAGTAAGTGAGACACTGAGCAGAGAGAGCTGGAATCCAGTAACTGAGACACAGCGCAGAGAGAGTCAGAATCACTTAACTGAAACACGGAGCAGAGAGAGTCAGAATGCCGTAACTGAGACACGGAGCAGAGAGAGCCAGAATCCAGTAACTGAGACACTGAGCGGAGAGAGCCAGCATCCAGTAACTGAGACACTGAGCAGAGAGAGCCAGAATCCAGTAACTGACATACTGACCAGAGCGAGCTCACGGAATCCAGAAACTGAGAACTTGAGCAGAGAGAGCCAGAATCCAGGAACTGAGACACTGAGCAGGGAGAGCCAGTATCCAGTAACTGAGGCACTGAGCAGAGAGAGCCAGAATCCAGTAACTGAGACACTGAGCAGAGAGAGCCAGAATCCAGTAACTGATACACTGAGCAGAGAGAGCCGGAATCCTGTAACTGAGACACGGAGCAGAGAGAGCCGGAATCCAGTAACTGAGACACAGCGCAGAGAGAGTCAGAATCACTTAACTGAAACACGGAGCAGAGAGAGTCAGAATGCCGTAACTGAGACACGGAGCAGAGAGAGCCAGAATCCAGTAACTGAGACACTGAGCGGAGAGAGCCAGCATCCAGTAACTGAGACACTGAGCAGAGAGAGACGGAAACCAGTAACTGAGACACTGAGCAGAGGGTGTCGGAATCCAGTAACTGAGACACTGAGCAGAGCGAGCCAGAATCCAGTAACTGAGACACTGAGCAGAGAGAGCCAGAATCCAGGAACTGAGACACTGAACAGAGAGAGCCAGAATACAGTAACTGAAACACTGAGCAGAGGGAGCCAGAATCCAGGAACTGAGACACTGAACAGAGAGAGCCAGATTCCAGTAACTGATACACTGAGCAGAGTGAGCAGGAATCCAGTAACTGAGACACTGAGCAGAGAGAGCCAGAATCCAGTAACTGAGACACTGAGCAGAGAGAGCCGGAATCCAGAAACTGAGACCCTGAACAGACAGAACCAGAATCCAGTAACTCAGACACTGAGCAGAGCGAGCCGGAATCCAGTACCTGAGACACTGAGCAGAGAGAGTCAGAATCCAGTAACTGAGACACTGAGCAGAGGGTGCTGGAATCCAGTAACTGAAACACTGAGCAGAGAGAGCCGGAATCCAGTAACTGAGGCACTGAGCAGAGTGAGCCGGAATCCAGTAACTGATAAACTGAGCAGAGAGAGCCAGAATCCAGTAACTGAGACACGGAGCGGAGAGAGCCGGAATCCAGTAACTGAGACACTGAGCGGAGAGAGCCGGAATCCAGTAACTGAGACACTGAGCGGAGAGAGCCGGAATCCAGTAACTGAGACACTGAGCAGAGGGAGCCGGAATCCAGTAACTGAGACACTGAGCAGAGAGAGCCAGAATCCAGTGGCTGAGACACTGAGCAGAGAGAACCGGAATCCAGTAAATGATACACTAAGCAGAGAGAGCCGGAATCCAGTAACTGAGACACTGAGCAGAGAGAGCCAGAATCCAGAAACTGAGACACTGAAAAGAGAGAGCCAGTATCGAGTAACTGAGACACTGAGCAGAGAGAGCCGGAATCCAGTAACTGAGACACCGAGCAGAGAGAGCCGGAATCCAGTAACTGAGACCCTGAGCAGAGAGAGCCAGTATCCAGTAACTGAGACACTGAGCAGAGAGAGCCAGAATCCAGTAACTGAGGCACTGAGCATAGAGAGGCAGAATCCTGTAACTGAGACACTAAGCAGAGAGAGCCAGTATCCAGTAACTGAGACATTGAGCAGAGAGAGCCAGAATCCACTAGCTGAGACACTGAGCAGAGAGACACAGAATCCAGTAACTGAGACACTGAGCATAGAGAGCCAGAATCCAGTAACTGAGACACTGAGCAGAGAGAGCCGGAATCCAGTAACTGAGACACTGAGCAGGGAGAGTCAGAATCCAGTAACTGAGACACTGAGCAGAGGGAGCCTGAATCCAGTAACTGCGACACTGAGCAGAGTGAGCCGAAATCCAGTAACTGAGACACTGAGCAGAGGGAGCCTGAATCCAGTAACTGAGACACTGAGCAGATGGAGCCAGAATCCAATAACTGAGACACTGCGCTGAGCGAGTCAGAATCCAGTAACTGAGACACTGAGCAGAGAGAGCCGGAATCCAGTAACTGAGACACTGAGCAGAGGGAGCCAGAATCCAGTAAGTGAGACACTGAGCAGAGAGAGCTGGAATCCAGTAACTGAGACACTGAGCAGAGAGAGTCAGAATCCAGAAACTGAGACACTGAGCAGAGAGAGTCAGAATCCAGAAACTGAGACACTGAGCAGAGAGAGCCAGAATCCAGTAACTGAGACACTGAGCAGAGGGAGCCAGAATCCAGTAACTGAGACACTAAGCAGAGAGAGTCAGAATCCAGTAACTGAGACACTGAGCAGAGAGAGTCAGAATCCAGTAACTGAGACACTGAGCAGAGGGAGCCAGAATCCAGTAACTGAGACACTGAGCAGAGAGAGCCAGAATCCAGTAACTGAGACACTGAGCAGAGAGAGTCAGAATCCAGTAACTGAGACACTGAGCAGAGGGAGCTAGAATCCAGTAACTGAGACACTGAGCAGAGGGAGCCAGAATCCAGTAACTGAGACAGTGAGCAGAGAGAGTCAGAATCCAGTAACTGAGACACTGAGCACAGAGAGTCAGAATCCATTAACTGAGACACTGAGCAGAGGGAGCCGAAATCCAGTAACTGAGAAACTGAGCAGAGAGAACCAGAATCCAGTAACTGAGACACTGAGCAGAGAGAGCCGGAATCCAGTAACTGATACACTGAGCAGAGAGAGCCGGTATCCAGTAACTGAGACACTGAGCAGAGAGAACCAGAATCCAGTAACTGAGACACTGAGCAGAGAGAGTCAGAATCCAGTAACTGAGACACTGAACAGAGAAAGCCAGAATCCAGTAACTGGTACACTGAGCAGTGAGAGCAGGAATCCAGTAACTGAGACACTGAGCAGAGAGAGCCAGTATCCAGTAACTGAGACACTGAACAGAGAGAGCCAGAATCCAGTAACTGAGACACTGAACAGAGAGAGCTCACGGAATCCAGAAACTGAGACCTTGAGCAGAGAGAGCCAGAATCCAGGAACTGAGACACTGAGCAGAGAGAGCCCGCATCCAGTAACTGAGGCACTGAGCAGAGAGAGCCAGAATCCAGTAACTGAGACACTGAGCAGAGAGAGCCAGAATCCAGTAACTGAGACACTGAGCAGAGAGAGCCAGTATCCAGCAACTGAGACACTGAGAAGAGAGAGACAGAATCCAGTAACTGATACACTGAGCAGAGAGAGCCGGAATCCAGTAACTGAGGCACTGAGCAGGAAGAGCCAGAATCCTGTAACTGAGACACGGAGCAGAGAGAGCCGGAATCCAGTACCTGAGACACAGCGCAGAGAGAGTCAGAATCCCGTAACTGAAACACGGAGCAGAGTGAGTCAGAATGCCGTAACTGAGACACGGAGCAGAGAGAGCCAGAATCCAGTAACTGAGACACTGAGCGGAGAGAGCCAGCATCCAGTAACTGAGACACTGAGCAGAGAGAGACGGAATCCAGTAACTGAGACACTGAGCAGAGGGAGTCGGAATCCAGTAACTGAGACACTGAGCAGAGCGAGCCAGAATCCAGTAACTGAGACACTGAGCAGAGAGAGCCAGAATCCAGGAACTGAGACACTGAACAGAGAGAGCCAGAATCCAGTAACTGAAACACTGAGCAGAGGGAGCCAGAATCCAGGAACTGAGACACAGAACAGAGAGAGCCAGATTCCAGTAACTGATACACTGAGCAGAGTGAGCAGGAATCCAGTAACTGAGACACTGAGCAGAGAGAGCCGGAATCCAGAAACTGAGACCCTGGGAAGACAGAACCAGAATCCAGTAACTCAGACACTGAGCAGAGCGAGCCGGAATCCAGTACCTGAGACACTGAGCAGAGAGAGTCAGAATCCAGTAACTGAGACACTGAGCAGAGGGTGCTGGAATCCAGTAACTGAGACACTGAACAGAGAGAGCTCACGGAATCCAGAAACTGAGACCTTGAGCAGAGAGAGCCAGAATCCAGGAACTGAGACACTGAGCAGAGGGAGCCCGCATCCAGTAACTGAGGCACTGAGCAGAGAGAGCCAGAATCCAGTAACTGAGACACTGAGCAGAGAGAGCCAGAATCCAGTAACTGAGACACTGAGCAGAGAGAGCCAGTATCCAGCAACTGAGACACTGAGAAGAGAGAGCCGGAATCCAGTAACTGAGGCACTGAGCAGAGAGAGCCGGAATCCAGTAACTGATAAACTGAGCAGAGAGAGCCGGAATCCAGTAACTGAGACACTGAGCGGAGAGAGCCGGAATCCAGTAACTGAGACACTGAGCAGAGGGAGCCGGAATCCAGTAACTGAGACACTGAGCAGAGAGAGCCAGAATCCAGTGGCTGAGACACTGAGCAGAGAGAACCGGAATCCAGTAAATGATACACTGAGCAGAGAGAGCTGGAATCCAGTAACTGAGACACTGAGCAGAGAGAGTCAGAATCCAGAAACTGAGACACTGAGCAGAGTGAGTCAGAATCCAGAAACTGAGACACTGAGCAGAGAGAGCCGGAATCCAGTAACTGAGACACCGAGCAGAGGGAGCCAGAATCCAGTAACTGATACACTGAGCAGAGTGAGCAGGAATCCAGTAACTGAGACACTGAGCAGAGAGAGCCAGAATCCAGTAACTGAGACACTGAGCAGAGGGAGCCAGAATCCAGTAACTGAGACACTGAGCAGAGAGAGTCAGAATCCAGTAACTGAGACACTGAGCAGAGAGAGTCAGAATCCAGTAACTGAGACACTGAGCAGAGGGAGCCAAAATCCAGTAACTGAGACACTGAACAGAGAGAGCCGGAATCCAGTACCTGAGACACTGAGCAGAGAGAGCCAGAATCCAGTAACTGAGACACTGAGCAGAGAGAGCCAGAATCCAGTAACTGAGACACTGAGCAGAGAGAGTCAGAATCCAGTAACTGAGACACTGAGCAGAGGGAGCTAGAATCCAGTAACTGAGACACTGAGCAGAGGGAGCCAGAATCCAGTAACTGAGACAGTGAGCAGAGAGAGTCAGAATCCAGTAACTGAGACACTGAGCAGAGAGAGTCAGAATCCATTAACTGAGACACTGAGCAGAGGGAGCCGAAATCCAGAAACTGAGAAACTGAGCAGAGAGAACCAGAATCCAGTAACTGAGACACTGAGCAGAGAGAGCCGGAATCCAGTAACTGATACACTGAGCAGAGAGAGCCGGAATCCAGTAACTGAGACACTGAGCAGAGAGAACCTGAATCCAGTAACTGAGACACTGAGCAGAGAGAGTCAGAATCCAGTAACTGAGACACTGAGCAGAGAGAACCAGAATCCAGTAACTGAGACACTGAGCAGAGAGAGTCAGAATCCAGTAACTGAGACACTGAACAGAGAAAGCCAGAATCCAGGAACTGGTACACTGAGCAGTGAGAGCAGGAATCCAGTAACTGAGACGCTGAGCAGAGAGAGCCAGTATCCAGTAACTGAGACACTGAACAGAGAGAGCAGGAATCCAGTAACTGAGATACTGAGCAGAGAGAGCCAGAATCCAGTAACTGAGACACTGAGCAGAGAGAGCCAGAATCCAGTAACTGACATACTGACCAGAGCGAGCTCACGGAATCCAGAAACTGAGACCTTGAGCAGAGAGAGCCAGAATCCAGGAACTGAGACACTGAGCAGGGAGAGCCAGTATCCAGTAACTGAGGCACTGAGCAGAGAGAGCCAGAATCCAGTCACTGAGACACTGAGCAGAGAGAGCCAGAATCCAGTAACTGAGACACTGAGCAGAGAGAGCCGGAATCCAGTAACTGAGATACTGAGCGGAGAGAGCCAGAATCCAGTAACTGATACACTGAGCAGAGAGAGCCGGAATCCAGTAACTGAGGCACTGAGCAGGGAGAGCCAGAATCCTGTAACTGAGGCACGGAGCAGAGAGAGCCGGAATCCAGTACCTGAGACACAGCGCAGAGAGAGTCAGAATCCCGTAACTGAAACACGGAGCAGAGAGAGTCAGAATGCCGTAACTGAGACACGGAGCAGAGAGAGCCAGAATCCAGTAACTGAGACACTGAGCGGAGAGAGCCAGCATCCAGTAACTGAGACACTGAGCAGAGATAGACGGAAACCAGTAACTGAGACACTGAGCATAGGGAGTCGGAATCCAGTAACTGAGACACTGAGCAGAGCGAGCCAGAATCCAGTAACTGAGACACTGAGCAGAGAGAGCCAGAATCCAGGAACTGAGACACTGAACAGAGAGAGCCGGAATCCAGTAACTGAAACACTGAGCAGAGGGAGCCAGAATCCAGGAACTGAGACACTGAACAGAGAGAGCCAGATTCCAGTAACTGATACACTGAGCAGAGTGAGCAGGAATCCAGTAACTGAGACACTGAGCAGAGAGAGCCAGAATCCAGTAACTGAGACACTGAGCAGAGGGAGCCAGAATCCAGTAACTGAGACACTGAGCAGAGAGAGTCAGAATCCAGTAACTGAGACACTGAGCAGAGAGAGTCAGAATCCAGTAACTGAGACACTGAGCAGAGGGAGCCAAAATCCAGTAACTGAGACACTGAACAGAGAGAGCCGGAATCCAGTACCTGAGACACTGAGCAGAGAGAGCCAGAATCCAGTAACTGAGACACTGAGCAGAGAGAGCCAGAATCCAGTAACTGAGACACTGAGCAGAGAGAGTCAGAATCCAGTAACTGAGACACTGAGCAGAGGGAGCTAGAATCCAGTAACTGAGACACTGAGCAGAGGGAGCCAGAATCCAGTAACTGAGACAGTGAGCAGAGAGAGTCAGAATCCAGTAACTGAGACACTGAGCAGAGAGAGTCAGAATCCATTAACTGAGACACTGAGCAGAGGGAGCCGAAATCCAGAAACTGAGAAACTGAGCAGAGAGAACCAGAATCCAGTAACTGAGACACTGAGCAGAGAGAGCCGGAATCCAGTAACTGATACACTGAGCAGAGAGAGCCGGAATCCAGTAACTGAGACACTGAGCAGAGAGAACCTGAATCCAGTAACTGAGACACTGAGCAGAGAGAGTCAGAATCCAGTAACTGAGACACTGAGCAGAGAGAACCAGAATCCAGTAACTGAGACACTGAGCAGAGAGAGTCAGAATCCAGTAACTGAGACACTGAACAGAGAAAGCCAGAATCCAGGAACTGGTACACTGAGCAGTGAGAGCAGGAATCCAGTAACTGAGACGCTGAGCAGAGAGAGCCAGTATCCAGTAACTGAGACACTGAACAGAGAGAGCCAGAATCCAGTAACTGAGATACTGAGCAGAGAGAGCCAGAATCCAGTAACTGAGACACTGAGCAGAGAGAGCCAGAATCCAGTAACTGACATACTGACCAGAGCGAGCTCACGGAATCCAGAAACTGAGACCTTGAGCAGAGAGAGCCAGAATCCAGGAACTGAGACACTGAGCAGTGAGAGCCAGTATCCAGTAACTGAGGCACTGAGCAGAGAGAGCCAGAATCCAGTCACTGAGACACTGAGCAGAGAGAGCCAGAATCCAGTAACTGAGACACTGAGCAGAGAGAGCCGGAATCCAGTAACTGAGATACTGAGCGGAGAGAGCCAGAATCCAGTAACTGATACACTGAGCAGAGAGAGCCGGAATCCAGTAACTGAGGCACTGAGCAGGGAGAGCCAGAATCCTGTAACTGAGGCACGGAGCAGAGAAAGCCGGAATCCAGTACCTGAGACACAGCGCAGAGAGAGTCAGAATCCCGTAACTGAAACACGGAGCAGAGAGAGTCAGAATGCCGTAACTGAGACACGGAGCAGAGAGAGCCAGAATCCAGTAACTGAGACACTGAGCGGAGAGAGCCAGCATCCAGTAACTGAGACACTGAGCAGAGATAGACGGAAACCAGTAACTGAGACACTGAGCAGAGGGAGTCGGAATCCAGTAACTGAGACACTGAGCAGAGGGAGCCAGAATCCAGGAACTGAGACACTGAACAGAGAGAGCCAGATTCCAGTAACTGATACACTGAGCAGAGTGAGCAGGAATCCAGTAACTGAGACACTGAGCAGAGAGAGCCAGAATCCAGTAACTGAGACACTGAGCAGAGAGAGCCAGAATCCAGTAACTGACATACTGACCAGAGCGAGCTCACGGAATCCAGAAACTGAGACCTTGAGCAGAGAGAGCCAGAATCCAGGAACTGAGACACTGAGCAGGGAGAGCCAGTATCCAGTAACTGAGGCACTGAGCAGAGAGAGCCAGAATCCAGTCACTGAGACACTGAGCAGAGAGAGCCAGAATCCAGTAACTGAGACACTGAGCAGAGAGAGCCGGAATCCAGTAACTGAGATACTGAGCGGAGAGAGCCAGAATCCAGTAACTGATACACTGAGCAGAGAGAGCCGGAATCCAGTAACTGAGGCACTGAGCAGGGAGAGCCAGAATCCTGTAACTGAGGCACGGAGCAGAGAGAGCCGGAATCCAGTACCTGAGACACAGCGCAGAGAGAGTCAGAATCCCGTAACTGAAACACGGAGCAGAGAGAGTCAGAATGCCGTAACTGAGACACTGAGCAGAGAGAGCCGGAATCCAGAAACTGAGACCCTGAACAGACAGAACCAGAATCCAGTAACTCAGACACTGAGCAGAGCGAGCCGGGATCCAGTACCTGAGACACTGAGCAGAGCGAGCCGGGATCCAGTAACTGAGACACTGAGCGGAGAGAGCCAGCATCCAGTAACTGAGACACTGAGCAGAGAGAGACGGAAACCAGTAACTGAGACACTGAGCAGAGGGAGTCGGAATCCAGTAACTGAGACACTGAGCAGAGCGAGCCAGAATCCAGTAACTGAGACACTGAGCAGAGAGAGCCAGAATCCAGGAACTGAGACACTGAACAGAGAGAGCCGGAATCCAGTAACTGAAACACTGAGCAGAGGGAGCCAGAATCCAGGAACTGAGACACTGAACAGAGAGAGCCAGATTCCAGTAACTGATACACTGAGCAGAGTGAGCAGGAATCCAGTAACTGAGACACTGAGCAGAGAGAGCCAGAATCCAGTAACTGAGACACTGAGCAGAGAGAGCCGGAATCCAGAAACTGAGACCCTGAACAGACAGAACCAGAATCCAGTAACTCAGACACTGAGCAGAGCGAGCCGGGATCCAGTACCTGAGACACTGAGCAGAGAGAGTCAGAATCCAGTAACTGAGACACTGAGCAGAGGGTGCTGGAATCCAGTAACTGAAACACTGAGCAGAGAGAGCCGGAATCCAGTAACTGAGGCACTGAGCAGAGAGAGCCGGAATCCAGTAACTGATAAACTGAGCAGAGAGAGCCGGAATCCAGTAACTGAGACACTGAGCGGAGAGAGGCGGAATCCAGTAACTGAGACACTGAGCAGAGGGAGCCGGAATCCAGTAACTGAGACACTGAGCAGAGAGAGCCAGAATCCAGTGGCTGAGACACTGAGCAGAGAGAACCGGAATCCAGTAAATGATGCACTGAGCAGAGAGAGCCGGAATCCAGTAACTGAGACACTGAGCAGAGAGAGTCAGAATCCAGAAACTGAGACACTGAGCAGAGTGAGTCAGAATCCAGAAACTGAGACACTGAGCAGAGAGAGCCGGAATCCAGTAACTGAGACACCGAGCAGAGGGAGCCAGAATCCAGTAACTGATACACTGAGCAGAGTGAGCAGGAATCCAGTAACTGAGACACTGAGCAGAGAGAGCCAGAATCCAGTAACTGAGACACTGAGCAGAGGGAGCCAGAATCCAGTAACTGAGACACTGAGCAGAGAGAGTCAGAATCCAGTAACTGAGACACTGAGCAGAGAGAGTCAGAATCCAGTAACTGAGACACTGAGCAGAGGGAGCCAAAATCCAGTAACTGAGACACTGAACAGAGAGAGCCGGAATCCAGTACCTGAGACACTGAGCAGAGAGAGCCAGAATCCAGTAACTGAGACACTGAGCAGAGAGAGCCAGAATCCAGTAACTGAGACACTGAGCAGAGAGAGTCAGAATCCAGTAACTGAGACACTGAGCAGAGGGAGCTAGAATCCAGTAACTGAGACACTGAGCAGAGGGAGCCAGAATCCAGTAACTGAGACAGTGAGCAGAGAGAGTCAGAATCCAGTAACTGAGACACTGAGCAGAGAGAGTCAGAATCCATTAACTGAGACACTGAGCAGAGGGAGCCGAAATCCAGAAACTGAGAAACTGAGCAGAGAGAACCAGAATCCAGTAACTGAGACACTGAGCAGAGAGAGCCGGAATCCAGTAACTGATACACTGAGCAGAGAGAGCCGGAATCCAGTAACTGAGACACTGAGCAGAGAGAACCTGAATCCAGTAACTGAGACACTGAGCAGAGAGAGTCAGAATCCAGTAACTGAGACACTGAGCAGAGAGAACCAGAATCCAGTAACTGAGACACTGAGCAGAGAGAGTCAGAATCCAGTAACTGAGACACTGAACAGAGAAAGCCAGAATCCAGGAACTGGTACACTGAGCAGTGAGAGCAGGAATCCAGTAACTGAGACGCTGAGCAGAGAGAGCCAGTATCCAGTAACTGAGACACTGAACAGAGAGAGCAGGAATCCAGTAACTGAGATACTGAGCAGAGAGAGCCAGAATCCAGTAACTGAGACACTGAGCAGAGAGAGCCAGAATCCAGTAACTGAGACACTGAGCAGAGGGAGCCAGAATCCAGTAACTGAGACACTAAGCAGAGAGAGTCAGAATCCAGTAACTGAGACACTGAGCAGAGAGAGCCGGAATCCAGTACCTGAGACACTGAGCAGAGAGAGCCAGAATCCAGTAACTGAGACACTGAGCAGAGAGAGCCAGAATCCAGTAACTGAGACACTGAGCAGAGAGAGTCAGAATCCAGTCACTGAGACACTGAGCAGAGGGAGCTAGAATCCAGTAACTGAGACACTGAGCAGAGGGAGCCAGAATCCAGTAACTGAGACAGTGAGCAGAGAGAGTCAGAATCCAGTAACTGAGACACTGAGCACAGAGAGTCAGAATCCATTAACTGAGACACTGAACAGAGGGAGCCGAAATCCAGTAACTGAGAAACTGAGCAGAGAGAACCAGAATCCAGTAACTGAGACACTGAGCAGAGAGAGCCCGAATCCAGTAACTGATACACTGAGCAGAGAGAGCCGGAATCCAGTAACTGAGACACTGAGCAGAGAGAGTCAGAATCCAGTAACTGAGACACTGAACAGAGAAAGCCAGAATCCAGTAACTGGTACACTGAGCAGTGAGAGCAGGAATCCAGTAACTGAGACACTGAGCAGAGAGAGCCAGTATCCATTAACTGAGACACTGAACAGAGAGAGCCAGAATCCAGTAACTGAGACAATGAACAGAGAGAGCTCACGGAATCCAGAAACTGAGACCTTGAGCAGAGAGAGCCAGAATCCAGGAACTGAGACACTGAGCAGAGAGAGCCCGTATCCAGTAACTGAGGCACTGAGCAGAGAGAGCCAGAATCCAGTAACTGAGACACTGAGCAGAGAGAGCCAGAATCCAGTAACTGAGACACTGAGCAGAGAGAGCCAGTATCCAGCAACTGAGACACTGAGAAGAGAGAGACAGAATCCAGTAACTGATACACTGAGCAGAGAGAGCCGGAATCCAGTAACTGAGGCACTGAGCAGGAAGAGCCAGAATCCTGTAACTGAGACACGGAGCAGAGAGAGCCGGAATCCAGTACCTGAGACACAGCGCAGAGAGAGTCAGAATCCCGTAACTGAAACACGGAGCAGAGTGAGTCAGAATGCCGTAACTGAGACACGGAGCAGAGAGAGCCAGAATCCAGTAACTGAGACACTGAGCGGAGAGAGCCAGCATCCAGTAACTGAGACACTGAGCAGAGAGAGACGGAATCCAGTAACTGAGACACTGAGCAGAGGGAGTCGGAATCCAGTAACTGAGACACAGAGCAGAGCGAGCCAGAATCCAGTAACTGAGACACTGAGCAGAGAGAGCCAGAATCCAGGAACTGAGACACTGAACAGAGAGAGCCAGAATCCAGTAACTGAAACACTGAGCAGAGGGAGCCAGAATCCAGGAACTGAGACACTGAACAGAGAGAGCCAGATTCCAGTAACTGATACACTGAGCAGAGTGAGCAGGAATCCAGTAACTGAGACACTGAGCAGAGAGAGCCGGAATCCAGAAACTGAGACCCTGGGCAGACAGAACCAGAATCCAGTAACTCAGACACTGAGCAGAGCGAGCCGGAATCCAGTACCTGAGACACTGAGCAGAGAGAGTCAGAATCCAGTAACTGAGACACTGAGCAGAGGGTGCTGGAATCCAGTAACTGAAACACTGAGCAGAGAGAGCCGGAATCCAGTAACTGAGGCACTGAGCAGAGAGAGCCGGAATCCAGTAACTGAGACACTGAGCGGAGAGAGCCGGAATCCAGTAACTGAGACACTGAGCAGAGAGAGCCAGAATCCAGTGGCTGAGACACTGAGCAGAGAGAACCGGAATCCAGTAAATGATACACTGAGCAGAGAGAGCCGGAATCCAGTAACTGAGACACTGAGCAGAGAGAGCCAGAATCCAGTAACTGAGACACTGAAAAGAGAGAGCCAGTATCGAGTAACTGAGACACTGAGCAGAGAGAGCCGGAATCCAGTAACTGAGACACCGAGCAGAGAGAGCCAGTATCCAGTAACTGAGACACTGAGCAGAGAGAGCCAGAATCCAGTAACTGAGACACTGAGCATAGAGAGCCAGAATCCTGTAACTGAGACACTAAGCAGAGAGAGCCAGTATCCAGTAACTGAGACATTGAGCAGAGAGAGCCAGAATCCAGTAGCTGAGACACTGAGCAGAGAGACACAGAATCCAGTAACTGAGACACTGAGCATAGAGTGCCAGAATCCAGTAACTGAGACACTGAGCAGAGAGAGCCGGAATCCAGTAACTGAGACACTGAGCAGGGAGAGTCAGAATCCAGTAACTGAGACACTGAGCAGAGGGAGCCTGAATCCAGTAACTGAGACACTGAGCAGAGTGAGCCGAAATCCAGTAAATGAGACACTGAGCAGAGGGAGCCTGAATCCAGTAACTGAGACACTGAGCAGATGGAGCCAGAATCCAATAACTGAGACACTGCGCTGAGCGAGTCAGAATCCAGTAACTGAGACACTGAGCAGAGAGAGCCGGAATCCAGTAACTGAGACACTGAGCAGAGGGAGCCAGAATCCAGTAAGTGAGACACTGAGCAGAGAAAGCTGGAATCCAGTAACTGAGACACTGAGCAGAGAGAGTCAGAATCCAGAAACTGAGACACTGAGCAGAGAGAGTCAGAATCCAGAAACTGAGACACTGAGCAGAGAGAGCCAGAATCCAGTAACTGAGACACTGAGCAGAGAGAGCCAGCATCCAGTAACTGAGACACTGAGCAGAGAGAGACGGAATCCAGTAACTGAGACACTGAGCAGAGGGAGTCGGAATCCAGTAACTGAGACACAGAGCAGAGCGAGCCAGAATCCAGTAACTGAGACACTGAGCAGAGAGAGCCAGAATCCAGGAACTGAGACACTGAACAGAGAGAGCCAGAATCCAGTAACTGAAACACTGAGCAGAGGGAGCCAGAATCCAGGAACTGAGACACTGAACAGAGAGAGCCAGATTCCAGTAACTGATACACTGAGCAGAGTGAGCAGGAATCCAGTAACTGAGACACTGAGCAGAGAGAGCCGGAATCCAGAAACTGAGACCCTGGGCAGACAGAACCAGAATCCAGTAACTCAGACACTGAGCAGAGCGAGCCGGAATCCAGTACCTGAGACACTGAGCAGAGAGAGTCAGAATCCAGTAACTGAGACACTGAGCAGAGGGTGCTGGAATCCAGTAACTGAAACACTGAGCAGAGAGAGCCGGAATCCAGTAACTGAGGCACTGAGCAGAGAGAGCCGGAATCCAGTAACTGAGACACTGAGCGGAGAGAGCCGGAATCCAGTAACTGAGACACTGAGCAGAGAGAGCCAGAATCCAGTGGCTGAGACACTGAGCAGAGAGAACCGGAATCCAGTAAATGATACACTGAGCAGAGAGAGCCGGAATCCAGTAACTGAGACACTGAGCAGAGAGAGCCAGAATCCAGTAACTGAGACACTGAAAAGAGAGAGCCAGTATCGAGTAACTGAGACACTGAGCAGAGAGAGCCGGAATCCAGTAACTGAGACACCGAGCAGAGAGAGCCAGTATCCAGTAACTGAGACACTGAGCAGAGAGAGCCAGAATCCAGTAACTGAGACACTGAGCATAGAGAGCCAGAATCCTGTAACTGAGACACTAAGCAGAGAGAGCCAGTATCCAGTAACTGAGACATTGAGCAGAGAGAGCCAGAATCCAGTAGCTGAGACACTGAGCAGAGAGACACAGAATCCAGTAACTGAGACACTGAGCATAGAGTGCCAGAATCCAGTAACTGAGACACTGAGCAGAGAGAGCCGGAATCCAGTAACTGAGACACTGAGCAGGGAGAGTCAGAATCCAGTAACTGAGACACTGAGCAGAGGGAGCCTGAATCCAGTAACTGAGACACTGAGCAGAGTGAGCCGAAATCCAGTAAATGAGACACTGAGCAGAGGGAGCCTGAATCCAGTAACTGAGACACTGAGCAGATGGAGCCAGAATCCAATAACTGAGACACTGCGCTGAGCGAGTCAGAATCCAGTAACTGAGACACTGAGCAGAGAGAGCCGGAATCCAGTAACTGAGACACTGAGCAGAGGGAGCCAGAATCCAGTAAGTGAGACACTGAGCAGAGAAAGCTGGAATCCAGTAACTGAGACACTGAGCAGAGAGAGTCAGAATCCAGAAACTGAGACACTGAGCAGAGAGAGTCAGAATCCAGAAACTGAGACACTGAGCAGAGAGAGCCAGAATCCAGTAACTGAGACACTGAGCAGAGGGAGCCAGAATCCAGTAACTGAGACACTGAGCAGAGAGAGTCAGAATCCAGTAACTGAGACATTGAGCAGAGAGAGTCAGAATCCAGTAACTGAGACACTGTGCAGAGGGAGCCAAAATCCAGTAACTGAGACACTTAACAGAGAGAGCCGGAATCCAGTACCTGAGACACAGAGCAGAGAGAGCCAGTATCCAGTAACTGAGAAACTGAGCGGAGAGAGTCAGAATCCAGTAACTGAGACACTGAGCAGACAGAGTCAGAATCCAGTAACTGAGACACTGAGCAGAGGGAGCCAAAATCCAGTAACTGAAACACTGAGCAGAGAGAGCCGGAATCCAGTAACTGAGACACCGAGCAGAGAGAGCCGGAATCCAGTAACTGAGACCCTGAGCAGAGAGAGCCAGAATCCAGTAACTGAGACACTGAGCAGAGAGAGCCAGAATCCAGTAACTGAGACACTGAGCGGAGAGAGTCAGAATCCAGTAACTGAGAAACTGAGCGGAGAGAGTCAGAATCCAGTAACTGAGGCACTGAGCAGAGAGAGTCAGAATCCAGTAACTGAGACACTGAGCAGAGGGAGCCAAAATCCAGTAACTGAAACACTGAGCAGAGAGAGCCGGAATCCAGTAACTGAGACACCGAGCAGAGAGAGCCGGAATCCAGTAACTGAGACCCTGAGCAGAGAGAGCCAGAATCCAGTAACTGAGACACTGAGCAGAGAGAGCCAGAATCCAGTAACTGAGACACTGAGCAGAGAGAGTCAGAATCCAGTAACTGAGACACTGAGCAGAGGGAGCTAGAATCCAGTAACTGAGACACTGAGCAGAGGGAGCCAGAATCCAGTAACTGAGACAGTGAGCAGAGAGAGCCAGAATCCAGTAACTGACATACTGACCAGAGCGAGCTCACGGAATCCAGAAACTGAGACCTTGAGCAGAGAGAGCCAGAATCCAGGAACTGAGACACTGAGCAGGGAGAGCCAGTATCCAGTAACTGAGGCACTGAGCAGAGAGAGCCAGAATCCAGTAACTGAGACACTGAGCAGAGAGAGCCAGAATCCAGTAACTGATACACTGAGCAGAGAGAGCCGGAATCCAGTAACTGAGGCACTGAGCAGGGAGAGCCAGAATCCTGTAACTGAGACACGGAGCAGAGAGAGCCGGAATCCAGTACCTGAGACACAGCGCAGAGAGAGTCAGAATCCCGTAACTGAAACACGGAGCAGAGAGAGTCAGAATGCCGTAACTGAGACACGGAGCAGAGAGAGCCAGAATCCAGTAACTGAGACACTGAGCGGAGAGAGCCAGCATCCAGTAACTGAGGCACTGAGCAGGGAGAGCCAGAATCCTGTAACTGAGACACGGAGCAGAGAGAGCCGGAATCCAGTAGCTGAGACACTGAGCAGAGGGAGCTAGAATCCAGTAACTGAGACACTGAGCAGAGGGAGCCAGAATCCAGTAACTGAGACAGTGAGCAGAGAGAGCCAGAATCCAGTAACTGACATACTGACCAGAGCGAGCTCACGGAATCCAGAAACTGAGACCTTGAGCAGAGAGAGCCAGAATCCAGGAACTGAGACACTGAGCAGGGAGAGCCAGTATCCAGTAACTGAGGCACTGAGCAGAGAGAGCCAGAATCCAGTAACTGAGACACTGAGCAGAGAGAGCCAGAATCCAGTAACTGATACACTGAGCAGAGAGAGCCGGAATCCAGTAACTGAGGCACTGAGCAGGGAGAGCCAGAATCCTGTAACTGAGACACGGAGCAGAGAGAGCCGGAATCCAGTACCTGAGACACAGCGCAGAGAGAGTCAGAATCCCGTAACTGAAACACGGAGCAGAGAGAGTCAGAATGCCGTTACTGAGACACGGAGCAGAGAGAGCCAGAATCCAGTAACTGAGACACTGAGCGGAGAGAGCCAGCATCCAGTAACTGAGGCACTGAGCAGGGAGAGCCAGAATCCTGTAACTGAGACACGGAGCAGAGAGAGCCGGAATCCAGTACCTGAGACACTGAGCAGAGGGAGCTAGAATCCAGTAACTGAGACACTGAGCAGAGGGAGCCAGAATCCAGTAACTGAGACAGTGAGCAGAGAGAGCCAGAATCCACTAACTGACATACTGACCAGAGCGAGCTCACGGAATCCAGAAACTGAGACCTTGAGCAGAGAGAGCCAGAATCCAGGAACTGAGACACTGAGCAGGGAGAGCCAGTATCCAGTAACTGAGGCACTGAGCAGAGAGAGCCAGAATCCAGTAACTGAAACACGGAGCAGAGAGAGCCGGAATCCAGTAACTGAGGCACTGAGCAGGGAGAGCCAGAATCCTGTAACTGAGACACGGAGCAGAGAGAGCCGGAATCCAGTACCTGAGACACAGCGCAGAGAGAGTCAGAATCCCGTAACTGAAACACGGAGCAGAGAGAGTCAGAATGCCGTAACTGAGACACGGAGCAGAGAGAGCCAGAATCCAGTAACTGAGACACTGAGCGGAGAGAGCCAGCATCCAGTAACTGAGACACTGAGCAGAGAGAGACGGAAACCAGTCTCTGAGACACTGAGCAGAGGGAGTCGGAATCCAGTAACTGAGACACTGAGCAGAGCGAGCCAGAATCCAGTAACTGAGACACTGAGCAGAGAGAGCCAGAATCCAGGAACTGAGACACTGAACAGAGAGAGCCAGAATCCAGTAACTGAAACACTGAGCAGAGGGAGCCAGAATCCAGGAACTGAGACACTGAACAGAGAGAGCCAGATTCCAGTAACTGATACACTGAGCAGAGTGAGCAGGAATCCAGTAACTGAGACACTGAGCAGAGAGAGCCAGAATCCAGTAACTGAGACACTGAGCAGAGAGAGCCGGAATCCAGAAACTGAGACCCTGAGCAGACAGAACCAGAATCCAGTAACTCAGACACTGAGCAGAGCGAGCCGGAATCCAGTAACTGAGACACTGAGCAGAGGGTGCTGGAATCCAGTAACTGAAACACTGAGCAGAGAGAGCCGGAATCCAATAACTGAGGCACTGAGCAGAGAGAGCCGGAATCCAGTAACTGATAAACTGAGCAGAGAGAGCCGGAATCCAGTAACTGAGACACTGAGCGGAGAGAGCCGGAATCCAGTAACTGAGACACTGAGCAGAGGGAGCCGGAATCCAGTAACTGAGACACTGAGCAGAGAGAGCCAGAATCCAGTGGCTGAGACACTGAGCAGAGAGAACCGGAATCCAGTAAATGATACACTGAGCAGAGAGAGCCGGAATCCAGTAACTGAGACACTGAGCAGAGAGAGCCAGAATCCAGAAACTGAGACACTGAAAAGAGAGAGCCAGTATCGAGTAACTGAGACACTGAGCAGAGAGAGCCGGAATCCAGTAACTGAGACACCGAGCAGAGAGAGCCGGAATCCAGTAACTGAGACCCTGAGCAGAGAGAGCCAGTATCCAGTAACTGAGACACTGAGCAGAGAGAGCCAGAATCCAGTAACTGAGACACTGAGCATAGAGAGCCAGAATCCTGTAACTGAGACACTAAGCAGAGAGAGCCAGTATCCAGTAACTGAGACATTGAGCAGAGAGAGCCAAAATCCAGTAGCTGAGACACTGAGCAGAGAGACACAGAATCCAGTAACTGAGACACTGAGCATAGAGAGCCAGAATCCAGTAACTGAGACACTGAGCAGGGAGAGTCAGAATCCAGTAACTGAGACACTGAGCAGAGGGAGCCTGGATCCAGTAACTGAGACACTGAGCAGAGTGAGCCGAAATCCAGTAACTGAGACACTGAGCAGAGGGAGCCTGAATCCAGTAACTGAGACACTGAGCAGATGGAGCCAGAATCCAATAACTGAGACACTGCGCTGAGCGAGTCAGAATCCAGTAACTGAGACACTGAGCAGAGAGAGCCGGAATCCAGTAACTGAGACACTGAGCAGAGGGAGCCAGAATCCAGTAAGTGAGACACTGAGCAGAGAGAGCTGGAATCCAGTAACTGAGACACTGAGCAGAGAGAGTCAGAATCCAGAAACTGAAACACAGAGCAGAGAGAGTCAGAATCCAGAAACTGAGACACTGAGCAGAGAGAGCCAGAATCTAGTAACTGAGACACTAAGCAGAGAGAGTCAGAATCCAGTAACTGAGACACTGAGCAGAGAGAGTCAGAATCCAGTAACTGAGACACTGAGCAGAGGGAGCCAAAATCCAGTAACTGAGACACTGAACAGAAAGAGCCGGAATCCAGTACCTGAGACACTGAGCAGTGGGAGCCGGAATCCAGTAACTGTGAAACTGAGCAGAGAGAGCCAGAATCCAGTAACTGAGACACTGAGCAGTGGGAGCCGGAATCCAGTAACTGAGATACTGAGCAGAGAGAGCCAGAATCCAGTAACTGAGACACTGAGCAGAGAGAGCCAAAATCCAGTAACTGAGACACGGAGCAGAGAGAGCCGGAATCCAGTAACTGAGACATTGAGCAGAGAGAGCCAGAATCCAGTAACTGAGACACTGAGCAGAGAGAGCCGGAATCCAGTAACTGATACACTGAGCAGAGAGAGCCGGAATCCAGTAACTGAGACAGTGAGCAGAGAGAGCCAGAATCCAGTAACTGAGACACGGAGCAGAGCGAGCCGGAATCCAGTAACTGAGACACTGAGCAGAGAGAGCCAGAATCCAGTACCTGAGACACTGAGCAGAGAGAGTCAGAATCCAGTAACTGAGACACTAAGCAGAGAGAGTCAGAATCCATTAACTGAGACAATGAGCAGAGGGAGCCGAAATCCAGTAACTGAGAAACTGAGCGGAGAGAACCAGAATCCATTAACTGAGACACTGAGCAGAGAGAGCCGGAATCCAGTAACTGAGTCACTGAGCAGAGAGAGCCAGAATCCAGTAACTGAGACACGGAGCAGAGCGAGCCGGAATCCAGTAACTGAGACACTGAGCAGAGAGAGCCAGAATCCAGTAACTGAGACACTGAGCAGAGAGAGTCAGAATCCAGTAACTGAGACACTGAGCAGAGGGTACTGGAATCCAGTAACTGAAACACTGAGCAGAGGGAGCCAGAATCCAGTAACTGAGACACTGAGCAGAGAGAGCCAGAATCCAGTAACTGAGACACTGAGCAGAGAGAGTCAGAATCCAGTAACTGAGACACTGAGCAGAGGGAGCTAGAATCCAGTAACTGAGACAATGAGCAGAGGGAGCCGAAATCCAGTAACTGAGAAACTGAGCGGAGAGAACGAGAATCCATTAACTGAGACACTGAGCAGAGAGAGCCGGAATCCAGTAACTGAGACACTGAGCAGAGAGAGCCAGAATCCAGTAACTGAGACACGGAGCAGAGCGAGCCGGAATCCAGTAACTGAGACACTGAGCAGAGAGAGCCAGAATCCAGTAACTGAGACACTGAGCAGAGAGAGTCAGAATCCAGTAACTGAGACACAGAGCAGAGGGAACCGAAATCCAGTAACTGAGACACTGAACAGAGAGAGCCGGAATCCAGTACCTGAGACACTGAGCAGAGCGAGTCTGAATCCAGTAACTAAGACACTGAGCAGAGGGAGCTGGAATCCAGTAACTGAGACACTGAGTAGAGGGAGCCAGAATCCAGTAACTGAGACACTGAGCAGAGAGAGTCAGAATCCAGTAACTGAGACACTGAGCAGAGAGGGTCAGAATCCATTAACTGAGACACTGAGCAGAGAGAGTCAGAATCCAGTAACTGAGACACTGAGCAGAGAGAGCCAGAATCCAGTAACTGAGACACGGTGCAGAGAGAGCCAGAATCTTGTAACTGATACACTGAGCAGAGAGAGCAGGAATCCAGTAACTGAGACACTGAGCAGAGAGAGCCGGAATCCAGTAACTGAGACACTGAGCAGAGAGAGCCAGAATCCAGTAACTGAGACACTGAACAAGAGAGCCAGAATCCAGTAACTGAGACACTGAGCAGATGGAGCCAGAATCCAATAACTGAGACACTGCGCTGAGCGAGTCAGAATCCAGTAACTGAGACACTGAGCAGAGGGAGCCAGAATCCAGTAAGTGAGAAACTGAGCAGAGAGAGCTGGAATCCAGTAACTGAGACACTGAGCAGAGAGAGCCAGAATCCAGTAACTGAGACACTAAGCAGAGAGAGTCAGAATCCAGTAACTGAGACACTGAGCAGAGAGAGTCAGAATCCAGTAACTGAGACACTGAGCAGAGGGAGCCAAAATCCAGTCACTGAGACACTGAACAGAGAGAGCCGGAATCCAGTACCTGAGACACTGAGCAGTGGGAGCCGGAATCCAGTAACTGTGAAACTGAGCAGAGAGAGCCAGAATCCAGTAACTGAGACACTGAGCAGTGGGAGCCGGAATCCAGTAACTGAGATACTGAGCAGAGAGAGCCAGAATCCAGTAACTGAGACACTGAGCAGAGAGAGCCAAAATCCAGTAACTGAGACACGGAGCAGAGAGAGCCGGAATCCAGTAACTGAGACATTGAGCAGAGAGAGCCAGAATCCAGTAACTGAGACACTGAGCAGAGAGAGCCGGAATCCAGTAACTGATACACTGAGCAGAGAGAGCCGGAATCCAGTAACTGAGACACTGAGCAGAGAGAGCCAGAATCCAGTAACTGAGACACTGAGCAGAGCGAGCCGGAATCCAGTAACTGAGACACTGAGCAGAGAGAGCCAGAATCCAGTACCTGAGACACTGAGCAGAGAGAGTCAGAATCCAGTAACTGAGACACTGAGCAGAGAGAGTCAGAATCCATTAACTGAGACAATGAGCAGAGGGAGCCGAAATCCAGTAACTGAGAAACTGAGCGGAGAGAACCAGAATCCATTAACTGAGACACTGAGCAGGGAGAGCCGGAATCCAGTAACTGAGACACTGAGCAGAGAGAGCCAGAATCCAGTAACTGAGACACGGAGCAGAGCGAGCCGGAATCCAGTAACTGAGACACTGAGCAGAGAGAGCCAGAATCCAGTAACTGAGACACTGAGCAGAGAGAGTCAGAATCCAGTAACTGAGACACTGAGCAGAGGGTACTGGAATCCAGTAACTGAAACACTGAGCAGAGGGAGCCAGAATCCAGTAACTGAGACACTGAGCAGAGAGAGTCAGAATCCAGTAACTGAGACACTGTACAGAGGGAACCGAAATCCAGTAACTGAGATACTGAACAGAGAGAGCCGGAATCCAGTACCTGAGACACTGAGCAGAGCGAGTCAGAATCCAGTAACTAAGACACTGAGCAGAGGGAGCTGGAATCCAGTAACTGAGACACTGAGCAGAGGGAGCCAGAATCCAGTAACTGAGACACTGAGCAGAGAGAGTCAGAATCCAGTAACTGAGACACTGAGCAGAGAGAGTCAGAATCCATTAACTGAGACACTGAGCAGAGAGAGTCAGAATCCAGTAACTGAGACACTGAGCAGAGAGAGCCAGAATCCAGTAACTGAGACACGGTGCAGAGAGAGCCAGAATCTTGTGACTGATACACTGAGCAGAGAGAGCAGGAAAACAGTAACTGAGACACTGAGCAGAGAGAGCCGGAATCCAGTAACTGAGACACTGAGCAGAGAGAGCCAGAATCCAGTAACTGAGACACTGAACAGAGAGAGCCAGAATCCAGTAACTGAGACACTGAACAGAGAGAGCCAGAATCCAGTAACTGATACACTGAGCAGAGAGAGCAGGAATCCAGTAACTGAGACACTGAGCAGAGAGAGCCAGAATCCAGTAACTGAGACACTGAACAGAGAGAGCCAGAATCCAGTAACTGATACACTGAGCAGAGAGAGCAGGGATCCAGTAACTGAGACACTGAGCAGAGAGAGCCAAAATCCAGTAACTGAGACACTGAACAGAGAGAGCCAGAATACAGTAACTGAGACACTGAGCAGAGAGAACCAGAATCCAGTAACTGAGACACTGAACAGAGAGAGCCAGAATCCAGTAACTGAGACACTGAACAGAGAGAGCCAGAATCCAGTAACTGATACACTGAGCAGAGAGAGCAGGGATCCAGTAACTGAGACACTGAGCAGAGAGAGCCAGAATCCAGTAACTGAGACACTGAGCAGAGAGAGCCAGAATCCAGTAACTGAGACACGGAGCAGAGCGAGCCGGAATCCAGTAACTGAGACACTGAGCAGAGAGAGCCAGAATCCAGTACCTGAGACACTGAGCAGAGAGAGTCAGAATCCAGTAACTGAGACACTGAGCAGAGGGTACTGGAATCCAGTAACTGAAACACAGAGCAGAGGGAGCCAGAATCCAGTAACTGAGACACTGAGCAGAGAGAGCCAGAATCCAGTAACTGAGACACTGAGCAGAGAGAGTCAGAATCCAGTAACTGAGACACTGAGCAGAGGGAGCTGGAATCCAGTAACTGAGACAATGAGCAGAGGGAGCCGAAATCCAGTAACTGAGAAACTGAGCGGAGAGAACCAGAATCCATTAACTGAGACACTGAGCAGAGAGAGCCGGAATCCAGTAACTGAGACACTGAGCAGAGAGAGCCAGAATCCAGTAACTGAGACACGGAGCAGAGCGAGCCGGAATCCAGTAACTGAGACACTGAGCAGAGAGAGCCAGAATCCAGTAACTGAGACACTGAGCAGAGAGAGTCAGAATCCAGTAACTGAGACACTGAGCAGAGGGAACCGAAATCCAGTAACTGAGACACTGAACAGAGAGAGCCGGAATCCAGTACCTGAGGCACTGAGCAGAGCGAGTCTGAATCCAGTAACTAAGACACTGAGCAGAGGGAGCTGGAATCCAGTAACTGAGACACTGAGCAGAGGGAGCCAGAATCCAGTAACTGAGACACTGAGCAGAGAGAGTCAGAATCCAGTAACTGAGACACTGAGCAGAGAGGGTCAGAATCCATTAACTGAGACACTGAGCAGAGAGAGTCAGAATTCAGTAACTGAGACACTGAGCAGAGAGAGCCGGAATCCAGTAACTGAGACACTGAGCAGAGAGAGCCAGAATCCAGTAACTGAGACACTGAACAAGAGAGCCAGAATCCAGTAACTGAGACACTGAGCAGATGGAGCCAGAATCCAATAACTGAGACACTGCGCTGAGCGAGTCAGAATCCAGTAACTGAGACACTGAGCAGAGAGAGCCGGAATCCAGTAACTGAGACACTGAGCAGAGGGAGCCAGAATCCAGTAAGTGAGACACTGAGCAGAGAGAGCTGGAATCCAGTAACTGAGACACTGAGCACAGAGAGTCAGAATCCAGAAACTGAGAAACTGAGCAGTGAGAGTCAGAATCCAGAAACTGAGACACTGAGCAGAGAGAGCCAGAATCCAGTAACTGAGACACTAAGCAGAGAAGTCAGAATCCAGTAACTGAGACACTGAGCAGAGAGAGTCAGAATCCAGAAACTGAGACACTGAGCTGAGGGAGCCAAAATCCAGTCACTGAGACACTGAACAGAGAGAGCCGGAATCCAGTACCTGAGACACTGAGCAGTGGGAGCCGGAATCCAGTAACTGTGAAACTGAGCAGAGAGAGCCAGAATCCCGTAACTGAGACACTGAGCAGTGGGAGCCGGAATCCAGTAACTGAGATACTGAGCAGAGAGAGCCAGAATCCAGTAACTGAGACACTGAGCAGAGAGTGCCAAAATCCAGTAACTGAGACACGGAGCAGAGAGAGCCGGAATCCAGTAACTGAGACATTGAGCAGAGAGAGCCAGAATCCAGTAACTGAGACACTGAGCAGAGAGAGCCGGAATCCAGTAACTGATACACTGAGCAGAGAGAGCCGGAATCCAGTAACTGAGACACTGAGCAGAGAGAGCCAGAATCCAGTAACTGAGACACGGAGCAGAGCGAGCCGGAATCCAGTAACTGAGACACTGAGCAGAGAGAGCCAGAATCCAGTACCTGAGACACTGAGCAGAGAGAGTCAGAATCCAGTAACTGAGACACTGAGCAGAGAGAGTCAGAATCCATTAACTGAGACAATGAGCAGAGGGAGCCGAAATCCAGTAACTGAGAAACTGAGCGGAGAGAACCAGAATCCATTAACTGAGACACTGAGCAGAGAGAGCCGGAAACCAGTAACTGAGACACTGAGCAGAGAGAGCCAGAATCCAGTAACTGAGACACGGAGCAGAGCGAGCCGGAATCCAGTAACTGAGACACTGAGCAGAGAGAGCCAGAATCCAGTAACTGAGACACTGAGCAGAGAGAGTCAGAATCCAGTAACTGAGACACTGAGCAGAGGGTACTGGAATCCAGTAACTGAAACACTGAGCAGAGGGAGCCAGAATCCAGTAACTGAGACACTGAGCAGAGAGAGTCAGAATCCAGTAACTGAGACACTGTACAGAGGGAACCGAAATCCAGTAACTGAGACACTGAACAGAGAGAGCCGGAATCCAGTACCTGAGACACTGAGCAGAGCGAGTCAGAATCCAGTAACTAAGACACTGAGCAGAGGGAGCTGGAATCCAGTAACTGAGACACTGAGCAGAGGGAGCCAGAATCCAGTAACTGAGACACTGAGCAGAGAGAGTCAGAATCCAGTAACTGAGACACTGAGCAGAGAGAGTCAGAATCCATTAACTGAGACACTGAGCAGAGAGAGTCAGAATCCAGTAACTGAGACACTGAGCAGAGAGAGCCAGAATCCAGTAACTGAGACACGGTGCAGAGAGAGCCAGAATCTTGTAACTGATACACTGAGCAGAGAGGGCAGGAATCCAGTAACTGAGACACTGAGCAGAGAGAGCCGGAATCCAGTAACTGAGACACTGAGCAGAGAGAGCCAGAATCCAGTAACTGAGACACTGAACAGAGAGAGCCAGAATCCAGTAACTGAGACACTGAACAGAGAGAGCCAGAATCCAGTAACTGATACACTGAGCAGAGAGAGCAGGGATCCAGTAACTGAGACACTGAGCAGAGAGAGCCAGAATCCAGTAACTGAGACACTGAACAGAGAGAGCCAGAATCCAGTAACTGATACACTGAGCAGAGAGAGCAGGGATCCAGTAACTGAGACACTGAGCAGAGAGAGCCAAAATCCAGTAACTGAGACACTGAACAGAGAGAGCCAGAATACAGTAACTGAGACACTGAGCAGAGAGAACCAGAATCCAGTAACTGAGACACTGAACAGAGAGAGCCAGAATCCAGTAACTGAGACACTGAACAGAGAGAGCCAGAATCCAGTAACTGATACACTGAGCAGAGAGAGCAGGGATCCAGTAACTGAGACACTGAGCAGAGAGAGCCAGAATCCAGTAACTGAGACACTGAGCAGAGTGAGCAGGAATCCAGTAACTGAGACACTGAGCAGAGGCTGCCGGAATCCAGTAACTGAGATACTGAGCAGAGAGAGCCAGAATCCAGTAACTGAGACACTGAGCAGAGAGAGCCGGAATCCAGTAACTGAAACACTGAGCAGAGAGAGCCAGAATCCAGTAACTGAGACACTGAGCAGAGAGAGCCAGAATCCAGTCACTGAGACACTGAACAGAGAGAGCCAGAATCCAGTAACTGAGACACTGAACAGAGAGATCCAGAATCCAGTAACTGATACACTGAGCAGAGAGAGCAGGAATCCAGTAACTGAGACACTGAGCAGAGAGAGCCAGAATCCAGTAACTGAGACACTGAACAGAGATAGCCAGAATCCAGTAACTGATACACTGAGCAGAGTGAGCAGGAATCCAGTAACTGAGACACTGAGCAGAGAGAGCCAGAATCCAGTAACTGAGAAACTGAGCAGAGAGAGCCAGAATCCAGTAACTGAGACACTGAGCAGAGGGAGCCGGAATCCAGTAACTGAGATACTGAGCAGAGAGAGCCAGAATCCAGTAACTGAGACACTGAGCAGAGAGAGCCAGAATCCAGTAACTGAGACACGGAGCAGAGAGAGCCGGAATCCAGTAACTGAGACATTGAGCAGAGAGAGCCAGAATCCAGTAACTGAGACACGGAGCAGAGCGAGCATGAATCCAGTAACTGAGGCACTGAGCAGAAAGAGCCGGAATCCAGTAACTGAAACACTGAGCAGAGAGAGCCAGAATCCATTAACTGAGACACTGAGCAGAGAGAGCCGGAATCCAGTAACTGAGACACTGAGCAGAGAAAGCCAGAATCCAGTAACTGAGACACTGAGCAGAGAGAGCCGGAATCCAGTAACTGAGACACTGAGCAGAGCGAGCCGGAATCCAGTAACTGAGACACTGATCAGAGAGAGCCAGAATCCAGTAACTGTGACACTGAGCAGAGAGAGCCAGAATCCAGTAACTGAGACACTGAGCAGAGAGAGCCAGAATCCAGTAACTGAGACACTGATGTTATGGGCCTGGCATTTTCAGGACCCTAAAATGGATCATGGAGTTCATCCAACCTCCCCCTTTAATGCTATTTGTTGCTTTTCCGAGCATACGGCTTGTTCTCCAGGTGTGATACAGCAATTAAGGACAAATGTTTTTTTAACACAAAACAATGTTTATTCCATGAACTCAACTTAACTCTTTTAAATAAACATTGGATCTCTTAACACCCCCTTACTTCAAAGATATCCCTGAAAATATTACAACACTAAATAATCCTTTAGTTATTCCTTTCAACATCCAGGAGACTTAACACCTTTAAACAGAAACACATCAGGTTAAAGACATTACTTTTAGGAGTTTAAATCACCCAAATGATCCAGATATAGTCTTTCATGGCAGTGATCACAGCAGATCCAGCTCACTGCAAACACAGACACACCCTAAGCCCTTTCAAACTGAAACTTAAACAACAAAATGGCTGACCTAAAGCCCAGCTCCACCCACACTCTGACATCACTGCATTTCTTACAGGTACATTGTTTAAACATCTATTTCTTAAAGGCACTCTCACATGACACCGAACAGAGAGAGCCAGAATCCAGTAACTGAGACACTGAGCAGATAGAGCCAGAATCCAGTAACTGAGTCCGGGAGCAGAGAGAGCCGGAATCCAGGAACTGTGTCAATCGCAGCAGGCATGACCTACCAAATCAACCCACTGACCAATCGGAAACTGCAGACAGATAAAACCTGTGTATTATTACTGTACGTTATAAGCGCCTATTTAATTTTCATTGTTAATGATTGTTCATCAATCTCTTTAGTTCAGAAAGAAACAATTATGGGTGTGGACTTTTATTATTTCAGACTGCTCCTGGTTTTATGGAATTTATTCAGGGCAAATTTAAATGATTGAAAACAATTTCATTTTTCATCTACCTTCTCTCATTTAATGTTACTTTTCTTTCTCTTTCTGTATCTGATTTGTCAGTGAATTCACCCACTCATATTCACCACTTCCCACTTCTCAGTTCTTTCTTTATATAATTTTGCAATCTTTAAATATCTTTGTTTTAGAAGTCACATTGGCGGCACAGTAGCACAGTGGTTACCACTGTTGCTTCACAGCGGCATTGTCCCAGGTTCAATTCCCGCTTGGGTCACTGTCTGTGTGGCATCTGCACGTTCTCTCTGTGTCTGGATGTGTTTATTCCGGGTGCTCCGGTTCCTCCCACGAGTTCCGAAAGACGTGCTTGTTAGGTGAATTGGACATTCTGAATTCTCCCTCTGTGTATTCGAAGAAGTGCCGGAATGTGGCGACTAGGATCTTTTCACAGTAAATTCATTGCAGTGTTAATGTAAGCCTACTTGTGACAACAATAAAGATTATTATTAATTAATTGTTTGTTCGGATTGTCAGCAATGTCCCTGATGTCCTATTGTGCCCACCTGTTCTCAACCCACACCTGGAATACTCTGTACAGTTTTGTTCTCCTTAACAAAGAAAAGATATACTGGCATCGGAAGCAATCCAGAGAAGGTTTACGAGGTTGATCCCAGGTATGGAGGGATTTCCTTACGAGGAGAGGCTGAGTAGGTTGCTTCCATACTCATTGGAGTTTAGAAGAATGGAAGGCGACCTTATGGAGACATGCAGGATTCTCAGGGAGCTTGACAGGGTAGTTGCTGAGAGGACATTTGCCCTTGTGGGAGAATCTAAGGCCAGAGGGTATAATCTGAGAGCAAAGGGCCATCCATTTAAGACAGAGATGAGGAGGAATTTCTTCTCTCAGAGAGTAATGAATCTGTGGAATTCTTTACCACAGAGAGTTGTAGAGGTTGTTATTAGGTAGGTTCAATGCTGAGATAGACAGATTTTTAATCAGTAAGGGAATCAAGGATTACGGGGATAAGGTGGGAATGTGGAGTTGAGGATGTTAATGATGCACTTTCCCAGACATCGTTAGAAACACAAAAGGATTTATCAATAAAAAGAATTGTCTAGCAGCCAGCAGCCACACAGCTGTATCTAGCTCCCGACATGTCTTCCTCCGAAGAGAGGTCCATCCCATGGGGTGATTGCCCACTCTTATGTCCCAATTGGTCACCCAAGCCTTAAAGGGACAATCACCACACGGATTATTGTTACAGATCAGTCATGATTTCATTGAATGTTGGAGCAGGCGCAATGGTCCGAATGGCCCACTTCTGCTCCTACATCTTCCAACACTTTACACTCAAAAACATTTTTAAATACCAAGTCACACTGTGGGATACCATAGAATTCCTACAGTGCAAAGGAGGCCAGTCAGCTTATCGAGTCAGCACTACTAAGAACACTCTTCCGCCTATCCCTGTAACCCCATAACCCCATCTAATCCACACACCATTTCCTGTAAAACCTGGTCTCACATGTTCATCAGAGCATGCAGTGGTGTTTTCCTATTCAAGGAACAAGTCATCTTTTTGGTTGACCATGGGACCTTTTCCACAAAGAGAAACGTGGGGTCAGATTTAGTGGGTTATTGGCCATGGGCGCAAATCCTGTGATGACTGCAAAGTTTCGCAAGAGTACAAACACAGTATTTGTGCCAGTGAGATTTCAAAACCCGACCTTCCCAAGCCCTCGCCGATGTCATGATTGGGTTCATGGCCAGGAAGGGTGTCAACCTGATTTGCATCAATTTGAATTCATTATAATGTACGTCGCAAGATTAAAGTCGAATCTTCAGACCTCATTGAATCTTCCCACCCAGCAGGCGTGATGTCACGTGGGTGCGAATTAGTAATGTTTTTTAAAAATGAGAACCAGGTGCCATGGCTCTGAAAGGGAAGAAGATGGTGAGCAACCTTCTTCATCTAGCAACAGAGTCCAAGGAGACAGTCTGTTGGCCAACTCCAGAGGTGGAGGGAGGAGGGTGTGGTGGAGGTGGGGGCGGGGGTGGGGGGGGGGGGGGGTGGGAGGGTTTAAAAAGGACATTGGAGTTCACACCGAGTAAAATAAAGATAGGTAGGTTTATTTACAATATACTACTTACATTGCCCAGAAGCTCCTTACCAGGTCCCTGCTCTGGTCAGAGTCTCCTGGTCCACTTTTTATACAGAGGTCAATAAAGATCCCCCTACCCCTAGCAGGGGGAACTTGTACTCCACAAGGACCACAGGGAAGATAATCATTCCCAACGCGTAGGTCCCTTGTGGGCTATTACATTCCTCCCCCCCAAAGTCCGTAGACCCTCTCGAGGACCAATGAGGCAGAGAAGGAGAAGCAGGCAGTGTACGTTGGACTCTTTTCAGCCCCAGCAATCCATCATGCAGCTGATGCGCTGGATCGGTCGGCGTATACCAGTCTGTGGAACGTCGCCTGCGGCAGAAACGCTCTGGTGGACTATCGACGGGAGGCAGCTGACTGATGTCAGAGACCTCAGATGTCTGCATTTCCGAGTCTGACAATGCGGCGTTCGGCATGTTGGCATCGAGGGAGACTGGAGGCATTGCAGCAGGCTGGTTCGGCAATGGAGCTAGAGGATCCAGGACAGGCTTCTTTCGAGGACACTTGTCGTGTTAATCACCCTGGGGTAACACGGACTGCAACTGGATGCAGTTGTACTTGAAAGTAGACTCCAAACTTTGATGTTGATTCAATACGCTTTATTGAACTTGTTAAGCAGTGCACACAGTTCGCTGTGGGTTTGATACTCTACTAATCTAAGCGCGCTTACTATAACTAACTAGACCAGACTAGCTCTGAGCGACGTGTAGAAGGTGCTAACTGATATATACACACTGACTGTCACTACAGTTGTCACCAGTGGAAAGAGGCAGAGTGTTGATGCCTCGTGTGTTTTATAGTGCCAGACCACCTTCTAGTGTTCTGTCTGGTGATTGGTTGTGTTCTGTCCTGTGTGTTGATTGGCTGTACTGGGTGTCTGTCACCGCCTGTCTGTATCTCATTATGTGCATGAGTGCATATCATGACAACACTCACATGGGAGCACTCTCCTCGTGTAAAGGTGGTCCAAATGCCATCTCATCAGTTGCCCCCGGACCCAAATGTGGTAAGAGACCGGACCTGTTTGGCGGACGACAATCCCAGAGAGCAAACGAGCACCGTTGTTGAAGTTACGAATGAACACCGTGTCGTCAGGTCCGAAGTGTCCAAAAGGTCAGCGTCGAACAGAGCAATTCCCTCGCAAATCTTGGTTACGACGTACCTTCGTGCCCATGTCCGGAATTATCAAACTCAGTCATGTACGAAGTTTTGCAACCCATGAAGATCTCTCCGGGCGCCCCCCCCCGGTTACTGTATGCGGCGTGGTCCTCTCCGAGATTAAACATCTTGCCAGCTTGGTGTTCATGGAGCTCAAAGCCTGTTTATTTAGCCCCCATTTAACTGTCGTCAACGACCTCTCTGCTAAGCCATTTGATGCTGAATGGTATGGGGCAGTGCAGACATGGCCAATACCATTGCCCTTGACAAAAGCGCCAAACTCTTCACTGATGAAAGAGGCCCCGTGGGTGGAAAAAGTAATGCTCAACGATCACCCAAGAGGCTATCGACACCTTATGGACCTCCAGCCACTTTGGGAGGACATCCACCAGGACAAGAATCATTGAACCCAGGAATGGACCGGCGAAATTGAGGTGTACACGATACCAAGGGAGTCTCAGCCGCTCCCAAGGTTGTAGTGATGCCGCCGTAAGGAGCTTCTGGTGCTCTTGATAGGTGGAACACTGTTGAGCCAACGTCTCGATATCTGTGTCGAAACTCAGCCACCAGATGGTGCTTCTCGCCAGCATCTTCATTTTGGACACTGCAGTTGTGAAGGTCCTTCAACAAAATTGCATGATCCTTCACCGGAACAACAAACCTGGTGCCCCACAAGAGGATACCATCTTCCACAGTCACTCCGAGAACTGGTGGAGAATGGTGGCACGGTGGCACAGTGGCTAGCACTGCTGCCTCACAGCACCAGTGACCTAGGGTTTGATTCCAACCTTGGGTGACTGTGTGGAGTGTGCACATTCTCCCTGTGTCTGCGTTGGTTTCCTCCGGGTGCCCAAAGGTGTGCGGGTTAGGTGGATTGGTCATGCTAAATTGCCCCTTAGAGTGGGTTTGCAGGAATAAGGTGGGGGGCTGGGCCTAGGTCGGGTGGCCTTTCAAAAGGTCAGTGCAGACTTGATGGGCCGAATGGCTTCCTTCTGCACTGTAGAGATTGTATGATTCTATGAATTCCCCTGATAGCTGCCAACGCTGGCTATGGTATAGCACCAGATGCCACACCTTGGCAAGGACGGGGTCGATTTACGGCCAGTCACGGATGCGCAATGCAGTGATGGGCAAGGAGTCCTTAAAATACAAGGCCAGAGACCACTTTGTCCCCCATAGGGGGATGTGCGGATTTGGTCTGCACGTGGATTCTGGGTCACTGGGTGGTGCTTGAAAGAGTATTCGTAATCAGCCAATAACAAGGCCCAATGCTGAACCCTCACAGATGCAATTGATGCGGTAACTTTGTCTTCACAGAGGAAGCCCAGTAACGGCTTGCAATCTATGATGACATAGAAATGGTGGCCATAGACATATTAATGAAACCGCTTTACACCAAATATGATCACCTTCTTGTTCTATTGAGTATATTTTTCTGGAGATGAAAGCAATCAGAAGTTCCTGACCATTACTCACCTGATGAGACAGGACCGCATCCATCCCACATTCGCCTGTGACGTGTAATGGTTTTCACGGGTCGAATTGCGTCAACACCCCTAAAGAGGACAACCGCCATTTTACCTTCTTAAACCTCATCCTAGACCGTGTTCAATTCCCAAGGCTGATGCTTCTTGAGGAGCAAGTGAAGGGGGGCCAGGATGGTTGCCAGATTTAGAATAAATTGCCCGGAGTAATTCAGCAATCCTCAAAAGGAACAAAGCTCGGTGACGTTTCGCAGGGTAGGGGCCATTTTGATGGCCTTCACTTTCTCGGTGACCGGGTGCAGGCCGTCTCGGTACACCTGATTCCCCAAATATACCACTTCTTTTGCATGAAACATGCACTTTGCATGGTGCAGGCGGGCCCCATAATCCAAAAAACGTTTCAAACCTCCTTGAGGTTCTGCAAATGTTCTTGGTTCTTGGTCACTGTGGTGATAATGTCATCCAATTAACCGCAAAGCACAGTAACCCTCGTAGCATTACGTGCTGTGATAATGCGCATGCCATAGCTATCCAGAACGGGAGCCGGGTGTACTCATGGAGTCCCTTGTGTGTATTGTTCGTGACGTAGCGCCGCAAAGATTTATCGAGCTCCAGCTGCAGATAAGCGTCGCTCATGTCAAATTTCGTAACTGTACAGCCACCGGCCAATGTTGCATACAGATCCTCGATGCGTAGTAAAGGATAGCAGTCCAATGTCAAAGACGGGTTCACTGTCAATTTATAGTCACTGCGGAGGTGGACTGCTTCATTACGAGGACCACCAGCTCCGCCCAATCGGCGAAGTGCATCGGGTGAATGATGCCCAAACTCTCCAAACGACAAAGTTCGGTCTTGTCTTTCTCCACTAAAATATAGGAAACCGGGTGGTGTTGCTAACTTGCTGTTGTCTCTTAATTTGGCTCTGTTTAATTACGTTTGCTCAAGCGTCGCCAGGTATCTTTCGATACCGCAACAAGGTTCAAAACCGAATACTGATCAAAGACTCGATACACCAGTTAGTAAGTTCAAAAGCAATGCTCACAGAGTCAAATCTACTCATGCATAAAACTCTACAACCAAAACTATCACTATTACTAAAAGCCTATACTTAGCTTCGGGTGCCCACTCAGTCAGAGGAACAATGGCCGTTGCTCGGTTCTGAGGCTGCTGGGTTGAGCTGTTTACAGGGTAGCAACTAGGAGCGCCTATCTCATAGCGTGCATTGACTTGGAACTTACTTGGTCAGGAGCAGCTTTGGCGGGTCTCTCCTTGCTGAGAGCCAAGGCCAAGAGAGAGATTCTCTCTTGGGGAATCCTTTTTACACCCAAAAGGGCTTTGCGCGCTTTTGGGCGGGCCTTGAACTTGGCCCCAATTAAGTGGGCCGTTTCCCAATCGTCCTCATTGCTTTTTCTCCAATAGAGGGGTGGGTTCCCTGGTTGCTGGGCGTGTCCTAGGTGGCAGTTGGTTTGCTTTGTTTTAGTCTCCTCTGGCGCCGGGGTGTCTGTCTTTGGATTGTTTACCTAAATGTTGCCTTTTTGTTTCCGGGGATGGCTCATTAGTATGTAGATGGTTCTGCAGTCTCGGTCTTGTCTGGGAGCTATGGCTCCAATCAACAGACAGACCTTGCACCTGCTTGCTTTCTCGGTATTGTCCATTTTCCCTGCATTCTTTGCAAAGTGCCATTTTGTAATCGGGACGTGGCCATCCCAGATGGCTACAGTGGGCACGAAAATATCGGGGTTGGGTCTCTGAGTCCACCTGGATCTTGGCCACGGCCTCTTTAATTGTACCCAAATCAGGCTGGAAAACCGTGGGAAACAGGCTCGGTACTGCCAAATGTCATTTGGAGGATATGTTGCCAGTCCAGCTGCAGCTGGTGTAGCCAAACGTGATCCAACAAACTTGCACCACAACGAGGGGAAGACAAACAGGTTGGCACCCATAAACCACCGGAGTAAGGATAGACCCTACAATATACAGTTATTCCCCTGTATAAGTGGCCAAATGAGCAGGTGTGTCCACCAAAGTCAAAGTAAGTGCACCTCATTTTATAATATCAAAGGTGCTCTATGCCACCCCAGAAACGGCAGCCCCCCATATCCAACTCCATTTGGAACATGTGGCCATTCATCTGTGTCAGAACATGAATAAGAGCCACACAGGGCAATGCCATCCAGTCCATCTGTATCTCGGCCTAATCTTCGGCCCCTGCTGGGTCATCCAGATACAAGGCCGATCCGGGGCTGACACCTACCATGACCGGGGCGCCTGGAGCGTGGCCCTCCTGCTGCTTGCGAGTACGCCTAGACTGGTGCCCACATGTTGCACATGGGCCGGAATCACCTTCTGCTGAGTCCGGTGACATCAGCGGCCGGCTTTTCACCCAGAGGCCGGAGTCGCAGCGGCATTCAGTTCAGGCCATGGGAGGGGCAACTCCCCAAAACGTTCACTTCCATCCCTTGTATCTCTTGGATGTCGCGTTCCGCACTTTCCCAGGACAAGGAGACCTGCAGTGCCTGCTGAAAGGTCAGGGAGACTTTGGCCAAAGGCTTTTTCTGTGTTTCCATATTATTTATACCGCAGACCAAATGATCGTGGACCATATCTGATAAAGAGGTTCCATACTCACAAAACGGAACTATTTTCCCTAGCCATGATTCAAACGTGGTGACGGACTGACCGGGGGACCTCACTGCCGTATTAAACCAATATCTTTTAATGATTACAAACGGGGTTGGGTTGCGTCGCAAATGTCACGAGCTGGTTGAACGATTGCGTATCAGGCGCTGCCTGGTACGTGAGACTCCAGATCCCCCCAAATGTGTGCGCTCTGCAGGCTGTCAACAGTAGGACCGTCTGGTGCTCATTGTCAATGATGTTGTTGGCGCGGAAGAAGTAATGCATCCTCTCTCCGGAGTGGTTCCAGGTTTCAACTCTGGTGTCAAATGCATCTAATCGCCCAAACAGAGGCATGGCAAATTAAGTAAATCCAAACCTGGGTCTAGAAAATCAGGGAGGTGGCTCAGTTAAGTACATTGCAGCATCAACAGCAAACCAGTTTATTCCTTGTCGCCAGTTTAATAAGGACACAGGGGTCCACTCCGAGTAAAATAAAGAAAAGTGGTTTTATTTAAACACGATATATGCACTGCCTGGTCGCTCCCTATTGGGTTCCTGCTCTGGTCGGTGCCTTACTGGCCGACCTCTTATACAGAGGCTAATAGAGATCCCCACCACTAGTGGGGGAGCTCCTACTCCACAAGGACTGCGGGGAATATAATCATTCCCATCCCAGAGGTCGCATGCAGGCTATTACAGGGGGTTTGGGAGCTTCTGGGATGGGGATTGTTGCTGGCGTGTATGGTCCTGAAGACTGTTGCCTGTGTTGCATCAAAAATGTTTAGAGAGCTATGGCAGTCTGCTGCCTGTATTGTTTAAAAAGTTCTGAGAGAGAGCTGTGTCAGTCTGCTGTCTGTGTTGTTTCAAAAATTCTTGTGCTGTGTTAGTCATCTGAAAGTGGCAATGGGGTTTCGGCGCCTGTGGGTACGGGGCACATGGGGTGGGGGGAAGGATATGTTGAGAGTGAAGTAGGCCAGCCTAATGGACGGTGGATGAGACCCTGAAAGAGAAGGCAACACTGTCCACAGCCTGGGGGGTGTTGGGTGGGGGACATACATAAAAGATGAATGGAGTGGCTGTCCAGGAATGTTAAGCGTATGGGGTCCGGCACCAACAAACTGTCGGAATTTTTCAGGGGGCTTGAAAGAGATGGAGAGTATTCAGAATCCATGGGTCCTTCATGGAGTTGTCAAACATGTGCCACAGAGGGCTCTGCCTTACCAAGGAGACAGTGCAATACCTGTGCCACATTCTTTCCAAATTGGCAGCACATGAAGGTGGAGGATACCTGCTCACTGTAACTGTGAAGGTCATTGCAGTTCTCCACCTACATGCGACAGGTTCGTTCCAGGGGTCCACCGGTGACCTGTGTGGCATTTCACATCTATCCACCCATTGGTGCATCCGTGAGGTTATGGATGCACTCTATGTGAGGGCATCAGACTTTATTAATTTTGATCTGGACCAGGCCCAGCAGGATGAGGGAATTCAGTGCCATAGCTGGTCTGTCACTGATGATGATCAACCATACCCATGTCGCTCTACACATCCCATGGCATCAGGGAGTCCCGTTCATCAACAGGAAAGGATTTCACTCAGAGAATCATAGAATTTACAGTGCAAAAGGAGACCATTCGGCCCATCGAGTCTGCACCGGCTCTTGGAAAGAGCACCCCACTTAAGCCCACACCTCCACCCTATCCCCGTAACCCAGCAACCCCAGCTAACCTTGTTTGGACACGAAGGGCAATTTGGTATGGCATCACATCGCGGAGGTCTAATCTGCACATCTTTAGACTGTGGGAGGAAACCGGAACTCACGGAGGAAACCCACATGAGGAGAACGTGCAGACTCCACGCAGGCAGTGATCCAAGCCGGGAATTGAAGTTGGGACCTTGGAGCTGTGAAGCAACTGTGCTAACCACTGTGCTACCATGCTGCCCTTACCTCCTTAATATCTAGCTGGTGTGTGACCACCAGTTGAGGTTCTTGCATGTGTGTGCACATTTTCCAGGGACCAAGCACGACAGCTTTATCCTTGAACAATTGCGAATCCCTGGAATTTTCAAGGGTCACCCTAGGAATTAAGGGTTGTGGTGAATGGGCAGGTAAATGAAGCTGAGTCCACAAAATTATCAGCCACGAACTTCTGTAATGTCAGAGCAGGCTCGAGGGGCCCGATGGCCTACACCTGCACCTAGTTCTTATGTTCTTAGGTAGGCTACAGGGATGGCTTGTTGGGGACAAAGGTTATCCACTGAGGCATGCCTAATGAAGCCAGTGCAGATAGATGCCTGAAACCGAAGCAGGGGCCCACTACAACGAGGCTCACAGTGCCACCTGGTCTGCGATTGAGCGGTGCATCAGGATCCTCAAGACGTGCTTGTGCTGCCTCAATATGTCCAGTGGAACCCTTCAGAGGGTCTCTCACATCGCAGAGGTCTGCAGTACCCTGCATAACCTGGTTCTGCAGTGGGGCGATGACCTTATTGCTGAAGACTTAGAGGGGCAAAACATCTTCCCAGATGAAGAAGATGTTCAGGAGGGAGTTGAGGAAGAGGTAGAGGAGGAGCCGGAAGATGGAGGCCAGGCGATGGTGAGGGTTCGTGTGAGCAGGAGGACCAAGAATGCCCTCATTGCTTCCCGCTTCACACTAGAGGATCACCATGTTGTCCAGCAGGTCAACAAGTATTCCACCTCACAACCCAATGACATGGATGTTATTGCATCACCCTGTTCTGCCCACTGTCCTAGGGTTGTGCTGGTATGAGGAAGAGGAGTTCTGATGGGCCCATTACTCCCAGGTACGCCTGGGTGGAATGCACCGGGATGTGTTCCAACGGTTCCCCCTCTCTCCAGGTGCTCTTCGACCCCTGGTTACTCCATGGGATGGAGAAGCAGCTGGAGTGATCTCCAGAAGCCTCAATGTCATCTGGTGCTGTCATTCATGGAGGTCCACCATTTTCTGCATCATGGTATTGGACCCTTCAGCCATGGTTCTCAGGGACTAAGCCATGCTTCAGAGTTCTCCAGTCATGGATCTGATGTCTTGCCCCAAGCTTTCCACCGCAGAGACTCAGGCAGATAGACCAGGTGCTTTGGTTGATGTTACTGCAAGGCAAGGGACATAGTTTTAGTACATGGCCTGGTCACGGGTTTGGACTACAAAGAACTCACTTGAGACTGATGAAGATGCAGTGGCTCCTCACTTTTTTCTGGCAGGCCCATTTTGCTTTCAGCGCAGGCCCGCTCCTGCTCTTCCCCTGTGAGCTCCTTGGCCCTCTCCTTGGATGGAATAATGATCCTCAGCTCAGGCATACCACTACCTGCTTTCTCTCTCTCTTGGCGGTTGTGGGTGAATTTCTCCTACAGGGACACAAATGGGAATAATGTGAGCTGGATGCCTGGTGGATCAAAGGTTGGTGACACCTGGCATGTGTGGACACTGCGCCTAAGCATGGAGGGGTTCTGATGAGGAATGCCAGGCGGGATGGAGGGTGGTGGTGTTGAGGATGCTGCTGGGAGGTCAGATGCTGGGGACCTAAGAGGTGGTGGCATGTGGGATCCAGGTGACATTCCAGGGGATCATGGAAGGGTGGAGTGCCAAGACTAGACTGGGAGCACTTACCTGCCCTCTTTGTCAGGCTACTGGCACTGATCAATGCTGCCAGCATCTCCCAGGTGGGATTCGTGACCATGCTGGATGGTTTCCTGCCAGCCCAAGGGTATATTGTGGCCTGCCTCTCCTCCACGACATCCAGCAAATAGCCGAGGGCCTTGCTGCCATCGTCCTCGCTTGACTCAGGTTAAGTGCTATGGAGGACCAAGAATGCCCTCATTGCTTCGCGCTTCACACTAGAGGACCGCCATGTTGTCCAGCAGGTCAACAAGTATTCCATCCTACAACCCCATGACATGGGTGACATTAAATGCAGTGTTCCCTTCATTCAATTGCTCAAATGACCCTCATGATGGGCAAATCACGGCACACGGAGAAAAAAACATTCACAATGACTGAAGGTTATGATCTATATTGTGCTGCCGGGGTCGGCGGGAATCGCACCGATTTTCTTTTTGAAAATGACTGCCATTTGTCCATAAATTTCCGCCCTTTGATTTTTGTAAAGAAACACTGCTTTGACCCATTTCCACCCAAATTCTTGTCAATTGGTGCACAGGTTGGGAAACTATAGGCATTTCATCCTTGTAGAGGAAAGATTAGAATCATTCATGCATTCTGTGACATATCAGGAGTGAACATATTAAGAGTTAATTAAAAACCCTCCCAAAGTGTGAGACATAATTATAATTTGTTCTGCTGGTGCTAATTATTCACATTCTGGGAACAGATGATGAGTACAAGACAAATGTGATGATAATGATGAGGAATGATATAGTGAATTGCACTTATAGAGTGTCTGATGGAGAATTTCTGCTCTAAGCGCTCCATCATTTTATACTGACATATAATGCACTAAGGAGAATTTTATGGAATTGTCAATGATTGCAGCACACAGAAACAAGCCCATGATGTTTCAAGGTCAATTTTGATTTTTTATGATATTTTTGCTCTGTGAGGCTTTTCCGTCCAGAAATGGTGAGAGGAATAAACATCTTGATTGGGGATATCCTTGTGCAAGACGATAGTTTCAGGGAAAATGGGGAGTAATGAGAAATATAGTGAAAGAACTTCCATTCTTCAGCAGGTGAACCGAGCCTGATGCTTGTGACTGTTGTGAGGACATGAGGGTGAATGTCTCTTGGTTATGAGAGGTAGGGCTATCACCCTGACCTATTGTGCAGAAGGAAGAAGTAGTTTGTGATGGTGGGGTTTCCACGGACTGCCATAGAAAGGACTGAGGCATAAAAACGGAGATAGGAAGAACTGTACCTCACTCCTGCTGTACTGGCCGGGTCAGTAAACCTCCTTTGGTACTGAACTCAAGTCTGCGGGAAGATGGTTCATGTGCTCGCCTCTCCAAAACTTCCTTCTGGTATTGCTACTGGATCTGTTCAAATACCTCAGTGCCATCCTTGGGGAAGGGGAGGGGACTCTCTTCCCTCACTTGCTCCAGCAGCAGCTCCATTTGGTATGTCGCTGAATTTTGTTGTTTTAACGCTCTGCAAATGGCACAAACAAGTAAAAAACAATAGGCCAATCATTTCATGGAGTGACTTCAGTAATGCAACAGCAACAACTTACATTTATAAACCATTCGTAACAAAATATGACATCCCAATGCACTTCACATGAGTTGCATCAAGCATAATTTGGCACTGAGGCACATTGGGAACTAATAGGATAGGCCACCAAAGGCTCGTCAAAGGGGGAGGTCTTACAGCTTGCAGCTTCAAGGTAGATGAAGGAAACATTTAAAATTGGGGATGCACAAGAACCCACATTGGAGGAGCCAGAGATTGTATGAATTTGAAGACTGGAATGTGACTTTGAAAATGGTGGTGTGGCTGAATCTGGAATCAGTGTAAGTGGATGGCTGACTAGGAGAGCTTGGGAATCGTCAAGTCTAGAGCCTTTCAAAAACGTATAGGTGAGGGTTTTAGCAGCCGATGAGCTGCGACAGGAAGAGGTGGAAATCATTGTTCTTCGTAATGGAGAGGAAATAGGGTGGGATGCTCAGCGCAGGGTTAGAATGGGGTCCAAAGTTGTGAATAATTTGGTTCAGCCTCATATAATGGCCAAGGGAAGGGATAGAGTCAGTGGCATGGAAATCAACACACTATATTAGTCTCTCAGACGTTCACCAGGTTGAACAGCAAATATTGGCAGAGAACACAGCTATTGAGCAGAGCCCAATTGTATCCAGTCTTGATGGCCTCAGATACAGATGACTCAGCATTTGGTAATGTATTCTGTCCAGGATTAGTGCGCTATTTGTGAATATCAATCAATCTGACTACTCAGGAGAATTTGATTACTGCTTACCACTTTGTTTATCTTTGAAAAGTTTAAAAATTGTTATTTTGTTGCTCATGTCAGTATCATAAAATTTGCAGTGCAGAAGGAGGCCATTTGGCCCATCGAGTCTGCACCGGCCCTTGGAAAGAGCACCCCACTTAAGCCTACACGTTCACCCTACCACCGTAACCCAGTAACCCCAGCTAACCTTTTGGGACACTAAGGGAGAATTTAGCATGGCCAATCCACCCAACCTGCACATCTTTGGACTGTGGATTGGATTGGATTGGATTTGTTTATTGTCACGTGTACCGAGGTACAGTGAAAAGTATTTTTCTGCGAGCAGACCAACAGATCATTAAGTACATGGGAAGAAAAGGGAATCTAAGAAAATACATAATAGGGCAACACAACATATACAACGTAACTACATGAGCACTGGCATCTGATGAAGCATACAGGGTGTGGTGTTAATGAGGTTAGCCCATAAGAGGGTCATTTAGGAGTCTGGTGACAGTGGGGAAAAAGCTTTTTTTGAGTCTGTTCGGCGTGTTCTCAGACTTCTATATCTCCTGCCCGATGGAGGAAGTTGGAAGAGTGAGTAAGCCGGGTGGAAGGGATCTTTAATGATGCTGCCCGCATTCCCCAGGCAGCGGGAGGTGTAGATGGAGTCAATGGATGGGAGGCAGGTTTGTGTGATGGACTGGGCGGTGTACACGACTCTCTGAAGTTTCATGCGTTCCTGGTCCGAGCAGTTGCCATACCAGGCTGTGATGCAGCGAGATAGGATGCTTTCTATGGTGCATCTGTAAAAGTTGGTATGGGTTCATAGATTATCATAGAATTTACAGTGCAGAAGGAGGCCATTCGGCCCATCAAGTCTGCACCGGCTCTTGGAAAGAGCACCCTACCCAAGGTCAACACCGCCACCCTATCCCCATAACCCAGTAACCCCACCCAACACTAAGGGCAATTTTGGACACTAAGGGCAATTTATCATGGCCAATCCACCTAACCTGCACATCTTTGGACTGTGGGAGGAAACCGGAGCACCCGGAGGAAACCCACGCACACACGGGGAGGATGTGCAGACTCCGCACAGACAGTGACCCAAGCTGGAATCGAACCAGGGACCCTGGAGCTGTGAAGCAATTGTGCTATCCACAAGGCTACCGTGCTGCCCACAAGGCTACCGTGCTGGGACATGCCAAATGTGGACATGCCAAATTTTCTTAGTTTCATGAGGAAGTATAGGCGCTGTTGTGCTTTCTTGGTGTTGTTGTGGTTGGACCAGGACAGATTTTTGGAGATGTGCACCCCTAGGAATTTGAAACTGCTAACCATCTCCACCTCGGCCTCGTTGATGCTGACAGGGGTGTGTACAGTACTTTGCTTCCTGAAGTCAATGACCAGCTCTTTAGTTTTGCTGGCATTGAGGGAGAGATTGTTGTCGCTATACCACTCCACTAGGTTCTCTATCTCCCGCCTGTATTCTGACGCGTCGTTATTCGAGATCCGGCCCACTATGGTCGTATCATCAGCAAACTTGTAGATGGAGTTGGAACCAAGTTTTGCCACGCAGTCGTGTGTGTACAGGGAGTAGAGTAGGGGGCTAAGTACGCAGCCTTGCGGGGCCCCGGTGTTGAGGACTATTGTGGAGGAGGTGTTGTTGTTCATTCTTACTGATTGTGGTCTGTTGGTCAGAAAATCGAGGATCCAGTTGCGGAGTGGGGAGCCAAGTCCTAGGTTTTGGAGCTTTGATATGAGCTTGGCTGTGATTATGGTGTTGAAGGCGGAGCTGTAGTCAATAAATAGGAGTCTGACGTAGGAGTCCTTGTTTTCGAGATGCTCTAGGGATGAGTGTAGCGCCAAGGAAATGGCGTCTGATGTGGACCGGTTGCAAAGGTATGCGAATTGCAGTGGATCAAGGCGTTCTGGGAGTATAGAGGTGATGCGCTTCATGATCATCCTCTCGAGCACTTCATTATGACTGAAGTCAGGGCCACCGGACGGTAGTCATTGAGCCACGTTGCCTGGTTCTTCTTTGGTACCGATATGATGGTGGTCTTCCTGAAGCAGGTGGGGACCTCGGAGTGGTGTAGGGACAGGTTAAAGATGTCCACGAATACCTCTGCCAGCTGGTCCGCGCAGGCTCTGAGTGCACGACCAGGGATCCCATCCGGGCCCGTCGCCTTCCAAGGGTTCACTTTCAGGAAGGCCAATCTGACTTCGGAAGCTGGAATGGTGGGTATGGGTAAAGTATGGGCTGCTGGGGCACTCAGCAGCGGATTGTTGGTTACCTGCTCGAACCGAGCATAGAATGCATTGAGTTCATCTGGGAGGGGTGCGCTGCTGCCAGAGATACTGTTCGGCTTTGCTTTGTAGCCCGTTATGTTGTTTAGTCTTTGCCACAACCGCCGAGAGTCTGTGTGTGACTCTAGCTTGGTTTGATATTCTCTCTAGGCATCTCGGATGGCTTTGCGGAGGTCGTACTTGGATTTCTTGTATAGGTCAGGGTTGTCTGTCTTAAACGCCTCAGATCTGTCCTTCAGTAGGGAGTCAATCTCGCGATTGAGCCATGGTTTCCGGTTGGGGAACGTACGTACTGCTTCCTTTGGCACGCGGTCATCCACACATTTGCTGATGAAGTCTGTGACGGTGGTGGCATACTCATTTAAGTTGGTCGTTGAATTCTTAAATATGAACCAGTCCACTGTCTCTAAGCAGTCACGTAAGAGCTCTTCTGTCTCCTCGGACCAGCACTGCACAACCTTCTTAGCTGGATTCTCCCGCTTGAGTTTCTGCTTGTATGCCGAGAGAAGGAGCACCGTCTTATGGTCTGATTTCCCAAAGTGCGGTTGGGGGATGGAACGGTTGGCGCCCTTGATTTTTGAGTAGCAGTGGTCAAAAGTGTTGTCGCCCATGGTGGGACAGGAGATGTGCTGGTGCGATTTTTACAGTACACTCTTGAGGTTGGCCTTGTTGAAGTCTCCGGTCACGATGAACAAGGCCTCTGGGTGTTCTGTGTCGTAGTTGTTTATAACTGTGTATAGTTCGTCCAGCGCCTTCCTCACTTCTGCCTGGGGTGGGATGTAGACCGCTGTGATAATGGCTGAAGCGAACTCACGTGGAAGATAATATGGGCGGCACTTCACGGTCAAGTATTCCAGGTTTGGGGAGCAGTAGGTCGCCAGGGTCGTCACATCCAAGCACCAGGAGGAGTTGATGAGGAGGCACACCCCTCCACCCTTCGCTTTGCCTGGTGATGCCGTGCGGTCCGCCCGGTAAATTGAGAAGCCTTCAGGTTGTATGGCACAGTCCGGTGAGGCGGGGGTGAGCCATGTCTCTGTGAAACAGAGCACACAGCAGTCTCTGACTTCCCTCTGAGAGATAAGTCGAGCGTTAAGTTCATCCAGCTTGTTTTCGATCGCTTGGACGTTTGCCAGGAGTATGCTGGAGAAAGGGGTCTTGCAACCGTGTCGCTTTAGTCTAACCTGCAGACCACCACGTTTCCCTCGCTTCCTCGGTCGGCGGCTGCTGCTGAATGATCCTGGGATCCGATGGGAGAAGTCAGCCCTTGTGGAAGGAGGTGGTTGCGTCAGGGCGCTGTTTACGTATCCAGGTTGTGTCTGGCAGTGTCCCGGGCGCTGGTTGAGGTAGAGGGGTTGCTAGGGGGGCATGTTTGTGATCCGGATGAGTCCCACCGTTCTGCGAGCGTGGGAATACCTTGCAGCGCGTTCGGGCCCTCACGCGGGGTCTCCGCCATTTCGGGGGTCCTGGGTCGTGGGCAGGAGCTTCCTGAAGCAGGTTGGGCTGGGTCCCGTGGTCTGTTCCCTCCCTGGGCGCTCCTGGGGACGGATCTTGAAGTAGGCCCAGTCGGGCCTCCAGGTGGATTTTTCTTTCTTCCATCACCAGTTAGGTCGGGTTGTTGGGCCGGCCTCTCCAGGTTGCGTCACTGTGCGGGTCTCCCGGGGTCGCGTTGGGCCGGGTCTTGCCGTCAGGGGTCGGGTCGGGAGCTCCGGAGACTGGGCCAGGTGATCCGGGGGCTGGCGTCGGTAGTTAGGCCGGGTTGGGAGCTCCGAGGTCCAGGTCGCCTCCAAATCGAGGTCGGGGCTTCACTTTCGGTTTGAGCCTGATCTTCTTCCAGGTCGCGGAGGGCAGGTCGGGCCGGGTCAAAAGGTCTCCAAGGGCCTCGGAGGATGTTCAAGCCTGCAAGAGAAGATAAAAGAGAGAGGTTAGTAATAATATTTGTTTTAGAATTATTTTTTAAAAGATTAGAACGAGTATAAGTTGAGTAAAAAGTTGATCTGTTGGGGAGAGCTCGCAGAGAGTCGCCTCGCTCCGGCTCCATCTTGGATGTGGGAGGAAACCGGAGCACCCGGGGAGGAAACACACACAGACACGGGGAGAATGTGCAGACTCTGCACGCACAGTGACCCAAGCTGGGAATCGAACCTGGGACCCTTAAGCTGTGAAGCAACAATGCCAACCACTGTCCTCCCATACCGCCCCAGTACTTGGAAATAAAACGTTCTAACCCCGATGTGTGCACCAGCTGTCTCTCACTGTAACTGCAACATGGCAATTCCATACAATAAAATTCCCAGGGAATCAGTGGGAAACAATTTAACATTGAGTCTTCACCATTTCTGAGATTACTTTGGTGAGGTTTAATAGGCAGAACTTCTAGTTGCTACTTATAAGGAAAATGGCAGGTGGGGATTCCCTGAGGCTGGGTATCCTGCTCGCGATGCACAGTCAAGACCTAGTGGATCCAGCAGCAGGAATCTTTCAAGCCACCGAAGATCAGCAAATCAACAGTTGATTCTTGAACAAACAAATAAAATAAAATAGCAAACATAACATATATAGGGCAGCACGGTAGCACAAGTGTATAGCACTGTGGCTTTGCAGTGCTAGGGTCCCAGGTTCGATTCCCCGCTGGGTCACTGTCTGTGCGGAGTCTGCACGTTCTCCCCGTGTGTGCGTGGGTTTCCTCCGGGTGCTCCGGTTTCCTCCCACAGTCCAAAGACGTGCAGGTTAGGTGGATTGGCCATGATAAATTGCCCTTAGTGACCACAAACGTTAGGAGGAGTTATTGGGTTACGGGGATAGGGCGGAAGTGAGGGTTTAAGTAGGTCGGTGCAGACTTGATGGGCTGAATGGCCACCTTCTGCACTGTATGTTCTAAGTTCTGTAGAGAAAAGAAACATAACAAATGGTGAAAGCATTTGTCCAAAGAAACAACCTCAACACTTTCCCGGTTGAATGAAGGCATACTGGTCTCCACAAGGGAATTTGTGGACTCCACTAGTGAGGCCCAGGTATGCGAGTAGCCTTAGTTCCTAAAGACTTCAATATTTCTCTTCTAAAATTTAATGCAGATCCTCCCTTACTGTCATCTGAAAGTTTGTGTATGTCCCCCCTTTCCCTCCCAAATCAAGGTGCCTTGCATTTTTGGAAGACGCTCGAGTTCATAAAGTTGCTCACCTGATTTATTCTGTGCCTGAATATACAAGGCGCCATTTGAGACAGTTGAAAGGCACTGAAAAATCATACAATGTGGGCGTCCTGGGTATTTAACTAAGGCTTTTCAGTTCCTATCAGACAAGGCTTTCTTAAGACTGATTTGATGTCATTTTGGCTGCATTTCAAAATTGGATTTTTGCTGATTGCTTTTATAGAAGTGGCATCTACTTCTTGATGCTGACTTTTGCAAAAATTCCAATGAATGGATTGAATTGAGTTTGGAAAGGCAGGTTATTTGATATGTCAAGAGATAGTCAAACTAGAGGCCTCACGTATCAAAATCATAAAACTAAGAGTGCAGTTAGCTTCCAGGAGTTATGTCTTATATCACAGGCTTGTCAGACTCTTGTACAGGCTGCTGAAAATTCGGCATCTTTTAAATAGAACTCGATTCCCAGGCACTGCACCAGCACCGGTTAAGAATGAACTTGCATTCATACTGTGCCGTTTACAGCTGCTAACGTTTTCACAGCCAATTAAGTACTTGCAAGTGCAGATGCAATTTAGGAAGTACAGCAGCCCATTTGTACAAAGCAAGATTCCAGCTACAGCAATGAGATAATAACCATCGAATCACTACAGTGCAGAAGGAGGCCATTCAGTCCACCGAGTCTGCCCTTGGAAAGTGTCCCCTACCTAGGCCCACACCCTGATCCTATCCCCGTAACCCAGTAACCCCACCTAACCTTTTGGACACGAATGGGCAATTTAGCATAGCCAATCCACATAACATATACATCTTTGGACAGAGAAACCAGATATTGATTGACAAATAAATATCGATCAACCCACCAGGGTTTTTCTCCTTCATGGGATTAGACTCTCAAGCACCTCGGGCGGGATTCTCCGACGCCGGCAACCGGAGAATCGGCGCCAATGGCGCTGGTGCGGTTGCCGTGACGCCGGTCGGGGGCCGCTCAATGCGCCCCCCCCCCCAGCCGATTCTCCACACTCGACGGCCGAATGCCCACCGAGTTCGGTCGAGTCGGTGTCGTTCACGTGTGGTCCTACCCAGCGAGGCCTCAGCGTTCTGTCTGCGGGGGCAGTCCTGGTGTGTGGGAGGGGGGGCCTCCGCGGTGGCCAGGCCTGTGGTCGGGGCCTACCGATCGGCAGGCGGGCTAATCCCAGGGGGCGCCTATGTTCCTCCGTGCGGGGCCCCTGTAGGGCTCCACCATGTTGCCCGGGGGCCGGCGGGAGAAGGCAACCCACATGCGTGTGCGGACCCACTCCTCATCTTCAAAAGAGGCCCCATACTCAATTTCACCATTACCATTACCTCATTGCAATTGTAGTATTAAGGGTTTAGGATTGTAAGGGTTAATAATGGACCTCGCAATTAGTATCATCCACATTAGGATGTCGAGAGTCGCATGGAAGTAGTTTCTGGTCACAGTTGGCAAGAAGATTACACCCTGTGTTATTAATAAACAGTTAGTGTTTAATTACACAAGCCTCCAGACCTCTTTATGAAACAACGTACAGTCATACAACATGGTGACAGCCATGAAGAGGTAAAGAAACTGTAGTATTATCTGAAAGAAGTGTACCTAACTTGAAGACCTTGAATACACAGCAGGAGATCACTTAAGAAGCTCTATTACTGATGTGGAGGCTGAAGGGCAGAATATTATTCCACTATGCAATGTAAGAGAACTCCACCAGAGCACATGGAGGTCCACTGCGAGAACTGATCAAAAACAGAGTCAAAGGATCTAGCCAGATCTCAGAAAGAGTGAGCAAAGTTCCAAGAACAAGGGCTGAAATAAGCGTTCAGATTTGGCACAGTAATATGGCAGCACTGGTAGACTGATTGTTTTAATAAGTGAATCTTGGCGAATGCTGCAGCCTAGATCCACATCCATAACACATGGCGCCCACACACAAGCGGAAAACACATTTTTAAGGAAAAGTCAGCGCAAAAAAGAGGCTTCTATTTGATTCTCCAAACTAAGGAAATCAACTAGCTGGCCAAAATGATTTGTTCAAAAGATTTTATGCAGAATCTCTGAAGTTCAAAACTGCTCCATAACTGCGACTGGAGTTTACCAAATCCTGTCAGTGCAGGAAGAGAAAAAAACACTTACAGCCATGCCATTGTAAAAAAATGTGTTCTCTCCTTTGCTGAAAAGAGCCATGAATGGTAAGTTAACACTGCCTGACCAATTTATGCAGATGGAGGGCCATTATGAAATAATGAAATACTTACCAGACAAGGAATAAATGAATCTTCTGATAACTTTTAAGAGTCCATGAAGACTTTTGGCACGAGCTTTGAGCGAAGAAGAAGTAACATTTTGGAGTGAACAAAATTTGACAAGAGAGTCCAAAAGCCCTGGAAACCATAAACACTTTGATGAGTTAGTTATACAGATTGGCTGAAGGCTGTGATTATGGCGATCTTAAGAATAGGCTCATAAGAGGCGGAATAGTAGTGAGATTGGCTGATGGTACTCTTTTGGAAGTACTGCAATCTAACGAAGATCTGACTTTGGAAAAAAAGCATCTAAATCACCAAGCAATTGGAGGTCCACCAGCAAAACTGGTTTATTTTGCGCGGCGAAGTTAAACCGTGACAAAGAGCAACCTCAATAGTCCAGCTCATAAAGCAACAAAAGAGCCAGGAGACTCCAAGGTAAGGAAAGCAATAGTCAAGCAAAGTACAAGATGGTGGCAGACTTTTCAGTGCTGTGGCTCCAAAAGACCGCACAGACACACTCAGTGTCCAGCAATCACTTTGTAGTTCACTGCAGCCGCCTAGGACACTTTGGAAAGATGTGTAAATCCCAAACCCTAAAGACATGTGGAGGATCCAAATGAGTCCATGAGATAGATGAGGCACACCAAGAAGTCTACACTGTTTCTTGGGAGAAATTAAGGATCCCAGATTCACATTTTCATTGCTGAGATATCTGCAAATGGTCACCGTATGAATTTCAGGTTTGACACAGGAACCAGTGTGATGTTTCTGTCAGATAAGACGCAATGGCAAAAAGACCTTAGGCTGTGAATGACAGACACACCGTTGTATGGTCCCGGAGGAATCCAACTACCAGTCATAGGCATGATTCAAGAGTTGCTCCAGTATGGAAACAAGCAAATACTCAAAATTCTGTATATCATCCGCAATGAACCCTTTTTTTCCTGAACGGAGATGCTCAACCTCCTCAAAACAGCAGAAAGCATCAAAACAATCATTGTGGTCAACTATACTGAATTGTTTTTTCCCAAGAAATCCACCAGTGCTAATAATCACCTGAGGAAGGAGCTGCGCTTCGGAAGCTAGTGATTCGAAACAAACCTGTTGGACTTTAACCTGGTGTTGTAAAACTTCTTACTGTGCCCACCCCAGTCCAACACTGGTATTTCCACATCATGGCTAATAAAATCTTGACTAGGAATTGTCCTCACTTTGTAGAGGTGGTTATTCCAGCTCCTTTGCAGATGATAGAAAAGGAGAAGCAGCAGAAGTTTGATCGCGAACTTCAGGGTCAAAGAGTTGTTATCACAGAACCAGGAAAAACTGCAGCAACGTAGCTTGAACGTCAAGCTCACACATACAATTTGAAGTTGATCATGTAGCAGGAGGGAAGCAGCCACCAACTCACTAACACAAAACTCAGGAAAGCACAAGTGCACACGAAGAAACACAACGCAGCTTTACAAGCCAAACTGCAGGCTGAGCTCAAGGATGAGGAACATACAAACATAAGGGAAGTACTGCTTCAATTTCCAGGAAGAACATGGTGGACTCAACTGAAAAAGAAATCCTGAATTCATTCAATGAATGAACAGAGTGAACATTCCTTCTGAAAAGAGAGGAGAAGCCCAGGCTAGCAAAGCAAAGATGACAGATTGTCGATAAAGAAAAATACAATACTAAGAAGCACAAGAAATGAATTGAATGTTGATACTGTATTATTTCTTGTGTCTGAATAAAGCTTATAGTCTTACAGTTGAAGTAGATGCTTTATTGTGTGAGTTTGTTCGCTCTCCAGCGCTTATACTATGTTACATCTGAGCTGCCTGTCTGTGTCCTGCTCACCAGCTGCCGTTCCTGTGAAGAGTGCCCTTGACTTCCTGTTTTGTCTATTATATATATCTCTGGTGCTCCCTCAAGTGGTTACTTAGTTGTAGTGTAATTACATTAACCCCTTGTGTATATACAGTGATGCATATCACTACATCCCCCCCTTTTCTTTTTATATATTTTCTGTACTTTGTTAAAGAAAATTGTACAAGACAGGTAGATAAATGATGATTATGTACAAGTTGTGATGATATTGATGATTATACAAAGACTATTAATATTTATGAGTCCAATCTTAATTAAAAAAATTATGAGTCCATCTTTATGAATTTATTTGGTTGAGTTTTATTTTTCTTCTTCTGTTGTTGACGTGGTGATGCTGATATTATAATTTATTTGTGAATGTTGTCAGTGTTCTTGTGTTTAAGTAACTTACAATTCTTCACAAGGTGTTTGAATGGTCGAACCACTGATGTTGACTGACGTGGACTTTTTTCTGTGCTTGTGGTATCGATTTAGTGTGTCACCAGTCTTGAAAGCTGGTGTGCTTGTTTGTTCTGGAGCAAATGTGAATTTGTGAGATTCGTTGTCATGCCATGGTATGTTTGTACTCTTGTCATTGTTTTAGAGTGTGCTGTTGCATTGTCTTTCATGTGCAGGGTCCATGTTGTACAGATCATTGTTTCATTGTTGTTGTTTCTGTAATTTCTGACTTTGTTGTTTTCATTGTTGTTCTTGTTGTTGTTTTTGTCATGCTTGTTGTTTCAGTTTTTGTTGTTGTTCTTGTTCTTTTTGTCATGCTTGCGGTCGCTGTTATTGTCTTTGTTATTCTTGTTGTTGTTGTTTTTGTTGTCCCTGTAGTTTTTGTTGTGCTTGTAGTTTTCATTGTTGTTCTTGTTGTGCTTCGTGTTGTTTTTGTTGTTGTTCTTGTTTCTGTTGCGATTCTTGTGGATATTGTTGTTCTTGTTGCGCTCGATGACTGTTCCGTGTGGATAATTTGAGTCATTCTCAAAGTTATTGGTGTCAGTGTCCTTTGTGATATCTGATGTTTCATTGAGACTTCTTCTTGAGGATTGTGCATATGATCTAATGTTGCATTGATCTTGGTGACATCAATCATTTGTGGTTGATTTGATTCCTCTTTGCTTCCTTGGTGCTCCTCTTCTGGAATCAATTCTGGTTGATCTACTTCATTGTTGGTCTCTTGGTGCTCCTCTTTTGGAGTCAACGTCATCAAGATTTCAGTTCCTTGTAGGTTGGCAAGAGTAGATGAGGTTTTAATTGATGCGGTCTCACTAGACTCATGAGTGGTTATGCTTTGAGTGTCAAGTTCTTTTGTACAGACGAGCTGAGATCTGTCAGTCTCGCTGTGATCTTGCACATCTTGTATGTCGATTGTGATCACATTGTCGCTGTTCTCACATACAGTGGGTAGACATTCATTGACGTCTTGTTGATTAAATGAGCTGGGTAGACTTTCATAGTCTTCATTTTGTTTTTCACGTGAGCTTGGTAGACTTTCATAGTCTGCTTCTGATTTCTCAGATAAGGTGGATAGACTTTCATGGCCTTGATCATGCATAGATTTCGCTATGGAGTCTTTCGTTGTTTCTATTTGGAGTCTGTCAACGAGCTCTCTGTGGAGGCTTGCGTCGCTCTATCTACGGAGTCTTTCATCGCTCTCGGTGTGGAGTCGTGCAGTGTTCTCTCTGTGGAGTTGACCTGTGCTCTCTCAATGGAGTCAGTCAGTACTCGCTGTGTGGCGTTGCTTTCTTCTTGGGTATTTGACAGGTTGCTGTCATCCAATGTATCAACGATCTGCCATTGCATCATGGTATTGGATTCGTCTACCATGACTAGAGTCGTGTTGAGCTTTTCAACCGTGTCGCTGATGCTCTGATTAGCATATCCGAATAACTCAGCCATACCTGGATAGTATTTTTCTATAAACAAATCATCTTCTTTTGTTTCGGATTTGTTATTGTGCTCTCCATGTTCAATGAACAAATCATTTTCTTTGATTTTGGATTTGCCATTGTGCTCTTCACTTTGGGGGGTGCAAACTGCTTGTTCCAGGGTGCTGTGAAAGTTATTTTCAACTGCTGGTAGAAGTTCAGGCATTGTTGTGCCTTTTGAGTTGAAGTTTTTGGTTTTGTGCCTTTAAAAGTCTTTTTTGTGATTTTCGGGCATTTCCCCTTTAACTGGGCATGGTCGGAGTCTTCTGATGTCATGTCGCTCGTGACGCAAAGCGTAGGAATTGATTGCTCATGGTCACATGGATTTTCCTTTACTGTGCGCTTTTTCTTAAACTGCGCATAAGTGGCTTGCGCATGCGCAGATCCATCTTCGAACTGTGCACTCTTTTTGTGCAACTGCACATGCGCAGTTTGCGCATGCGCAATTCCATCGTCAAACGGTACGCTGTTTTCGTTCAACTGCGCATACGTGGCTTGCGCATGCTCAGATCCATCTTCTTCTGAGCGATCTGAGTCCAAAACGGCTATTTTCCACTGCGCATGCGCGGCTGCGGTTTCCTGTGCATGCGCAGACCCAGATTTGTGTCTTTTGTTCCCCGGGCAGTTTAAAATGTGCTCAGATGCCATTTTAACTGCTTCAGACCCATGGAGAAGAACTTTATCGGCGTTTTTTCTTGTTAAAAACTTAAAGTTATTTCTTTCTTGCGATCTGCACTTTTCAATCGTGATTTCCAGCGTTAAACCTTTCTGTTATGATAATGATTGTTTGAGTTTCGCATCACTCATTCCCTGTGCAATTTGGTCTCCGAGCATTGAATGTCTTAAAGCAGCATTGTTATTGGTGTTACAGTGATCTTCAAATTTTTTGAGTATTACTTCTAATTTGGTGTTGTCTTCACCTTTCAAGTAATTAAAGCCGTTATAGATTTCACTAGCTTCATGTCCTGCTAGGAGCAATGCTATTTTTGTTTCTTCTGAGGCCGTGCTCAAATCATTCGCTACGATATATAGTTTGAATGTTTGTTTAAAAGTTTTCCATCTATGACTTAAATTACCGGTTGTTTTCAGCTGCGGTAGAGTTCCAATTAGTTTCATCGACTCAGCGAAGCCTCCCACGTACGAGTTTTCTTCTGTTTTTGATCTTTCTTTGTCTGTATCTTGTGTAATCTTCTAGCAAGCGGTCTGAAGTCTCCTGGTATCATGTATTATTCCTTGCGTCTGAATAAAGCTCATAGTCTTACAGTTGAAGTAGATGCTTTATTGTGTGAGTTTGTTCTCTCTCCAGCACTTAGACTATGTTACATCTGAGCTGCCTGTCTGTGTCCTGCTCACCAGCTGCAGTTCCTGTGAAGAGTGCCCTTTACTTCCTGTTTTGTCTGTTATATACATCTCTGGTGCTCCCTCTAGTGGTTACTTAGTTGTAGTGTATTTTCATTAACCCCTTGTGTATATACAGTGATGCATATTATTACAGATACCAGAATATTTGCAACATCAGCTACAAACTTCTGACCACCAAGGCAGTTTGGACTGCTCCTCCTCCAAACTTGAAATGAACGAGATCTGGAAGAATCGTAAAGCCTCCAGACATGTCTGAAGCTATAACGTCAGAGACTTGGGGGGAGAAGGGGTAGCATGTAAATCTTATTGTAAATCTATTTGGGTAAAGACTTTTGGGGAGGTGACAACGTGTTTGGGATTGGAAGGGTTAATGTAGGACTGCGGAAAGAGTACCAGCCACAATATGATATAGTGTGTCACATGTGAGTAGTGGGTCTGGCAGAAGTCACTAAGTGATAGCACAAAGTCAGGACTGTATCCTGTATGTTTTTATATGTGTAAAATGTATCATTAATAAACTGTTATTGTTCAACCACTAGACCTTGTCATAAGACAACATTCAACCATAGCAATCTCATCACAATTGGTTTTCTAGTGCTTCAAACAGGTGCTTGATAGCATTATTGCAAGTGGAATCTAATCTGTTTCTCCATTTTGAAATCATTGGCACCAATGCAATCTAGTACTAACTGGAAAGGATAGACTTGTGTGGCTAGTCATTTGCGATAAAATGCTGCAAAAACATCATCAATGCCCTCGTAATTGTCGCTTCATCACAAGAAGGTTCATTTCTACACCACAGTAATTTGTAGACACATTTAAATTAATTTGGTATTTTTGAGAATAAATTAAATGCTGTACTGCTTACAAAAAGAAGGCTAAAGTTGCTAAATTGGATGGCCCTGAAAACCAGTGCAGAAATTGTGATGAGTAATTAATCCACACCTATTGATTTCAATGCAGCAAGCATGCCAACTTCAGACTGCTTGCTCATTTGAATTATCCCTGCATCTAGAAAGTGCGAACTGCACTGTTCATTGGCTGCTTTCCTGAGCAGGGGAGCAATATTGTGAGTGGCTAGTACCACTTAACGTTAGCCTACTGCTTAATACAAACCTGTTCCTGTGAGGTTAAAAATAATTTGACTGCAGATTGGTACAACGGGGGAGAAAGCAGGCTCCAACATTTTCCAACAGTGAAGGCCTTGAAGGAAGAAGTGGAAAGGAGAGGATATGATCTAGATGCTCCTGCTTCTCTGGAGAGGCAGGGGTCAGGCAGAGGGGACTGGAGGTGAGGCGGAGCATGGAGGTGGGTGGGGCGGAGGGGGCAGGGTGGGGTGAATCAGGAGGGCGGGGACAGACACGGGGTGGCGGGCAGGGTGAGTCGAGCGGAGGATGGCGGGGAGGAGGGTGCAGATGGAGGCAAGGGGGATCATGGGAATGGGGGCAGGTGGCAGAAAGGCCCTGTAGTGAAATGTACAAAAGACAGTGGGAGCAAATCGCCATGAAGGTCAACACGAGTCTAACCTCAAAGGCCTACATGCAGGGGTACAATAAGATGATGATTAGGATCAAGATCAGTGAATGCAGTTTTCAATGCCATATTCGATCAACTGCATCAGTAGCCTCAGCCACAGCTCAAATCATGCCGCCCTCCAATTCACTCCTCCCCCCTGCACCACACACACAAAAACGCACACTCCAACAATTACAATCAATCGGACATCATACCTACCATTCATGTAATTCACCTCATGCTCACACACAGATCACTACTACCAGTTACTCACACACACAACTCACAGTTTGCACACACACTGATAGCTATTCAACCATGAGAGAGCATTGGCCAGTTAGATTGAGCAGCAAACATTGATACACTTTTCTCTCTCTCATAGGACAAGGTAACACCGACTGAAGACAGTAGAGCTAATCAGAATGGGCAGATCCATTTGGAGGTGATGGTTCTGGTCAATATTGGGGTAGCCAGTGTTGCAGCCAAGGCAAGCAGCAAGACTCAACCCATCAAGTATAACAGTATGCTCACACCATAACCTACTTCCCCCTTATCCTACACTGTCTTCTGATTTACACATCAAAAATGAATTCATAAGAACATAAGAACTCAAAGCAGGAGAAGGCCATCTGGCCCCTCGAGCCTGCTCCACCATTCAATGAGATCAAGGCTGATCTTTTGTGGACTCAACTCCACTTTCTGGCATGAACACCATAACCCTTAATCCCTTTATTCTTCAAAAAACAATCTATCTTCATCTTAAAAACATTTAATGAAGGAGCCTCAACTGCTTCACTGGGCAAGGAATTCCATAGATTCACAACCCTTTGGGTGAAGAAGTTCCTCATAAACTCAGTCCTAAATCTACTTCCCCTTATTTTGAGGCTATGCTCCCTAGTTCTACTTTCACCCGCCAGAGGAAACAACCTGCCCGCATCTATCCTATCTGTTCCCTTCATAATTTTATATGTTTCTATAAGATCCCCCCTCATCCTTCTAAATTCCAACGAGTACAGTCCCAGTCGGCTCAACCTCTCCTCGTAATCCAACCCCTCCAGCTCTGGGATTAACCTAGTGAATCTCCTCTGCACACCCTCCAGCGCCAGTATGTCCTTTCTCAGGTAAGGAGACCAAAACTGAACACAATACTCCAGGTGTGGCCTCACTAACACCTTATACAATTGCAGCATAAACTCCCTAGTCTTAAACTCCATTCCTCTAGCAATAAAGGACAAAATTCCATTCGCCTTCTTAATCACCTGTTGCACCTGTAAACCAACTTTTTGTGACTCATGCACTAGCACACCCAATTCTCTCTGCACAGCAGCATGCTTTAATATTTTATCATTTAAATAATAATCCCTTTTGCTGTTATTCCTACCAAAATGGATATCCTCACATTTGTCAACATTGTATTCCATCTGCCAGACCCTAGCCCATTCACTTAACCTATCCAAATCCCTCTGCAGACTTCCAGTATCCTCTGCACTTATTGCTTTACCACTCATCTTAGTGTTGTCTGCAAACTTGGACACATTGCCCTTGGTCCCCAACTCCAAATCACCTATGTAAATTGTGAACAGTTGTGGGCCCAACACTGATCCCTGAGGGACACCACTAGCTACTGATTGCCAACCAGAGAAACACCCATTAATCCCCACTCTTTGCTTTCTATTAATTAACCAATCCTCTATCCATGCTACTACTTTACCCTTAATGCCATGCATCTTTATCTTACGCAGCAACCTTTTGTGTGCCACCTTGTCAAAGGCTTTCTGGAATTCCAGATATACGACATCCATTGGCTCCCCGTTACCTACCGCACTTGTAATGTCCTCAAAACATTCCACTAAATTAGTTAGGCACAACCTGCCCTTTATGAACCCATGCTGCGTCTGTCCAATGGGACAATTTCCATCCAGATGCCTCACTATTTCTTCCTTGATGATAGATTCCAGCATCTTCCCTACTACCAAAGTTAAGCTCACTGGCCTATAATTACCCGCTTTCTGCCTCCCTCCTTTTTTAAACAGTGGCATCACGTTTGCTAATTTCCAATCCGCCGGGACCACCCCAGAGTCTAGTGAATTTTGGTAAATTATCACTAGTGCATTTGCAATTTCCTAGCCATCTCTTTTAGCACTCTGGGATGCATTCTGTCAGAGCCAGGAGACTAGTCTACTTTTAGCCACATTAGCTTGCCCATCACTACCTCCTTAGTGATAACAATCATCTCAAGGTCCTCTCTTGTCATAGCCTCATTTTTATCAGTCACTGGCATGTTATTTGTGTCTTCCACTGTGAAGACCGACCCAAAAAACCTGTTCAGTTCCTCAGCCATTTCCTCATCTCCCATTATTAAATCTCCCTTCTCATCCTCTAAAGGACCAATATTTACCTTAGCCACTCTTTTTTGTTTTATATCTTTGTAGAAACCTTTACTATCTGTTTTTATATTCTGAGCAAGTTTACTCATAATCTATCTTACTCTTCTTTATAGCTTTTTTAGTAGCTTTCTGTTGCCCCCTAAAGATTTCCCAGTCCCCTAGTTTCCCACTAATCTTTGCCACTTTGTATGCTTTATCCTTCAATTTGATACTCTCCCGTATTTCTTTAGATATCCACGGTCGATTTTCCCTCTTTCTACCATCCTTCCTTTTTGTTGGTATAAACCTTTACTGAGCACTGTGAAAAATCGCTTGGAAGATTCTCCACTGTTCCTCAACTGTTTCCCCATAAAATCTTTGCTCCCAGTCTACCTTAGCTAGTTCTTCTCTCATCCCATTGTAATCTCCTTTGTTTGAGCACAAACACTAGTGTTTGATTTTACCTTAACACCCTCCATCTGTATTTTAAATTCCACCATATTGTGATCGCTCCTTCCGAGAGGATCCCTAACTATGTGATCATTAATCAATCCTGTCTCATTACACGGGACCAGATCGAGGACCGCTTGTTCCCTCGTAGTTTCCATTACATACTGTTCTAGGAAACTATCACGGATACATTCTATAAACTCCTCCTCAAGGCTACCTTGACCAACCTGGTTAAACCAATCGACATGTAGATTAAAATCCTCCATGATAACTGCTGTACCATTTCTACATGCATCAGTTATTTCTTTGTTTATTGCCTGCCCCATCATAATGTTACTATTTGGTGGCCTATAGACTACTCCTATCAGTGATTTTTTCACCTTGCTATTCCTGATTTCCACCCAAATGGATTCAACCTTATCCTCCATAGCACCGATGTCATCCCTGACTATTGCCCGGATGTCATCCTTAAATAACAGAGCTAGACCACCTCCACTCTGTCCTTCCGAATAGTTTGATACCCTCGGATATTTAACTCCCAGTCGTGACCATCCTTTAACCATGTTTCAGTAATGGCCACTAAATCATAGTCATTCATGATGATTTGCGCCATTAACTCATTTACATTATTCCGAATACTACGAGCATTCAGGTAAAGTACACTTATGTTGGCGTTTATACCTCTGTTTTGAATCTTAACACCTCGATCAGTAACCTCTCCTAAGTTATATTTCCTCTTAACAAGCAAGAGCGTAATGATGCTGGAGCATCTCGCCCAGAATCTTTCCTCTTGTGAGGAAGAGAATAATCAAAGGATATTCATATAAAATACTCACCAATGGGAAATACATAAAACAATTATTTACCCGAAGAGTGGTGAGAGTGTAGAACTCATGATTGAAGCAAATAGTATCGTGGAGTGGCATAGTGGCACGGTGGTTAGCACTGCTGCCTCACAGCGGCATGGATCGGGGTTCAATTCGAGCCATGGGTGACTGTGTGAAGTTTGCAAGTCCTCCCCATGTCTGCATGGGTTTAGTCCAGGTGCTCCGGTTTAATCTCAGTCCAAAGATGTGCAAGTTCAGTGGATTGGCCATGCTAAATTGCCCCTTAGTGTCCAAAGGTTGGGTCCTCACTGCTATTCACACTGGCAATTGAGCCACTGGTCATCGCTCTTAGATCAGCGAAGGGCTAGACAGGCATTCAGAACTCTTGAGGGAGTTCGGAACCTTCTCGGGATGCAAGTTGAACTTGAGCAAGAGCAAAATCTTCCCAGTGAACCCCTGGGAAGGATGGGCTGCCAAAGTTCCTCTTTGCATTCAGATCACTCCCGATCTTCATCCCCAAATCATTCTTCACCAGGGTTAATAAACTGATCATGGCCTTCGTTTGGGCGAGAAAGAGTCCAAGGATATGAAAAACAGTCCTACAAAGAGTGCGACATCTGGGAGGCTTGGCTATGCCGAACCTGCAATTCTACCACTGGTCAGCAAACACAGAAAGGGTACACAGATGGTTGAGAGAACCAGTGGTAGAATGGGTGCAGATGGAGGAGGCCTCCTTTATGGGGACGTCCCTCTGGGTGCTGACCACTGCCTAACTCCCAGCCCCCTCAACCAAATACTCAGGGAGCCCAGTGGTAGACCTGGAACCAACTCAGACATCACTTCAATCTCAGCGGCATGCCTGTTGCGGCCCCCATCTGCAGGAACCATAAATTTAAATAGATGCCACTTCAAAACATGGAGTTAGGTTGGAAGGGTGCTGAAAGTGAGGGACATGTACGTGGATCGTGGAGTAGAGATCCTGGGGGAGCTAACAGAGAAGCTCAACTCCCGCAAGGGTACAAACTTCGGTACTTGCGCGACTTCCTCTGCAAGGAGACCATGAAATTCCCCCAGATACACAGACACACCCTACTGGACAGATTACTAGCACCAAATTGGCTAGTGGGTGGTACATGTGGTGACATATGCAGATGGCCATTAGGCTGTTAGAAGAGGTAAGGGCCCTACTGGATGAGACGTGGGAAAATTAGGAAGGGGAGCTGGACATGGAGATAGGGGGAGCACTCTGGATCTTAACTCTGCACAGGGCCAACTCCACGTCCTCATGGGCAGGGCTGAGCCTAACACAGCTAAAGGTGGTGCATAGGGTGCACCTAACCAGGACACTCGTAAATGGGTTCTTCCCAGACGTGGAGAATAGGTGGGAGCCGTGTCAGGGGGATACGGCCAACAGCACATGCCATGTTCCTGCCCCAAACTCAGTAGGTTTTGGACAGCCTTCTTTGAGGCATGTCCAGAATGGTGGGGGTAAAAATGGAGCCGTGTCCATCAGAGGCAGCCTTTGGAGCATCCAGAGTTGTTTATGGGGAGAGTTGACGACGCCCTGGCTTTCGCCCCCTGATTGCCCGACGGAGACGCCTGCTTGGTTGGAGGTCGGCAGCACCGCCCAGAATCTTAGACTGGTTCTCCATCCTAATGTGGTCCCTAAAGCTAGAGAAAATAAAATTTGCAATTAGGGGATCAGATGAAGGATTCCACCATGTGAGGAAACAATTCATCAGCCTCTTCGAAGACCTGTTTGTGACCAACAACTAGGAGGGAAGGGTGCAAGGGAGGAAGAAAGGAGCAGGATAGGAGGGGCTGGGGTAGGGGGTTAAGGGTGGAACAACCAAAGAAGGGGACAGGGCGGGGTGGGGAGAGGCAAGGTGAGGGGGGGAGGGGGCAGAAGCACCCACACCAGAATGAGGAAAAAAGGAAATCTGCTCTACGCACCGAGGGGCACAGCTTCCCACACACAGATGTGCCGAATAAAAGGTAAACTGGATGTAGTCTCAAGAAATGCATAGAAGGAAAAGGGACTCAGAAAATGAAACCATCCATCTATATTGATACAAACGCCAGTTAATGCAATGCTAATAGACCATCTGTTTTTGGCCGTAGTATTTTTTTGTTTTATCTCATTAGTTTATTTCATGACTTTTTTTTGTTTTTCCAATGTACTCGATTATGCTTGATGGCACTAGTGTAAATTTTGACCACTTGCATAGCAAAGAGATGTAAATTATTTATAACCTCGGATAGGAGGTGTTTTATTACGCTTCTGTAGTATGTTATGATATACTACTGAATGTAATATATGTTACTCAATGCTGTTGCTGATGAAGTTTTCGGAATCTTGATGAAAAAGACTCGAAGTCATCCAGTAGTAACAAAAGATTTATTGAGTAACTAAAACAATTATTTAGTGAGTTCTTTACTTTAATATTAATACTAATAGTAAGGTTAACAAGATCTAAATACAGTAACTATGTTTAATTACAGTAATCACTCTGAGTTAATCTATGCTCCCACTCTCGTCACAGTACACCCAAAAGAGAGAGAGAGGCACAGTGCGGTTGATTTTATACTCCTGTTGGTACTGCCCTCTAGTGATCATCTGATGCTACTGATTACACATTAACCCCTTATGTACATGCACATACAGAGATCGTTGCATCCCCCTTTTTTTTGTGTCACATATTTTCTGTATGTTGTGAAGAAAATTGAATAAACATAATTGATGCAGTTTGCAAATGCATTACATAGAATCAAGAGTTAATCAGTCCAATGGTCATAAGTTCAAACAATTGGGTTTGCATCTTCTTCCAGTTGATCTCCTGAATGGACATGGAATTACTGAAGTTTTAATGTCCTTCTGTTCACTGACGGATGGTTGAAAGCATTGTCGAGTGAGTGAATCATGTAGATTCAATGTTGGAAAGACAGGTTTAGGAAGTTGAAACTTTGGCAAGTCTCGTCGATTACATCGAAACAGCACACCCTCATCAGACTTTACAAAGGAGCATGGCGCTGCTTGTCGTGTTACTGTTGTAGTGTTCGTTGTCTGACGTGGTCTTTTCTTGTGCTTATTATGGTACCGATTCTGTATGTCATCTGCCTTGAAAACCGGTTTGCTTGTTTGTTTTGGAGCAAATCTGAATTTGTGAAGTTCGTTGGCATGACATTTGTTTTGTGTGACCAATATCTATGTTATGTTTCTACTCTTGCCATTGTTTTGGTCTGTGCTGTTACATTGTCCTTCGTGTGCAGAGTTGTACCATGTTGTACAAGTTGTTGATTCATTGTTGTTGTTTTTGTTGTTTCTGTTGTTTTTGTTCTTGTTTTTGTTGTTGTTGTTTTTGTTGTGCTCAATGACTGTTTCTTGTGGATAATTTGAGTCATTCTCAAAGTTATTGATATCAATGTCCTTTGTGGTATCTGATGTTTCAATGAGCTTTGTGATTTGAGGTTTGTGTAAATGATCTGATGTTGCATCGATCTTGGTGACATCTGTCATTTCTGTTTGACTTGATTCCTCTTTGATTCCTTGGTGCTCCTCTTCTGGAGTCATTTCAGGTCATTTAAATCAGCTGTGGTTTCTTGGTGCTCCTCTTCTGGATTCAATGATTTCAAGACTTCATTTTCTTGTAGGTCGTTTGGAGTAGGTGAGGTTTCAATTGACGTGGTCTCACTGGACTCATGTGTTGTTTTACTTTGATTGCCAAGTTCTTTTGTACGTACAAGCTGAGATCTGTCAGTCTCTCTGTGATCTTGCGCATCTTATATGTTGACTGTGAACACATTGTCACTATTCTCACATACACATACAGTGGCTAGGCTTTCATAGTCTTCTTATTGTTGTGCAAATAAGATGGATAGACCTTCATAGTCTTCTTTTTGTTGATTAAATAAGCTGGATAGACTTTCATAGTCTGCTTCTAGTTGCTTAAATAAGGTAAATAAGGTTGATAGCCCTTCATAGTCTTCTTCATGCATGGTTGTCATTCTGGAGTCTTTAATTGCTTCCATTCTGGAGTCTGTCAACGAGCTCTACGTAACGGCTTGCATCGCTCCCTCTGTGGAGTCTTTCATCGCGCTCTGTGTGGAGTTGTGCAGTGTCTCTCAGTGGAGATGATCAGCGCTCTCTCAACGGGAGTCGGTCAGCACTCTCTGTGTGGTGTCGTTTTATTCTTGGCTCTTTGACAGGTTGCTGTCATCCAATGTATCAACGATCTGCCATTCCATCATGGTATTGGATTCATCTACCATGAGTAGAGTCGTATTGAGCTTTGCAACCGTGTTGCTGATGCTATGATCATCATATCCGAATAACTCAGCCATGTCTGAGTAGTACTCTTCAATAAACAAATCATCATCTTTAGTTTTGGATTTGTAAATGAGCTCTTCATTTCTAATTAACAAATCATCTTCTTTAATTTTGGATTTGTTGATGTGCTCTTCATGTTGGATGTGCAGGGTGTTGTGAAAGATATTTTCAACTGCTGGTTGAAATTCAGGCATTGTTTTGCCTTTCGAGGTGAAAACATTTGATGTTGTGGCTTTAAAACTCTTATTTTTAATTTTTGGGCAGTTTTCCTTTAAGTGGGCAGGGTCTGAGTATTCTGACATCATGACGCTCGTGACGTCATGGGTCTTCATCAATTGCGTATGCCAAATCAATTTTCTTCCAGAGTGCGCTCTTTTTTCAACTGCGCATGCGCAGCTTCTCGCAAATGCACAGAATGAAATTTTGTTGGTTTGCGTCTTGATTGCAGATGCGCAAGTCGATCTTCAGACATTGTGCACTCTTTTTTCAACTGCGCATTCGCGGCCTCGTGCGCATGCGCAGAATGGAATTTTGTCGGTTTGCATCTTGATTGCAGATGCACAAATCAACCTTCAGACATCGTGCGCTTTTTTTTCAACTGCGCATGAACGGCCTCTTGCACATAATGAAATTTTGGCGGTTCACATCTTTCCTGGATGTGCGCATGTGTCTACTGATTTGAATGGGAACTGCCGCCGAGAAGAAGGTGTTTGGAAGGCTGCGCCACCATTTTAACTTCATTGACCTCATGGTGGACTTTCATGCCATTCTTTCTTTGAAACTCAAGGTACTGATTTTTTTTTTGTTCTTGCGATATGCACTTTTCAACACGATTTCTAGAGTTAAACCATTTGTTTGTAAAAGTGATTCCCTTCAACTTTCATCACATAGTTCATCAACTAATTGATCCCTGATTACAGCCTTGTGCTATTAACTTGAGGTCTGGAATGAAATCAGTGATTGGCTCTCCATTTCTCTGGAACCTATTACGAAATTAAATCATTCCAGGATCTCATTAGACTGTCTTTTACAGTGTTCTTCAAATTTTGCGATTATCTTTTTTAATTTAGTTTTGTCTTCACTTTCCAAGTAATTAAAGGAGTTATAGATCTTGTCATGTGAGAGTACCTTTAAGAAATGGATATTTAAGCAATGTACCTTTAAGAAATGGAGCTGATCATATTACTGAAGTGATGTCAGAGGATGGGGGGAGCTGAGCTCACTTCTGCTTTTGGTTTCAGTTTGAGAAAATTAAAAATGAAAATCGCTTATTGTCACAAGTAGACTTCAAATTAAGTTACTGTGAAAAGCCCCTAGTCGCCACATTCCGGCGCCTGTTTGGGGAGGCTGTTACGGGAATTGAACCATGCTGCTGGCCTGCCTTGGTCTGCTTTCAAAGCCAGCGATTTAGCCCTGTGCTAAACAGCCCCAGAAGGCAGCCGGGAGTGTCTATGTGTTTTGCTGAGAGCTGCAGGAAGAAACACAGAGCTGGTCTGTTGATGTCTGCAAATCCAAAGACTATAAATATATTGAATGTAACCTCATGTCTGTTTTTGAAGATGTGAAGTCTTTTCGATGTTTAAAGGAACAGTTTGAAGGATTATTTAGTGTTGTAGTCTTTTGGGGTTATCTTTGAAGTAATGGGTGTTAAGATATTCAAGGTTTGTTTTTAAAAGGTTAACTTGAGTTCATAGAATAAACATTGTTTTGTTTCAAAAAACATTTGTCCATTATTGCTGTATCACACCTGGAGAGTACGCCGTGTGCTTCCCATAACACAATCTATTAAAAGTTATGGGTCGGTTGAACTCCATGAAACACTTTGGGGTTCTGTAAACCCGGACGCAAAACAATTGGGGGCTCGAGGGGGATAAAAGTCTATCTATTGGATTAGTGAACTTAAAGACAGTGAGGGGTGAGCATATTGTGGTTGCTTTTCAGGTGTGGTATTTTAGTTAAGTGGGGAATGTGTTGTGGACAATGGCTCGTTCAGAGGCTCAGGCGTTTTTGGGGGTGGAGACTGTTACACGCAGGATCTTACGGACAGAGACTAAAAGCAGACTGTTAGATTTGGCAAAAAGATTGCAGTTAACATTACCTGACAAAATGCGAAAAGATGAGGTAATTATTGCGGTGGTTCAGCATTTAAAGTTGCCTGAGATAGAGTTTGACACATTGGAAATGGCAAAAATTCAGTTACAAATTAAACAAATGGAACATGAGGAAGAATTAAAGCAGCTTGAATACGAACGAGGTAGAGAGGAAAAAGAAAGAGAGAGCGAGGAAAAAGAAAAGGAGAGAGAAGAAATGAGAAAAGAAAGAATAGCCCTAGCAGAACAAAAAGAAAGAGAAAGGGATATACAGATCAGGGAAAAAGATAAAGAGAGAGAGTTTGAACTTCAGAAAATGGCCATGAAACATGACAGTCAGTTAAAATTGGCAGATGTAAAGGGAAACGTACAGTTGGATGATAGTGATGAGGATAGTGAGAAAGAGCGTCAAAGTCAAAGGCTTGGTGGGAATCTATTTGAATATGTCCAAGCATTGCCAAGGTTTGATGAGAAGGAGGTCTTTTTCATTTCATTTGAGAAGATAGCTAAACAAATGAAATGGCCACAGAACATGTGGGTATTACTGATTCAAACAAAGCTGGTAGGAAGAGCTAGTGAAGTCTTTGCATCACTACCGGAGGAGGTATCTGGGACGTATGAGGAGGTGAAAAAAATCCACCTTGGGTGCATATGAACTAGTGCCCGAAGCCTACAGACAAAGGTTTAGAAATTTAAGAAAATAATTTGGTCAAACATACATGGAGTTTGAAAGGCTCAAACAGAGTAATTTTGATAGGTGGATAAGGGCTTTGAAAATAGACCAAACCTATGAAGCTCTCAGATAAATTATACTTTTGGAGGAGTTTGAAAATTCAATTCCTGATGTAGTGAGAACTCATGTGTAAGAACAGAGGATTAAAACTGTGAGGCTAGCAGCAGAAATGGCAGTTGATTATGAATTAGTTCATAAGCCAAGGCTTGGTTTCCGACATCAGTTTCAGCCGGTGAGGGATAGAAACCGGGGACATGAGAATTACTCAAGTGGTAAAGGTAAAGGTGATCTGATGGGATCTAATAAGGAGAGTGTACCTCAGATTAAAAAATAAATCCAGGAGGGTGGAAGAGAAATGAAAAGTTTCAAATGTTTTCACTGTAATAAACTAGGCCATGTAAAGTCACAGTGTTGGTGGTTGATGAAAAGCACTGGGAAGGCTGATGTGGTAAAACAGGATAAGACAGTGGGGTTTGTTAAAGCGGTAAAGCAAAGCTCAAATGAAGCGAAGGAGGTGCAAAAGATTGTACAGCCTGATCAAGAGGTGATTGATAAGAAGGTACCAGATCTCTTTAAAGAATTTACTTGTGTGGGTAAAGTTTACTCTTGTGTATCAGGAGGAGCAGGTAAAGAAGTCACAATTTTAAGAGATACAGGAGCTAGTCAATCTTTAATGGTAAGAGATGAGGAATTATGTAGTTTGGGAAGAATGTTGCCAGAAAAGGTGGTAATATGTGGGATTCAGGGTGAGAGGAGTAGCGTTCCATTATATAAGGTACGGTTGGAAAGTCCAGTCAAGAATGGTGAAGTGGTAGTAGGAGTAATAGAGAAACTATCTTGCCCAGGAATACAGCTTATCTTGGATAATGATACAGCGGATCGCAGGTGAGAGTGATGCCTCCTGTGGTTGATAAGCCAGTGGAAAATCAGACAACTGAAGTGTTGAAGGACGAATATCCTGGGATTTTTCCGGATTGGGTAGTAACAAGGTCGTAAAGTCACAGGTTAAGACAAGAGGAGAAATCAAAGAGTGAAGATGCAGTGGAAGCGCAATTATCAGAAATGATTTTTGATCAGATGGTTGAAAAAGAACAAGAACAGGTGGAGGATGAGGCGGATATTTTTAGTTTAGGAAAGATCTAGAAATCAAACGGATGTACCAAAAGCATATATGGAAGAGGAATCTGAGAGTATACCAGAGTGTTATACCGTAAAAGTGATGTCTTGATGAGAAAATGGAGACCTGTACATATGCAGGGGAATTAAAAGTGGGCAGAAGTTCATCAAGTAGTATTGCCGGTAGGGTATAGAAAGGAGGTGTTGCGAGTGGCACATGAAGTACCAGTGGGAGGTCATTTGGGGATAAGGAAATCTCAAGTAAAATCCAGAAACATTTTTATTGGCCTGGACTACATAAAGATGTAATTAAATTTTGTCAATCATGTCACACATGTCAGGTGATAGGGAAACCTCAAGCAGTGATAAAACCAGCGCCGTAAAAACCCATTCCAGCATTTGAGGAACCTTTTACAAGGGTCCTAATTAATTGTGTAGGACCGCTTCCTAAAACAAAAAGTGGGAATCAATATCTTTTGACTATAATGGATGTGTCTACTTGGTTTCCAGAGGCCATTCCAGTACATAATATTACAACTAAAAAGATTGTGGAGGAGTTACTTAAATTCTTTACCAGATATGGACTACCCAGAGAAATTCAATTGGATCAAGGATCAAATTTTACCTCAAAGTTATTCAAAGAAATTATGGATAGTTTAGGAATAAAACAATTTAAATCAATTGCGTACCATCCAGAATCACAGGGAGCATTAGAAAGGTGGCATCAAACATTAAAGACAATGTTGAGGGCTTATTGTCAAGATTATCCAGAGGATTGGGATAAAGGAATTCCATTCGTACTGTTTGCAATTAGGGATGCACCGAATGAGTCAACCAAATTTAGTCCTTTTGAACTAGTTTTTGGTCAGGAGGTAAGAAGATCACTTAAATTGATTGAAGAAAAATTGCTGGGTGGGAAATCAGAAGTTACACTATTGGATTACGTGTCAAATTTTAGGGAACGATTAAATAGAGCAGGTGAATTGGCTAGACAACATTTGAAAGTTGAACAAAATGTGATGAAATGGGTAGCGGACAAGAACTCCAAAGTTCGTAGATTTGCCAGTGGAAATAAAGTTTTAGTGTTGTTACCAGTGGTAGGTGAACCTTTAAAAGCTAGGTTTTGTGGACCTTATCAGATTGAAAGGAAATTAAGTGAGGTGAATTATGTGGTAAAACACCAGATACAAGGAGGACTCACCGAGTGTGTCATGTGAATATGCCGTCTCATGACCTTGGCAGTCATGGACCATCCTTGCGGTGTCTGCAGCCTGATGATGTCGCCCGGTCCCAAGCCGTCCAACATCTTGCTGGATCGGTTGTAATACTGAACCTGTTTTTGTTTTTGTTCCGCGTTTCTCTGCACGATTGCTCGTCGACATTTTCCGGCATTGTGGGAAGTGTTGTCCGCAGCCTCCTACCCATGGGTAATGGGTAATCCACAACTCAGTGGCGTGGTGGGGTTTGCCAACAGAGCTGAGTGCGGGTCACTGCGTGATGCCATGGTCTTTTTAAGCAGTGTTTTGATGATGTGGACCCCTTTCTCTGCCTGCCCATTTGATTGAGGGTAGTGCGGGCTGGAGGTCACGTGCTTGAAGTTATATTTCTTTGCAAACTGCTGCCATTCCCAGTTGGCAAAGGAGGGACCACTGTCGCTCATGACCGTTTGCAGTATGCCGTGCCAGCGCTGGCAGTGCTGGAGCTCGGTAGCTTTATTACCTCCGGGTAGTTGGAGAAGTAGTCTCCAATTACCATGTATTCACTACCATTCGTATAGAACAGATCGACCCCGACCTTCAGCCATGGTTTGTTGACTGGCTCGCTCTTGGTCATTGGTTGCTTTTGTTGACTATTCTGGTGCCTCTGGCAGGTCTCACAGTGCTCCACTCTGCGTTGTATGTCTTGGTCAATGCCTGGCCAGTAAACCAACTCCCTGGCCCATCTCTTGCATTTCTCGATCCTGTGGAATGATAATTCTGTTTTTTGTAGCAGAAAGCCATTGCTGTGGCTTAGCTCATACCTGATGTTCCAGAATTTGGAACACGCATTGGTGGACCATCCATGTCGCTTGTAGTGGATTACCTTCTGCAAGGTCACATATTTCAATGTCTCAGCCTTTATCAGTTCGGACTTGGTGTCTGATATTGGTAGCATTTCCACTATCAGATCGACCTGTCCCTGTTTGATTTCGGCTATGTCTGTACGTTCCTTGTTGTTGCTGCCTCTGGAGAGGGCATCCACCACCACAATGTATTTGCCCGGCAAGTACACGAGGTTGAAGTCATATCTCTGCAGCTTCATAATTAGTCTCTGGGTGCGAGGTGACATCTCACAAAGGTTCTTGAGAATGATGGAGACCAGTGGTCGATGATCGGTCTCCACCATAAAAATTGGTAGGCCGAAGACGTATTCGTGGAATTTCACAATGTCCTCTACCTGCTCAAGGCATTCCTTTTCTATTTGGGCATACCTGTGCTCGGTGTCCGTCAATACCCTGGACGCATATGCCACTGGTTGCCAAGTCCTGTCAGTGTTCTCCTGCAACAGGACTGCTCCTAGCCCATTCTGGCTGGCGTCGGTTGATATTTTTGTATTTTTTGTTGGGTTGAAGAACAGCAACACTGGTGCGGTGGTCAATAACTGTTTAGGTCGGCCCACTTTTTCATGGCTGACCGTCCATTGAAAAGGAACAGTTTTCCTGATTAGGTTCCTTAAGTTTACAGTCTTCAAGCCTAATTTGAATTAAATATCTATTTTGGGTTGATTTAAATTACTATTTTTAAGTTGATTTAAATAACTAATTTAATTTCAATGAAATAACTACTTTTAATTTGATTTCACATCAAGAGGTATCAAAAAACTAATTAAATAGTACAGGAGACATTGGATATAATCTGACACAAAAACATCTTTCTTTCTAAAGTTTAATTTCAAAAGTTTAAGTTAAAGGAATAAATCATGGCAGGTCAGTTCCAAAGCATAGTCTGCTCCTCTGCTCTATGTGGCAGGCTGGGGACAGTTCCAGTCCCCAGGGTCAGCATGTGTGCAGGAAGTGTCTCCAGTTACAGCTCCTGGAAGCTCGCATTTTAGAGCTGGAGCGGCAGTTGGAGACACTGCGGAGCATCCGCGAGTCGGAGAGCATCATGGGTAGCACGTATCGAGAGGTGGTCACACTGCAGGCTCAGACTCCGCAGGCAGGAAGGGAATGGGTGACCACCAGACAGAGCAAGAGAGCGAGGCAGGTAGTGAAGGAACCTCCTGTGGCCATTGCCCTGCAGAACAGATATACCATTTTTGATACTGTTGAGGGGAATGGCCTCTCGGGGAAAACAGCAATAGCCAAACACGTGGCACCACAGTTGGTTCTGCTGCAGTGGGGAGCGGCACTAAGTATGACAGTGCAGTAGTTATAGGGGATTCAATTGTAAGGGGAATAGATAGGCGTTTCTGTGGCCGCAAGCGAGACTCCAGGGTGGTATGTTGCTTCCGTGGTGCTAGGGTCAAGGATGTCTTGGAGCAGGTACAGGACATTCTGGAGGGGGAGGGTGAACAGCCAGTGGTCGTGGATCACATCGGTATAAACGACATAGTTAAAAAAAGGGATGAGGTCCTAAAAGCAGGATACAGGGAGCTAGGAAGGAAGTTAAGAAATCAGACCTCGAAGGTAGTGATCTCAGGATTACTACTGGTACCACGTGCTAGACGGAATAGAAATGACAGGTGGCTGAAGAGATGGTGTCAGGGGGATGGTTTCAGATTCCTGGGGCATTGGGACTGGTTCTGATCAAATTTTTAAAAAATCATAGAATCTACAGTGCAGAAGGAGGCCATTCGGCCCATCGAGTCTGCACCTGCTCTTGGAAAGAACACCCTACCCAAGGTCAACACCTCCACCCTATCCCCATAACCCAGCAACCCCACCCAACACTAAGGGCAATTTTGGACACTAAGGGCAATTTATCATGGCCAATCCACCTAACCTGCACATCTTTGGATTGTGGGAGGAAACCGGAGCACCCGGAGGAAACCCATGCACACACGGGGAGGATGTTGAAATGGTAGGGTGCGGGACATCTCTGACCGGCTTGAAAAGATACTGGAGAGGGAGGGGGAGGATCCAGTTGTTGTGGTCCATGTCGGTACCAACAACATAGGCAAGTCTAGAAAAGAGGACCTGTTTAGAGATTATAAAGAGCTAGGATTCAAATTAAAAAAACAGGTCCTCAAGGGTCATAATCTCCGGATTACTGCCCGAGCCACGTGCAAATTGGCATAGGGCGGCAAGAATAAGGGAAGTTAACACGTGGCTGAAAGAGTGGTGTGGGAAAGAGGGGTTCCTTTTCATGGGACACTGGCATCAATTTTGGGACAGGGGGGACCTATACCGTTGGGATGGTCTCCACCTGAACCGAGCTGGAACCAGTGTTCTGGCGAAAAGAGTAAATTGGGTGGTCAATAGGACTTTAAACTAGAGATTGGGTGGGGGGGGGGGGGAAGGGAAAGTCAGGGAACCAAGAGGTGAAGTAATCAGTGGGAAGCGTAGCTGCTTAGGAATACAAAAAAGCACGAAAAGACAAAACTCAGGAGAGGTTACGATAGTCCCAATCCCACAAAATATGACACAGTGTATGGAAAGGCTCAGTAAACCAAGGTCCACCACACTAAGAAAACAAAAAGGGACGGTCAACAGAGAATTAAAGGTGCTATATTTAAATGCGCGCAGTGTACGGAACATGGTAGATGAGCTTGTGGCCCAGATTGTGACTGGCAGGTATGATGTGGTAGGCATCACAGAGACCTGGTTGCAGGGGGTTCAGGACTGGCATTTAAACATCCAGGGATTCACAACCTAGCGAAAAGACAGAGAGGTGGGCAGAGGGGGCGGGGTTGCCTTGTTAATTAGGAATGAAATTAAATCAATAGCACTAAACGACATAGGGTCAGATGATGTGGAGTCTGTGTGGGTAGAGTTGAGGAACCACAAAGGCAAAAAAACCATAATGGGAGTTATGTACAGGCCTCCTAACAGTGGTCAGGACCGGGGGCACAAAATGCACCACGAAATAGAAAGTGCATGTCAGAAAGGCAAGGTCACAGTGATCATGGGGGACTTCAATATGGAGGTGGACTGGGTAAATAATGCTGCCAGTGGACCCAAGGAAAGGGAATTCATTGAATGTTTACAGGAGGGCTTTTTGGAACAGCTTGTGATGGAGCCCATGAGGGAACAGGCCATTCTGGAGTTAGTGTTATGTAATGAGCCAGACTTGATTAAAGATCTTAAAGTAAGGGAACACTTAGGAGGCAGTGATCATAATATGGTAGAATTCAATCTCCAATTTGAAAGAAAGAAGGTAGAATCAGGTGTAAAGGAGTTACAGCTAAATAAAGGTAACTACAGGGGCATGAGGGAGGAACTGACGAAAATCGACTGGGAGCAGAGCCTAGTGGGAAAGACAGTAGAACAGCAATGGCAGGAGTTTCTGGGAGTAATTGAGGACACAGTACAGAGATTCACCCCAAAGAAAAGAAAGGTTATCAGAGGGGGGATTAGGCAGCCATGGCTGACAAAGGAAGTTAGGGAATGCATCAAAGCAAAAGAGAAAGCCTATAATGTGGCAAAGTGTAGTAGGAAGTCAGAAGATTGGGAAGGCTACAAAACAAACAGAGGATATCAAAGAGAGAAATAAGGAAAGAGAGGATCAAATATGAAGGTAGGCTAGCCAGTAACATTAGGAATGATAGTAAAAGTTTATTTCAATACATTAAAAACAAACGGGAGGCAAAAGTAGACATTGGGCCGCTCCAAAATGACGCTGATAATCTAGTGATGGGAGACAAGGAAATAGCTGAGGAACTAAATAAGTACTTTGCGTCAGTCTTCACAGTAGAAGACATGAGTAATATCCCAACAATTCAGGAGAGTCAGGGGGCAGAGTTCAATATGGTAGCCATCACAAAGGAGAAAGTGCTAGAGAAACTAAGAGGTCTAAAAATTGATAAATCTCCAGGCCCAGATGGGCTACATCCTCGAGTTCTAAAGGAGATAGCGGAAGAAATAGTGGAGGCGTTAGCTATGATCTTTCAAAAGTCCATGGAGTCAGGGAAAGTCCCAGAGGATTGGAAAATCGCTGTTGTAACCCCCCTGTTCAAGAAGGGAACAAGGAAAAAGATGGAAAATTATAGGCCAATTAGCCTAACCTCGGTTGTTGGCAAGATTCTAGAATCCATTGTTAAGGATGAGATTTCTAAATTTTTGGACGTGCAGGGTCGGATTAGGACAAGTCAGCATGGATTTAGTAAGGGAGGTCATGCCTGACAAACCAGTTAGAGTTCTTTAAAGAGATAACAAATAGTTTAGACCAAGGAGAGCCAATGGATGTTATCTATCTTGACTTCCAAAAGGCCTTTGATAAGGTGCCTCACGGGAGACTGCTGAGCAAAATAAGGGCCCATGGTATTCGAGGCAAGTTACTAACATGGATTGACGATTGGCTGTCAGGCAGAAGGCAGAGAGTTGGGATAATAAGTTATTTTTTGGAATGTCAACCGGTGATGAGTGGTGTCCCGCAGGGTTCAGTGTTGGGGCCACAGCTGTTCTCTTTATATATTAACAATCTAGATGACGGGACTGGGGGCATTCTGGCTATGTTTGCCGATGATACAAAGATAGGTGGAGGGGCAGGTAGTATGGAGGAGGTGGGGAGGCTGCAGAAAGATTGAGACAGTTTAGGAGAGTGGTCCAAGAAATGGCTGATGAAATTCAACGTGGGCAAGTGCGAGGTCTTGCACTTTGGAAAAAAGAATAGAGGCATGAACTATTTTCTAAACGGTGACAAAATTCATAATGCTGAAGTGCAAAGGGACTTGGGAGTCCTAGTCCAGGATTCTCTAAAGGTAAACTTGCAGGTTGAGTCCGTAATTAAGAAAGCAAATGCAATGTTGTCATTCATCTCAAGAGGCTTGGAATATAAAAGCAGGGATGTGCTTCTAAAGCTTTATAAAGCATTAGTTAGGCCCCATTTAGAATACTGTGAGCAATTTTGGGCCCCACACCTCAGGAAGGACATACTGGCACTGGAGCGGGTCCAGCGGAGATTCACACGGATGATCCCAGGAATGGTAGGCCTAACATACGATGAACGTCTGAAGATCCTGGGATTATATTCATTGGAGTTTAGGAGGGTGAGGGGAGATCTAATAGAAACTTACAAGATAATGAATGGCTTAGATAGGGTGGACGTAGGGAAGTTGTTTCCATTAACAGGGGAGACTAGGACCCGGGGGCACAGCCTTAGAATAAAAGAGAGTCACTTTAGAACAGAGATGAGGAGAAATTTCTTCAGCCAGAGAGTGGTGGGTCTGTGGAATTCATTGCCACAGAGGGCGGTGGAGGCCGGGACGTTGAGTGTCTTTAAGACAGAAGTTGATAAATTATTGATTTCTCGAGGAATTAAGGGCTATGGAGAGAGAGCGGTTAAATGGAGTTGAAATCGGCCATGATTGAATGGTGGAGTGGACTCGATGGGCCGAATGGCCTTACTTCCGCTCCTATGTCTTATGGTCTTTTGGTCTTAAATCGTAACATTTCACATAACTTGTTTTGAAAGATTCAAATTGGGCCACTGCCAAACTGCAAGCTATAATCCTGACCTTGGCTAGACAATACAAGCTTGTATTTCTTTTGCCTGGATATGTTCGCGCAGTACTTTCAATTGGTCTTTCATATGTGTTGTTTTTCCCCAGACCCTTTTAATATCTTCCACGGATTTTCCAGCTGCCATTTCAACTCCTAAACAGTATTTCTAACCCTGGGATTCAAGTCTTCGACTATTCTTTTAGTCAAAATGATCGCAATATATATATATCTCTAATCCCGTAGAATACATATCTACCATCGTCAGATGCCTGTTTATTACTGGGACTTTAACCAATTTCATCCTGGACGAGTTCATAAGCAATGCGTAGGAGGTCACCTGACTCTAAAAGGCTGCAATCGTGAGGGTCTCTTACCTCGGTTCTGCCCATCTGCTGCGCAATGCCTCGGTGTGGTGTTCGGTCTCTTCCTCCTATCCCTCCTGGCTGGCTCGCCAAATTGTAGGATCTTTTATTCTATCTTTTAATGAGAGTCGATAGTCCGGTTGATTGGAGGTTTCCAAAATACAACTTTATTGCTAATTATTCACTTTAATATACTTGAATAAGAACTGAATCAAAACTTCAAAACAAAATATCAAACAATACATAAATTGATACATTATACTGTAGTCAGTTCATTATATGAGACATTCTCTGAAACAATGTCAATACTTCTACAAGCATGATACCAAAGTTCAATGATTGAGATAAGGGGCGGGATTCTCCATTGGCTGATGATTGGGAGGAGAATTGGTTCCAGCGCCAAAAATGCAATTCTCCGTCACCTCGACAGCGGCGTCTATGCTCACCGGAACGCACATACAGTAGACACCGTTTGAATGTCATTAGTGGGTCTGACCCCGTATCCTTTGGGGCCTAGCAATTGTCCGCCTCCGATGGGCCGAGTTCCCTATGGTGCGGTTCACTTGTGCTTTTAAAAATTGTGAAACCGGCGTGGTGGCTGCTGAGGGAGAGAGAGGGGGTAGGACCTGGAGAGGAGCGACTGCGGGCTGCCGTGCCGGACGCTGGCCAGGCTGGCTGGAATGGGGTGGAGGGGCCTGATAGGGCATTGGGAGGGGGCAGATGGGATGAACAGGCTGAGTGGCTGGGGTGATCCCCTCCATCGGACTCGGGTTGTGTCCAGGCACAGACCTCCATTACGACGGCCAACTTGCTGCGCACCCACTGACCACACATCTTGGCCCCTGGTTCTGCAGAATGACAATGGCCATAAGGGTGCCCCCACCCTCCACCCACGTACCCCATCCCATGCCACACCAACCCCTCCCCCGCCCTCCCCCCCTCCCCACCCCGGCTCCACAACGCCCACCACCCGGCCGCCACCCACCGGCATCCCACCCAGGACAAACACCCTGCAGATAATGGATGATGAAATTCAGCCAGCAATTGGGGCCTTCCTGGTGGTCGCCACAGCCCTTGCGAATGCCCTGCAGCTGTATGAGCAGGCATTGCTCGAGGAGGAGGAGCAGCAGCAGAGCAGGTAGCAGCTCTGAATACAGCAGAAGGGCAGGTGGCTGCTGCCTATGTTGGAGAGCCGACTGCTCAACAGGTCGAGAAGGAAGAGGGGCCAAGGAGGCACCGCATGAGGCCTCATGTGTACCGGCACTGCCTGTCATTTGAGGAGCTTCCTATCCGGGCATGCCGTCGAAGACTCCGGACGAGCAGGGAGACAGTGCGACTTATCTGGTAGATGATGGCACACCTGGCACTGCGGGGGTATGGGGAAGGACACTCGCTCCTGTTGGCCGAGAAGGTGACGGTCGCCCTGAACATTTACGCGACAAGGTCCTTCCCGCGCAGTCACAGAGACCATGTACGCTCAGGCAGCTCAAGGGATCACGTCAATGTGGACCGAGCCCAGCAGGATCCACAGGCAACAGGATTCGCCGCCATCGACGGAATGCCCTGGGTCCAGATGGTGATCGATGGGATGCATGTTCCCTTACGAACATCTGCAGATAATAGGCTGCTCTACACCAACCAACAGGGGTTCCACTCGATGAACATGCAGCTGACATGTGACCATTAGCTGCGCATCATACACGCCTGTGCCCGGTACCCGGCCGGTGTGCGCAGCACCTTCATCCTGGCATATGCAACAAATCCTGACATGTTCGAGACACCCCCCAGCTGGGGGTTGGCTCCTGGGTGACAGGGTTGTCTGCTGCAGCCGTAGCTACTGATACCTACCCGGAGGCCACAGACCGACGCGGAGATCCGCTACAACGACGTCCATGCAGTGACCAGGGGTGTGATCGAGCGGTGCTTTGGCCTCCTGAACATGCGATTCAGGTGCAGATAGATGTTGAGAGTGTCGTCGGCATCGTTGCGGCCTGCAGTGTCCCCCCACAACATCGCGCCGCAGAGGGGTGACGTGTTGGAGGAGATGGATGAAGGCTAGGCCCTGACCGATGAGGCGGATGTGGAGGAGGGCGAGAGTGGACAGAACATGAAGCCCAATTGGGGGGGCGGAGGGTGGGGAGCAAGGGCCATCCACGGGGTTCATCCATTCCTCCCCCCGCCCAACATCCACCCATTCCCCCCCCCCGCTCCCCCAGCCAACACAGACCAGTCCACCCTTCACACCATCAGGCAGAGTACCAAAGGCAGGTTGTAACAGCAGTAATAGGTGTTTATTGTGAACAAATATATACAGGTTTGTGCCCTAGCCCCTATAACTAAACTGTGTCCTGCATCCATGCCAACTTAACTGGTCTCTACTTTTCTGGCCTTACGGGCCCTAGCGCTACATCTAGGTGGATCCTCAGGTGGTACAGCAAGTGTGGAGGCGGCCTGCGGTGTTCCCGCCCTACAACATGGGGAGCCGTTAGCGGGTGTCTTCCGGGGCGACCGTGCCTGGATGGACCCGGCTGCTGCTTGGGTTTCCCAGGTGACATGGTGCCACCCTGGTCTGCCTGCTGCCCAACATATGCACCAGGGACAGCAGGGCAGGTGGAGTCCGAGGCGCTGCGGTGTTCTGGCACCTCCCTGGTGGGATGCATGGGCCCCATCACCTTCTCCTCCCTCTAGTTGTCCGATTGCCCCCAGCCTTCTCCATTGACCGGGGGTGTAAGCAGAGCTATCCCCTGAGGCTCCCCCGACACCTGCCACTGACAGTCCTGGAGGCTGGCTCTAGTCTCGACCAAGGTCTGCATGCTCGCGGCCATGGAACAGAGGGAGTGGACCATTGCCATCTGGGATTGCGCCATATCACCCTCTGGGACTGGGCCACCTTCCTCTGTGTCTGCGGCAATTTGGCCAGCACCTGGACAATGCCGCCGACATTCCTAGCCATGGCCGTTTGTGACTGGGCCATGCTCAGGACCGCTGCTGCAATTTCTAGGTGACTCTGGGACATGGTCGCCTGTGAGGCTGCAACCCTGTCCTGGGCCAAGGCCAGTGCCTGCACAGAACGTTCCAGGCCTTGGACATGATGGTCCATAGCCAAAACCAACGCCCCCAATGCCTCCACCATGGACGCCACCCATGCGGTGTCAGCCTAGGTGCAACGCATGGTCGGCACCACCTCCTGCTGCTGCACGCAGTTGGTCTCCACCAACTGCACCTGCAGGTACTGGATGCTCGCCGACAACCCCTGTAGCCCTTGGCTCTGCGACTGCATCTCCACAATCGATGGAACTGCCTGTTCCAGAAGCCCGAGACCCACCTGGACTGCAGCTAGTTCCTCGGATCGACTCGCCCTCCGACCTTCCGCCCTCTTGGGCGTTCCTATCTGCTGTACCGGATCAGCTGTGTGGTGTGCACCAGAGAATGTCTCAGTAGCCTCTTCACTAATATGCCCAACTGAGGTGAATGTCTCTCGGAGGGTGTTGGAGACAGCTGGGACAAGAAATCTGTGTCATCCATCAACCCGAGTTCCAGGGTGCCCTGAGTCTCAGGTGGAGGGCTGGTGTCCGAGCTGCTCTCGTCGTCAGTGCTCAACTCATAGCGGGGCGTCTTATATGAAGCTGCAGTTTGTCAGCCTTTGGATGTCAATCGCGAAACGGTGAATCTGGCACCGTTTCTCATTGGAATCGGTTGTGCTCCAAGTGGCGCCGGTGCTAGTCCCTTAACAGTAGTGGAATTTGTCCAGGTGCACAAAATAGTCCCCCCCTTCGGCCGGCTCGTGCACCATGGACCGCCCCACCACAGTGCCCCCAGCCCTGAATATGTCCATCCCTGCCCGCGAATCGGCCCTCCCCCGACTGTGGCGGTGCTGGACTGAGTCCGCAGCCGCCACGCTGAGCTCTCGACGGGTGGGACCACACACGGCCCACGCTGTCGGGAACTCTGCCGGTTGGGGACGGAGCATCGTGGCGCGGGCCTCAGCCAACATTTGAAGAGGCTGTGAGTACGCTGCTTTTCAGAGGGTGGCACATCGCGAAAGTGGTGCCGCCCCCCATTTCTACGTCATTGGGGATTCTCCCCCCATCGCCGAATGCGTCGGGGATCGAAGAATCCATAGATTTCATCGATTTCATTGAATTTACAGTGCAGAAGGAGGCCATTCGGCCCATCGGGTCTGCACCAGCTCTTGGAAAGAGCACCCTACCCAAGGTCCACACCTCCACCCTATCCCCATAACCCAGTAACCCCACCCAACACTAAGGGCAATTTTGGACACTAAGGGCAATTTAGAATGGCCAATCCACCTAACCTGCACATCTTTGGACTGTGGGAGGAAACCGGAGCACCCGGAGGAAACCCACGCACACACTGGGAGAATATGCAGACTCCGCACAGACAGTGACCCAAGCCGGAATCGAACCTGGGACCCTGAAGCTGTGAAGCAATTGTGCTATCCACAATGCTCCCGTGCTGCCCTACATCCAGCCCTACATCTCCCCTCCTCCTCCTCATTTTGGTTAAGATCCTGCTCTCAGATGCCATGTCAGCATTCTGGCTGTCCTTCTGACAGTCCTTGCCCTTATCCTTATGGGTAGCAAGTATGTTGTATCGGATAGGGTCAGTTTCTGTGGATTTTCATTCTCCCTCTTACCTGCCTTTCCCTTTCTCTGTCCACCATTTTCTGAACCTGCGCCTCTCTTCAAGGTGTGACTGAAGTCTGGAGCACAGTGTCAAAATACTTCTCCATAACCCACCACCTTAGGTATCAGAGTGATACACTGAGGCAGAGAAATTTAAGACAAAAACATCCACCACAGTTGTGTTTGCTTGCTACATCCACATTGTCCACAAACTCCCACATGTTGCAGTTCGGAGTCACAACCTGCTCTGCCATATCTAAGGCTAGATTATTTATAATGGTTAGATCTACTTTTTAGTCTATTGTAAGTTATTTTTCTCCCTCTTCATATTAACTTGCATTAAGCATCAACGCCTTGGATGTGATTTCAATACTTAATGCTTCAAGCTATTATAAAACACAACACATATTTGAGGCAAAACCCAGCAAGAAATGTGAGGAACCAGCTAATTACTCAACAATTTCCCATACTCATTCCCCAGCCTTGAGAACTTACACATGCACACTCTGCTTAGCAGTGCCTGTTACATCATTCACCACCTCTCTCAACCTGCATTAACAAACATTCAAACCATTCAACCAGCTTCGATATCAATTTAGAAAATGACAATGCAGACTCGCAAACAGCTGTTAAATCACTTTGCAGACCAACGTGTTAAAGGTGACATGGATGATTAATTTAATGCAATCACAATACTTGCTTTTCAATCATTTCCCACCTAAATGATAAATTCTTGCAGCTTTTCTTTCAAGAAGGATTACTCATACTATGACTCCTATGCGGTGCTCTTTGGCACCTCAGTAATACTGGTGAAAGGCTGCTGTTCCTTATATTCAGATCCTTATGATTATTGTGACTGCTGACTTCTAAGCGCTCAAGCTTGTGAAGGATGGATGCAAACTACAGAAGATGAATGATTCCTTTAAAGCCCCAACCCAAGCTGTACACGAGTACATCTGGCTCTCCAAGACGGAGTCAAAAACCTGCATAGTAGCCATTTGAGTATTCACTAAAGTAGCAAAGCATACAGCTACGGGCTCCAGTTATGAAGGCTTACAGCCTGTGTAGTGCCATCTAGATGCTATGCAGGGTGGTTCTACATAGGCTGAACACCTCCAAATTCTTAAGAGTGTTGAAATATCGTTGACAGCCCTTCCCATGTCTTTTGTGTGTGGCCAGCTGTTTCATTTCCATGGCTGGATAGCTGGAACAGGATGTTGCCATTCAATAGGCTGTATTCTGAGCTGTTCCTCCCACCCACAGCTGTTGCTGCACAATGGTGCTGAGGTTTTCACCATGTGCAGATCCCTATTATAAGGGTGCTTCCTGATGAGTCACTTATTTCCCCTTTCTTTATTTTTGCTGTTATCAGTTTGATCCATGGACATGTATCTTTAAGTCAGGCAGTGGAGAGAATAAGGAATTCAAGAGGTTGCAACATAGTATATGGTGCTGCTAGCTTTGGACAGCAAGACCCAGACTTTTTGGCACCTGAGAGATGAGGTGGGTCTCAGTTCGATTGATTGACTGGTGGCCAATGAATTGGCCAAAAGACTGTACTCTGCCTGGTAACAGGTAGTGATTGGGTTCGACTCGAGTGGAATGATTTTAAGAGATCAAGGAGCTCAGTGAATCCTGGACACTCAGGGGAAAGGACCTTCTCTTTCTGCTCTTTCTTTCTCCAGAAAGGCTGTGAGTTGCTTTATTTCTGAACCTACAGAAAATCTGAATGAATGAATCCACAGCGAAACTATTACAGGCTGCAAACAGAGACCTGGATCTGAAAGCTTACTTTAAAGAAGGTCTGCTTAAAGACAGCCATCTGAAACAAAGACTATTTTTCCTTTTATTTATTATTTTCATCCCACTCCTCCCCTCTGTGCATCTGACTTGTATGTGTGTGTAGAGGGTTGGGGGAAGTTAATGTGGGAGTTGAAGAATTAGACAATAGTTAACCAGTTGTATTTTGCTGCATATTTCATTATAGTCTTTGTTATGAATAATAAGTATTTTAAATTTGCAAACCTGTAATTATTGGGCAGTCAAGGGCTAAAGACTTCAAGTATTTTTCTCAGAATTATTGGTTAATTCAATGGTGTTGTGACTTCGGGTCAATGGGGGCAGGAATTGACCATGGCCCAACCCAGGGTTTTGTAACACTATAGCTCACAACTCCATGTGGAGTGTGAATGCTAATGTCCAAGCTGATGCCTGGATGTATTGGGACACCTGATGGTGCATCTCCTACTCTGTCAACATGCCATCGAGAGTAACCCCCTGCAGCCAAGAAAGGCCTATAAGAAAGGTGAAAGGGGAAGAATTCGGATTGCATATATAAACTGAATATTAGTAGATGGCAGCTTTAAGGAAGCAGCTGAGGTTGAGAAACATGATGCAGTTTTGTTGAAGTGAATGAAGAGCTACGGGTAATAAAAAAGCACCCTATGGCTCGTCTCTTTTCCCCCAGCACTTCTGAGTCTGCCTAGGCCAATGATCTCCACGGCTTTCTGCTCTGGTGAATGAGAGTGATAATGCTACTGGTCGCTCTCCACTTGCTTTGCCCCCTTCTTCCCATTATGTGCTGTTGTGATGTGCAGAAAGATGGTGAGGGTGAGTGGCTGTGGAAAAGCTAAGTGCGTAAGGTTTATGCATATAGTTCATGTGGAGAGAGATGGAAAAGAAGCAAGACGGAATGATGATGAGGAGAAATGTAAAGCCAAGTGTGCGTAATGTGAAGTGAGGAAGGAGCACAGTAGTTAGCACTGCTGCCTCACAGCAGCTTGGACCCGGGTTCAATTCCGGCTTGGGTGACTGTCTGTGTAGAGTTTGCACGTTGTCCCCGTGTCTGCGTGGGTTTCCTCCGGGTGCTCTGGTTTTCTGCCACAGTCCAAAGGTGTGCTGGTTAGGTGGATTGGCCTTGTTAAAATTTCCAGTTATTGTGCAAGGATGTTCAGGTTAGGTGGGGTTATGGGTATGGTGGCTGGGGTGGGGAGTGGACCTAGGTAGGGTGCTGTTTCAGAGGGTAAGAGCAGACTCGCTGGGCTGAATGGTTTGTAGGGATTTTATGGTTCTATTTGGTGGTTGTTCAAGAGGTAGTGTAAGAGAGGATGGTGTCAATAGTAGTGTGGACAGGCAAGGAAGAGGTGAGAGTGTTTGGAATATGAAAGGAAGATGTGGCAGTGCAGCTTTATGATCACCTGATGGAGGGCATGATGAAGGCAAATATTGAGAGCGGTGTGGAGGGGGGAGGTGGTGAAAGGCTTGATGTTCATTACTGTTGGTGGATGTGGAGCGATGAACAGCTATAATTACCCTTTATGCTCTTGAGATTTCATTGAACCCCAGGTCCTGCAGATGATGCTGGTGGCACTGACCCTATTAAACACCTCTTTCCAGCCATGTTTAATAAGTAGCCTTTGTCATGTTCTGCAGACTGGCCGAAGTGAATGATGAACTACAGAACATTAAATAATTAATTGTAGAACAACTGCATGATAAGGGGACTAATATCAATAAAATAATAACCTGCTAATACTAATAAACTATTGTGGAACTACTGCAAAATACGTCAACCCTCCAGCACGACCTACTTCCAACTCATAGATCACACAGTCATGTGATGAATTTACACTGCCACCTAATGGTCAGAGGTTGTGCATAACATTATTTACAAACTCCCTTATGCATATCATCACATCCCCTTTCATTTGGAAAAATGAAATTATTTACATGCATTAAATTACTTTTACATTTCATCACGATATGCTTAACTATGTACAGGTTCAAAATTTTTTAAAATCTGTTTCAAGTTCAGTCTATCAGTCTTGCGCTTTATTCTTGTCCACCTTCTCAGTGTCTGCTGAACTGGCAAAGGTTCTTTGTGTTCTTTAGTATTTGTTGCTTGAGTTTGATGTTCATCATGTATTGACGTAGCATCCTCTTGTTGAGTTTGTCCCGTATGTTCTTCAGATGCTTCTTCTGGTGGTTGCATCACAATGGTTTGAGGCATTTTGTAGACCCAACGGCAAACCTCTTTGTGGATTTGGCATGGAATCTCTCCCTTGCCCCCTTTTTTGACAGAGTGTTGCTTCTCTGCTTCTGGATTAGCAGATTTCTCCAACACTTGGAACTGAAGCAGTGTGCCTTTTGTTTGCTTCCTGCACTGTGTGCAGACGTTCATTTTTCTGCACCATGTGCAGTTTTGTACCATTGTGTAGATATCCTGGAGGATGCTCACCCATAGACCGTGTCTTTGACTTTCTATTTGCACTTTTTCTTTCCATTGTGCTCTGCATGGAGTTCACTCAGAACTACTGATCTTTAAGATTTTGGAATTACTATTCGCTTATTTTGCAGCAAAACGCCATCTGCAACACTCAACTCTGCTCCCACATTGTAGAAACCAGACCAGGATTCTCTGGGCCATCCTTCGCGAAGATATCTTCTCACCTTCTGCAACATTGGGTCCTTCTTAGTTTCTTCTCTTAGTTTGGCGCCATCAATACAGGTCATCCATTCTGGAGGTTATTCATTGTGCTTCTTTACATAAACCATTGAATTAACCCAGTCTGTAGGGACTTCAATACGCTTAATGACACCCAAAGCAGCCATTCTCTATAGCTCTGCCTTTAGTTTATCCCTCAATGGCGCTGGCACACATCTTGGCGCATGAATCACAGGCTTTGCATCTTCCTTCAATTGCACGTGTATGATAACGTAGCAAAACCTTGTAAAATTTCTGGGAAATCATTCATAGATTTCATAGAATTTACAGTGCAGAGGGAGGCCATTCGGCCCATCGAGTCTGCACCAGCCCTTGGAAATAGCACTCTATCTAAGCCCATACCTCCACCCTAACCCCACACCTCCACCCTATCCCTGTAATCCCATCCAACCCTTTTGGACACTAAGGGCAATTTAGCATAGCCAATCCACCTAACCTGCACATCTTTGGACTGTCGGAGCACCCGGAGGAAACCCATGCAAACACAGGGAGAATGTGCAGACTCTGCACAGACAGTGACCCAACCTGGGAATCGAACCCGGGACCCTGGGGCTGTGAAGCCACAGTGCTAGCCACTATGCTACCGTGCAAAATGGAGTCTCCTGAGGGATGAGGGCCTCTTGCAGCATTGTCTGCACTATAGACCCATCGGAAGAGCTGTAGCTCCTCACACGCCTCAACTTCAATTAAAGACTCACAGACCGCCGCCACTACAGAAAATGTCAACTGTGGGGCAGCACGGTAGCCTTGTGGATAGCACAATTGCTTCACAGCGCCAGGGTCCCAGGTTCGATTCTGGCTTGGGTCACTGTCTGTGCGGAGTCTGCACATCCTCCCCGTGTGTGCGTGGGTTTCCTCCGGGTGCTCCGGTTTCCTCCCACAGTCCAAAGATGTGCAGGTTAGGTGGATTGGCCATGATAAATTGCCCTTAGTGTCCAAAATTGCCCTTAGTGTTGGGTGGGGTTACTGGGTTATGGGGATAGGGTGGCGGTGTTGACCTTGGGTAGGGTGCTCTTTCCAAGAGCCGGTGCAGACTCGATGGGCCGAATGGCCTCCTTCTGCACTGTAAATTCTATGTTCTATGTTATGCATTTCTTTTTGTACATCAACATCAAGCTCATATGCTTCGAACGATGAGATTTTGTTACCATTATAATCTCTTAATAATACCATTCTGGTAACTATTTCTGTATGAATTTGCAGCTTTTTTATATCAGACAGGTTGATGAGGTTGGGCCTCGCACCAGTGTCGAGTTTGACCGTTATCACTGTGTCATTTATCTTTAATGGCACTGTCCATTTATCTTTATGATTATATGCCTTCAATTCACTGTTGCTGCAAATTCATACAAATACATTCTATTTGGTATGGCTTGAATCTCTTTGTCTGTGCTGGAGATCATGTCACAAAGAATGTATCCTCTAGGCACACCTCATCAATAGCGCAAATACTCTTTGTTTGTTCAAGCCTTTTCCTTGTATAACTTGGGTTGCAAAATGAATTCTGCCATTACAGATAGCACATGTTTTTTCCATAAGAAGGGTATTGCCATGGCAAATGTCGTTTGCCACATCATGGACACAAAATGGAGGATCGAGTCAGCCTCTCAAAACTGGGAGCACCCATACTGGGAGCATGTTTCTTATTCAGCTGCATCACCACACTAATGGCATCTGCTGCCTTTGCACCAAAATTATAGAGATTCAATGTGTTGAGCTGCTTCGCAGCAAGCTCACTAGCATGACAAATTGGACTCGCACAAGTGCAGGTCTGTTTCCCGCAGAAGCTGCTCGCGCACCTTATCGTTGGAGATTCCAAAAACTATCTGGTCTCATATCATTGACAACTGGAGTGTGCTGAAGTTGCACGACTGCACCTTCAATCGCAAGTCAGTGAGGATGCTATTGAATGCCTCTCCCGCGTTCTGAGTGCGTGTATGGAATATATAGCGCTCAAAGGCTTCATATTTACTAGGGGAGCAATGCCGATTGAGTTGTTTAAGCGCTTCTTCAAAGATTTTGTTGTCAGCCTCGTTTTCAAACACAAAAGTGTTGAAAATTTCAATTGCTTGGGGACCTGCTACAGTGAGCAGCAACATGATATGCCTCTCATCGGCCTGTGCCTGCAGACCAAGGATTGCAACATAGAGTTCAAACTATTGCTTAAAACCCCTCCAATTCTCATCTACATTACCGGTAATCTGAAGTTGTTGAGGTCCATTGATCCTGGGCTTCGAAGTTTTACCGCGTGTTGAGCACCAGATGCCAGTAGCTTGCAAGGTTAGTAGCAAAGATACGTTTCTTTCCTTACCCTTCAAAGTTATCTTTAGTGGTTCGGATTTTTTTGTACAGAATTCTCTCGTTCTTGTGAAATCATCAACGCTGGTACCATGTCATGTTCTGTAGACTGGCCGAAGTGAATGATGAACTACAGGACATTCAGTTTAAATAATTTATGTATAACAACTGCGTGATAAGATAACTAGGAAAAATAAAATAATAAACTACTAACACTAATTAATTATTGTGGAACTACTGCAAAATATGTCTATCCTCCTGCACGACCTACTCCCAACTCCTGGATCACACGGTCAAGTGATGAGTTTACACTGCCATTTATTGGTCAGAGGTCATACGTAACATTATTTACAAACTTGCCTTAAGTATATCATCATAGCCTAGAGGATGTTTCTGCTGTTGGGGAAGACTACCTTGATCCTTGCCCTTAATCCACCGTCAGGATCTCCAGGAAGGCATCAGAGAAACATGGTAGCGGTAAAGGAACATTCTGCTCACCCTAGCAACCAATATGCTTCAATAAAAAATGAATGCAAGGGAATCAACCTTGCTTCAAGACATCTAATTCTGTTTTAAGTAGGTCATGGGAGTCACATCAGAAATTGCACATGGTAGGTGGGTGAGCTGCCGAATTCGCAATGTGAGTGGGAGGACAGTTCATCAGTCAATTAAATTTCAGTCTGGTAGTTAAAATCACCTCACAACAATGACAACATGTGGAATAGATGGAATTAATTCATGGAGTAATATCAAAAGAAGTATTACCTTTAAGTTAACATCATCTTTTACTGTGGACCAGTGTCTAATGAAAGACAAACGTCTTTTTGCAGTGTTCTAAGTGTATTGGCTGTGAGTTACATGTGGCTAAGTAGCATTGGATGTTCTCCTTAATGATCAAATAGGAAACAGGGAATTAAAATATTTTATTATGTTGTATAAAGACCATCACCTAGTTATGATTTAGAAGATCTACGTTCTGTGTTTTTTAATGAAAATAGTACATCAATGAGCAGTAGATTTTGGATGCTGGCATGATCCATTTCTTGCTGCTGCTCTCAATATGTGTTTTCTCAGCTGCAGTTATTTCTGTTGTGCGAGAACATACAGCAAAAGGTTATTGTACAAGTGCTCAGGCTTTGACACCCGTTCATTGATTTGTAAGCCACCATGCTGCCTTACAAAGATATTTTGGATAGTTCAGATTGAAGGCAGGTGGGCTTGGCTATAAATCACATGGCACAAGATTTATCATTCAAGTTAGCTTCCTAACCAGTGGGGGGAATTGGTGGCATTAGCAAAGTCTACGTTATTTCTATAAACTGTTCATAATAAGTTGAAACTCTTTCAAAGATTATTGTATTTCATATGACAGTAATAATTGGGCCAGTTGACAGAGTAGTACACGTTGAAAAGACATTTGTGTTTGTGCATGAGGCCTGCCAGAAGCTATTAAACTAAGCTTGCTTTTTACTTGCTCCTCTCAAGCAAGAGGGATTGTGTTTAAATATCTGTATACAGGACAAAGTCTAATCTTGTTATACTAACTGGATTGGCTCTGAGAGATTCACTTGCCTGTTCCCATCAGCTTATTTGATACCTCTTTTATTATTTTGTGTGAACTGTAATCATCAGAAGATAAGAAAAGAATGATCCTGATAAACTTAATGTGTTTTAGTTTGTACAATTGAGAATACAATTTTGCAAAAGTACCAGTACATTAATAAACGACCCTGAGAAGCACAGTATTGATTTTAGCTGCCGAGCAATACCATCTCAAGGGTCTACTGGGATTCAGACATATTAGTAAGAATATTCCCATGTGAGCAGTTCTACTGAGGTCACTGTAGGTTACAAGAGCCCTCTGGCAAACTCGATGTTTGTGGAATGTTGAGACTATAATTGTAGTTGTTAAATTAAAGTGTTACGACCGAACACATCTTCTGTGATTGGCACAATCGTTTGGGGAAATAGTCTTCAATATTGTTGGTATTTGACACATTATTCCCCTGAAACACATTTCTTGATACAATGCTAATGCCTAAAGTGAAAGTTTTTCCATGGAATTGCAAAATTAAGATCTAAATGTTGTAAAGGGTGAAACTGTTGCCTTTTATTACTGACCCTGAAAATCCTCGGGATCATGTCCACAGATGCTTGTCATTGGTCACCGTAGTGGAATTTGTAGGGTCAGTGGGAGAGTTGGATTTGGTTTCAGATTTGGGTTTATTGTCATGTGTACCGAGGTACGGTGAAAAGTATTGTTCTGTGTACAGTCCAGACATATCGTTCCATGCCTTGTTTCAATTAGACCCTAACTCTGCCCTCATTCATCCAAGCAACCTGGAGTCTGCCCATCACTGGAAGGGATTTACCAGGCTTCACAATTGACTCATGCTCAGCCTTCCATTCAAAGGAACAACTCCTCTGGCCTCCACATTAAGACTGTGGCTACTGCTGGCTCACTCATACTTCAACTCCCTCTCCCTTCCAGACTCACTGCTGGGGCCTCAGTTACCCTGGCTTTGTCAGCATTAAGTTTCTACAATTTAATTAGCCGCCTGACAAAGAGGGCCAGTTTCACTATTCCCAGCCAATTTTAGCTCCTTGCCTTTCAAGTTTCACATTTAGTTTAAACTTCACGATCTCTCCCCCAACTAACCTTCCTGTGGATTTATTAATTTGAGCTGGTCTAGCAGAATCAGGCTCTCTTTGTAGTAGTGGATCATAATCCTGTTGCGGAAGAGTTACAATGGTAGAGTAGATTTGTTAATAGTCGGGTATAACTTCTCCCTCGGATATTATTATCTTATGAGAATCCTGTGGTTGTGTGCTAAACTTTGCATTCCTCCTCCTCAGAAAAGATGAGAAAAGCAATCACCATGTCACCCTCATCTTTTTTGGTTTGGCAGAGTGTTCCGTTGTTAGTGTCAGCTCTGAGCGTAATGTATGTGGGCAGTTCATTTAATTGGCCCCAAACTGCAAAAGTAGCTTTATTTAATTTGATCCTCTCACCAACAGTGCACTTAATCGGTATCTTCCCACATCTTTGCAAACGTGTTCTGAACATCATGAACTTGAAAATTCCATCAGAGTGGATAACTGTTTTGTTGTACTCAGCGAGGCTGCTTGGGGACATTTTTGCCATTGGATACATAACTGGCAGCCATAAACTTGCACCCGGCCTGTGATCCTTTCAGGCTACAGATCATGCTAATATTAGAAGGTGAACACTTGGTATATTTATGTCACATTTCTTTGTCCACTATTTTACTTGAGGCGTGAAGGTATCAGCAGATCGCAGGTATTTGCCTCATTAGTATTGGACAGAGGAATGCCATACGAATATGTTAAGCAGCTTTCAGCCAAAGCTGAAATTTCAGTCCACGTGTTTTGTTGTATGTTTTGGATATTCCAACAATGCTGCCTTGCGCAGTTAACTGTGGCAATGGCTGGTCTCTCACTGTGAACTAACAATTTGCATTTATATAGCAGCTTTAAGATGGAAAAACATCCAAACATACTTCATATACGTGTAGTGGCGGTGGCGGTGGTGGTTGGGGGTGTCGCCTGTCAGTATACATTGAGATCACTGATCTCAGAGCAGCCGAACCTGCCAGTGCCTTTATTTCCCATCCCTCTCAATGCCGGTGCAAAACACGGCCCACTTCTCATAAAATTCTAAGTGAGGGTGGATTATGCCGAGATGACGCTGAGTCCTTTTTAGGAGAATTACACCGATGGCGGTGGTGGCGGTGCTGATGCTGGCCAGTCATCGGGGAACTCTGGGAGCATGTAGAAGTCCTCATGTGCGGAAAAGGGGAGGGGGGGGTGGTCTGGTGGGGTCAATATTGGCGGCGCGGTGGGAGGTGGGGGGGGGGGGTGCGCACTGGTGGGGGGGGGGGGAGTGTTTGGGTGGAACCTGACGGCGCCAGGTCGTTGAGTGACACAGTATCTTGGCAGCCGTCGGGGTACTCAACGTAGGCATATTGAGGGTTGGCATGGAGCAGGTGAACCCTGTCCACCAAGGGGTCCGCCTTGTGGAGTCGGACGTGCCGACGGAGAAGGACCGGTCCTGGAGCAGCGAGCCAAGTAGGGAGCGACACCCCGGATGTGGACTTCCTGGGGAAGGTAAAAACACGTTCGTGGGGCGTGTTGTTAGTGACGGTGCACAATAGTGACCGGATGGAGTGCAGAGCGTCAGGGAGGACCTCCTGCCAGCGAGAGCCTGGGAAGTTCCTGGACCGTAGGGCCTGCTGGACGGCCCTCCAAACCGTCCCAATCTCCCGTTCTACTTGCCCATTTCCCCGGGGGTTGTAGCTGGTCGTCCTGCTGGAGGCTATACCCCTGCTGAGCAGGAAATGACGGAGCTCATCGCTCATGAATGAGGATCCCCTGTCACTGTGGATGTAGGCGGAGAAACCAAACAGAGCGAAGGTGGTGCTGAGGGCATTGATGACGGTGGCAGACGTCATATCGGGGCATGGGATGACAAAGGGGAATCTGGTGTACTCATCGACCACACTGAGAATGTACGTGTTACGGTCGGTGGAGGGGAGGGGCCCTTTCAAATCCACGCTGAGGCGTTCAAAGGAGTGGGAAGCCTTCACCAGGCACGCACGGTCCGGCCAGTAGAAGTGCGGTTTGCACTCCGCACAGACTTGACAGTCCCTGGTGACTGTCCTAACTTCCTCTAAGGAGTAGGGCAGATTGCGAGTTTTGACCAGATGGTACAATCGAGTGACCCCCGGGTGACAAAGGCTGTCGTGTAGGGCCCGGAGTTGGTCCACTTGTGCGCTGGCACATGTACCTCGGGAGAGGGCGTCTGGGGGCTCGTTGAGTTTACCGGGGCGATACAAGATCTCGTAATTATAGGTGGAGAGCTCGATTCTCCACCGCAAGATTTTATCATTTTTGATCTTGCCCCGCTGTGTGTTATTGAACGTGAAGGCTACCGACCGTTGGTCCGTAAGGAGAGTGAATCTCTTACCGGCCAGGTAATGCCTCCAATGCCACACAGCTTCAACGATTGCTTGGGCCTCCTTTTCGACAGATGAATGGCGAATTTCCAAAGCATGAAGGGTGCGGGAAAAGAATGCCACGGGTCTGCCTGCCTGGTTTAGAGTGGCGGCAATGGCGACGTCTGAAGCGTCGCTTTCTACTTGGAAAGGCAGTGACTCGTCCACTGCGCGCATCCCGGCCTTGGCGATGTCTGCTCTGATGCGGGCAAAAGCATGTTGTGCCTCGGCCGCAAGGGGGAATGGGATGGACTGAATGAGTGGGCGGGCCTTGTCCGCATAGTTTGGGACCCACTGAGCGTAGTAGGAAAAGACCCCCAGGCAGCATTTGAGGGCCTTGGGGCAGTGGGGAGGGGAAGTTCCATGAGGGGGCGCATGCGGTCGGGGTCGGGCCCGAGAAGTCTGTTTTGGACTATATACCCGAGAATGGCTAACCGGGTCATGCTGAACACACACTTCTCTTTGTTGTAGGTCAGGTTGAGAAGAGTGGCAGTGCGGAGGAATTTATCGCGGTTGGCATCGTGGTCCTGCTGGTCATGGCCGCAGATGGTGACATCATCTAAGTACAGAAAGGTGGCCCGCAAACCGCACTGGTCGACCATTCAGTTCATCTCTCTTTGGAAGACCGAGACCCCATTTGTGACACCGAAAGGGACCCTAAGGAAGTGGTAGAGGCGACCGTCCACCTCGAAGGCAGTGCATGGCCGGTCCGACTTCCGGATGGGGAGCTGGTGGTAGGTGGATTTCAGGTCAATGGTTGAGAAGACCCGGTATTGCGCAATCTGATTGACCATATCAGATATGCGTGGATGGGGGTACGCGTCGAGCTGCATGTACCGATTGATGGTCTGGCTGTAGTCCACTACCATCCTGTGTTTCTCCCCAGTTTTAACCATTTCCACTTGGGCTCTCCAGGGGCTGTTGCTGGCCACGATAATACCCTCCTTAAGCAGCCGCTGGACTTCGGACCTGATGAAGGTCTTGTCCTGGGTGCTGTACCGTCTGCTCCTAGTGGCAACGGGCTTGCAATCCGCAGTTAGATTGGCAAAAAGGGAGGGGGAATCGACCTTGAGTGTTGCAAGGCTGCAAACGGTAAGGGGGGGTAAGGGCCCGCCCAATTTGAGGGTGAGGCTCTGAAGGTTGCACTGGAAGTCCAGGCCCAACAGGAGTGCAGCGCAGAGATTAGGAAGGACATAGAGGCGGAAGTTACTAAATTCTACGCCCTGGACCGTGAGGGTGACTGTACAAAAGCCTCGGATCGGGACGGAGTGGGATCCGGAGGCTAGGGAGATCCTTTGATTGGCAGGGTGGACCGTGAGGGAGCAGCGCCTTACTGTATCTGGGTGAACGATGCTTTCGGTGCTCCCGGAATCCAGCAGGCACGAGGTCGCGTGGCCGTTGATTTTAACCGTCGTCGACGCGGTGGCCAGGTTTTGCGGGCAAGATTGGTCCAGCGTCATCGAAGCGAGCTGCGGGTATCCATCGGATGCTTCGGGTGGCGAGCGTGTGCAGTTCCGATGTCGGGATGTCCAGTGACCCTGTGGGGGACAAGATGGCGGCGCCCATGGTGCGTACATTGCGGGGTCGGGACAAGATGGCGGCGCCCATGGTGCGCACAGTGCGGGGTCGGGACAAGATGGCGGCGCCCATGCGAAGCACGTGGCCGAAGGTGGACAAGACGATGGCGCCCATTGGTCGCACATGGACCCGGGAGGAAAGATGCCGGCTCCCATTGTGCATCTGGCGTGGGGGAGGGGGCGATAGCGGGGGCGATCGCAGCGACTGCGCGGGCCTGGCACACCGCCGCGAAGTGGCCCTTTTACTGCATGCTTTACAAACTGCAGTGCGGACCGGGCAGTGTCGGTGGGGGTGCTTCTGCTGACCACAGAAGTAGCAGCGGGGACCCCCGGGGTGCGCAGATCGGCATGCGCGCAGGCGTATTGGGAAGGCAGGGCCCTGGCTGAGGAGGTCATCGGCGGGGTCCCGGAGGGGTAGGAAGGAGTAGAAGGGTGAGCAGCGTGGCGGGAGGGGTACGATTGTACGTTACGGAATGCGACAGTCATGGAGAGCGCCAAGGTTTTCATCTTCGCCAGTTCGAGCGTGGCCCCTTCCAGTAATCGTTCTCGGATGCGGTCCGATGCAATCCCCGTCACGAAGGCATCGCGCATGAGGAGATTCGCGTGTTCGACAGCCGTAACGGCCTGAAAGTCACAGTCCCGGACGAGTGGAATTAGGGCCTGCCAGAAGTGTTTGATGGACTCACCAGGTAGTTGCGAGCGAGTGGCGAGTACATGCCTGGCGAAGAGCGTGTTCGCCTTCTGCACGTAGTGTTCTTTGAATTCCATTGCTTTTGTGTAATTCGTGGCGTCTTGGATCAACGGGAACACGCTGGAGTTCAGTCTGGAGTACAGGACATTTCGCTTCTGAGCCTCTGTTGGCGCGGGGTCCGCCGCGTTGATGTAAGCCTCGAAACATGCTAGCCAGTGAGTAAAGTCTTTCCTGACGTCGGGCGAGTGCGGATCCAGTTGCAGGCGATCGAGCTTAATTCGGATATCCATTCTGTGGAAAATCTGACTGTAATAAATTGATGCACGATCAATTGCACAAAGACTAAAGTTGGGTACAACTACGGCTTTATTACAGTCAGATGTGTGGCCTCCTGCTGCAGCTGGCGAAATGGCAGGGCACTGGAGGTCATGCATATTTATACAGTTCTCCGTGGGCGGAGCCAGCCGGCAGGAGCTACTGGCGAACCTGTAGTGGAGGTCCTACCTTACATCTCCTATTACAGTGGTTCACCACAGTCGGATAATAGACTTCACGAGTGCTGAATTTCAAAATTTCACCTCTTTAAATGGTATCAACCCCGTCAGGACTGCGCCTAACCACCCAACCTTGAATGGACTGGCTGAACAAAAAGTTCAAACCCCAAGGCGGGCCTTAAGAAGCTGCTCCAGTGCCATAATGGGCTTCTGCAGGGGCCAGAATTGCTGATCCTGAGGCCTTGTTGGCGCCGTCGAGAAACCCGACGGCGTTTCCGAAGGCGTCAACACTTCGCCTCAGGATCAGAGAATCCTGCCCAGGACCTGTGTCTTATGAAGTGGATGTACAAGAAAGAATTGTTTGGAAACATGTGGACCATTTACGGGGACGGGAGTTGTCCCAGCAGCCAATTCTGCTACATAAAACTATGTCGCCAGCAGGAAATGTTGTTGTCTGTCCAAGCAGTGAAACATTGAGCCAGCCTGTTATAGGCAAGTCTGTCGTCCCTATGGAAACGGATGAAGTTGAGTTACCAGTACCTGAAGAGAAGCCAGGTATCGTGGTTTCTGCAGAAAGCACCCCAGTGGAGGCACCCTCGACAGAGGAGTTACTTACTTCACTAGAAATTGTAAACCACCTGAAATGGACTGATGGACTGATTATTTGTGATTAATTTTCTAATTATTGGTGACAAAAAAACGTAATTATTATTGATTATTGATGTATGAAATAACTTAGAGAGGACGTGATGTGGTGTTTGTCAACTTTATGGGCGGTCTACAAAGAAGGTCACATGACCCGGTAAACTAATCAGGCACCGGGGAGGGGGTGGGGGGAATCACGAGAGCAAGCATGGGTTTCTGTATCATTTCGATCCTGGAACATGACTCGCAGCAACGAGGCTGCAAGCAATACATTGTAGTTATGTCTAAGTAAGCATTACAGTTGTTATCTAACTAACTGGTGAACAGGGAATATTACACCTATTGAAATTGAGTCCCAGCATCGGAGACCAAACCAATCCCCTGTAATTTTCCAGCCCCCTACCTCCAACACCATCCATTTTTCAAAAGTAAAACTCCAACCCTGATTGCAGATTTTTGAAGATTGCATTGTGGGAAGTGCAAATGAATCTGGGAGGCAGCCACACATTCAAAGAATTGGGGAGAAAAGCGAAGTTAGAGATGGGTTGTCAGTTGAATACCAGCGACAGTGAGATGAGGCATGTAAGGGCCTCAGTTGGCCTCGAGGGGGAAAGGCTGTCCCGCATGTCCAAATGTAGCAAGACCGGGACAATATCACGGCTTGGGCTGACAAGTGGCAAGTAACAATCACGCCACACAAGTGCCAGGCAATGACCATCTCCAACAAGAGAAAATCTAACCATCACCCCTTACATTCAAGGGCATTACCATCACTGAATTCCCCACGAGCAACATCCTGGGTGTAACCATTGCCGTGAAACTGAACTAGCCATATAAACACTGTGGCTACCAGAGAAGGTCAAAGGCTAGGAAACCTGTGACAAATAACTAACCTCCTGACCACTACCGACCCCCGACCCCTCAAAAGCCTGTAAACCACCTACACGGCACAGGCCAGGGGTGTAATGGAATACTCTCCCCTTGCCTGGATGAGTACAGCTCCAACAACACGCAAGAAACGTGACATCATCCAGGACAAAGCAGTCTGCTTCATTGCTACTCCCTCCACAAACATTCACTCTATCCTTCACTGACAAACAGTGACAGCGGTGCCTAATACCTACAAAATGCTCTGTAGGATCTCACCAAGGTTGCTTAGGCAACACTTTCCAAACCCGCAACTGCTGCAATCTAGAAGGACAAAAGCAGCAGATACCTAGGAACACCATCACTTGGGCATTCCCCTCCATGCCACTCACCTCCTGACTTGGAAATATATCGCCGTTCCTTCACTGTCACTGGGTAAAAATCCTGGAACTCCCTCCCTAACAGAATTGTGGGTGTACCTGTACCTCAGGGACTACAGCGATTCAAGAAGGCAGCTCACCACCTCCAGATGGACAACTAGGCAGGGGCAATATATGCTGGCCGAGCCAGTGATGGTCACATCCTGATAAAGAGGCCCAGCATTCATTAGCAAGAGGGAGGACCCATATAAAGTCAAACCCTGTCCTTGCTATCAACCTTCCTTATCCAACCTGGCCTTTACCCCCTCCCTGAGAATCTCATCTCACCCAACATATCTGACCTCATAAGAACTATCAACAATCCTCGGCACAGGCTGCAGTGTAAGACCAGCAGTTGCTACCATTCCAGCCTCTGACTGGTCAGTAGCTCTCAGGCGTAGGATATCCTGCAATGCAGAGATTATACGACCCTGGGGGAGCTGGGTTCCCAAGCGGTAGGGTTTGTGTTGTAGCATAGTGGTTAGCACAATGGCCTCACAGGGTACCAAGTTCGATTCCCGGCTCGGGTCACTGTCTGTGCGGAGTCTGCACGTTCTCCCCGTGTGTGCGTGGGTTTCCTCCGGGTGCTCCGGTTTCCTCCCACAAGTCCCGAAAGACATGCTGTTAGGTAATTTGGACATTCTGAATTCTCTCTCTGTGTACCCGAACAGGCGCCGGAATGTGACGACTAGTGGCTTTTCACAGTCACTTCCTTGCAGTGTTAATGTATGCCTACTTGTGACAATAAAGGTTATTATAAAAATTAGGCACTTTATTTATTCGGGGGGTGCCAGAAAATGCGTTGGGGGTGGGTGCCATTAGATTTCATTGTAGATGGTGGGCCTCCCACCGCCCACATTAATTTACATCCCATGCCAAGACGGCAGTACTGTGTAACCATCCACGATAAGGTTATGTATATCAAATTTCATGGGCTGGATTCTCCGCACCCCGACGCCGAAATCGCGGCCGATGCCACGGCGGAGAATCCATTTCCCCGCACGGAATCGGGACCAGCGCCCGCTCCCCGATTCTGCGCGCCCCGAAAGGCAGCGTACATGGAGAGTATGCCGCGCTGCGTATCACCTACCTGCGGCCATTGCTGGAGACTCGCTTCACCACCCTGCGCCCCCGACCGGACAAAGTCCCGATGGCGTGGACCACTCATCGTCCTGCCAGTCGGGAAACTAGCTTGGTGGCTGAAGACTTAGTCCGCGGTCGCCCAAGTCAGAGACAGGCCGATCAGGGGTCTATTTTTAATGTCCAGCTCTGCAGTCTGAGTCCGCCATGGAGCACGGCTCGGCCGCTGGAGGCCGCCACTGTGCGCATTAGCAGCCTCCGACCCGGAAGTGTGGGAGCCCGTATCTGCAGCAAAAGCTGCTAGTTTTACGCTGCGTCTCTGCGAGCCCCCTGCAGGGCTGGGAATATGTGGTCCTTTCTTGCCAGTTTTTCTGGCATGAAAGTCCACAGTTTGTATGACGGCGTGGGGACACAGTCCCAGAAACAAAGAATCCAGCCCCTTGTTTGCAAATGAACAGACATTCTGAAGTGTAGTACAGAGAACAATGTAGAACAATGCCTGTTGATCTGCTAGCAAAGTCCAAGGGTGGAGTGGTTGAGAGGAAGAGGCAAGAAGATAGTGTCCAACAAAGAACGATTGACACTTCTCTAGAAAATAATTAAAATTGGTTTTCTTGCTATTACTGATTAGAATTATTTTCTGTACTGCCTTCTGGAACAGTTGTCTGTATGTCAGATCTATTTATTTCTGTGGAACAAGACTAATGTAGGAAGAATTTATGTGCAAAGCACAAGGAAGCAAAGCTGAAGGTTAAACTAGTCTATTTGAAAAATACAGAGCTGCAGGCATGAAAAATACCAGAATCTCACTTGCCCAAGTTACCCAAGGGATTTTGAGCCTTTTCTAGTTGGTCCAAGTTAAAATAGCTTTTACATTATTTTGGGGCTACAAATTGTTTTTAATTCCACAGGGAAAAAAAAAACCTGTTGGATCACTATCGAATAACAGTAACAAATTCTCAATCTCAGGGGCATGGGGCCAGAGCAATGCAAGAAACATGTAAAGTGACATGGAAGTGGGTAACATAGCTGCAAGCAACAGTCAACTAAAGTATTGATCACAGTTTTATTGAGGTCATGCAGCAAGGTGGGAAATATTGGATTGGTGGATCGATACTGATGTTACAGTCATATTGGAACAACATGACTAGGGAGTCACAGGTCCTCCGCACTACCACTGGATGTTGTCAGAGTCTTTGCCATATCCAGTGCACTCAGCCAGTTCTTAGTATCACTTGGAGTGAACATAATTAATTGGATGTCGGTATCGATGATGGTCGGGAGCTCAGAAAGAGGCTGAGGAAGACAATTCACTCAGCACTTTTAACTCTTAACACTTCAACATTTCAGGCTTGTCTCTTACACCTATCTGTCGGACTTCACGTTGTTTATGATGAGGATATTCAGAGCCTCTTCCTCCTATTAGTTGCCTGGTTGCTCGCTCTCATTCTATACAGGCTGTGATAGGATTACACAGCTTTGCTCTGATCCATTGAGTGGGACTATGTCAGTTGACTGATTGAATAACATAGCACTAATTAAATTCAACTTTTTGTTCTGATATTAGAACATGCATGAGACTCATCTACCTGGGGATGATTGCTCCCTGTGCTGATGGGACTATGGGTTAACCAGTGCTAGTATAGCAGGTCAGATTAGGTAGTAGCTGACAACTGCCTTCTCTGAAATCTTTCTCGAAGACTGTGGACTGAGGAATGGACTTTTCATTGCTGTCAGACCCTTTCTCGGAGCCTGTATTGAAATGACAGATGAGCGCTGGGCCGAGGATTGATGCTGGTTTTTGGAGCGTGTGTTCTGGGAGGGTTCAAGGGTCCGATGTATCTGGCAGCACCAGAAGCGGCATCATCAGGGTGACTTTTGGTGATGGTCGTGCAATGTTTTTATCCATTTCCATTTTGTGATGCTGGCTTTCTGTGACCAAATGGTTTACTGGGGAGTCCTTATTGGAGTTGGCCGCTGCCCTTTTGGAGTGTCATTTGGGTTTGTGAGTGCGTCATTGATTTTGAAAGATCCATGATGGTTGGGATTGTGGGATGAGCTACAGTGGCATTTTACATGGGTGTTGATGTTTGCTGCATGGCTGCAAGTTTTGTGCCTACAGACACTGTTGGGGTGTGTGAACCATTTTTTTTTGTCCCGAAGCATGGTACATTGGCGAGACCATGCAGACGCTGCGACAACGAATGAACGGACATCGCGCGACAATCACCAGGCAAGAATGTTCCCTTCCAGTCAGGGAACACTTCAGCAGTCAAGGACATTCAGCCTCTGATCTCCGGGTAAGCGTTCTCCAAGGCGGCCTTCAGGATGCGCGACAACACAGAATCACCGAGCAGAAGCTTATAGCCAAGTTCCGCACACATGAGTGCGGCCTCAACCGGGACCTGGGATTCATGTCGCATTACATTCACCCCCACCATCTGGCCTGCGAGATCCTACCAATTGTCCTGGCTTGATACAATTCACACCTCTTTAACCTGGGGTTACCCCATCTCTGGATCTGTAAAGATTTAATCACCTGCTAATGCTCGCATTCCAAGCATTGTCTGGCATCTTTGAATCTGTCTATATATATGTTTCTGGAACATACCTCTTCATTCACCTGAGGAAGGAGCAGCGCTCCGAAAGCTAGTGACATCAAAACAAACCTGTTGGACTTTAACCTGGTGTTGAAAGACTTCTTACTGTGCTCACCCCAGTCCAACGCTGGCATCTCCACATCATTTTTTTTTGTGTGATGTGCCTAAATGAATTGGCACTGTATAAATTCTGGAGCGACAGCTCCCTCCATGCTCAGTGGGTATGGTAAATTCCCCTTTTTTTGTATGCTGTGGTGAGCGTTTTTAGGGTTTATAGGGTGTAGTGTTGGGTGTATCTCTCTCTCCCCCCCCCCCCTCCCCCCCCCCCCCCCCCCCATGTTAAGGAATGGGTTAAGACACATTCCAATTAGATGGCTCATTGATCCAATAATTGACACTGATTTGTAAAGAGGCCACAGGTAGCCTTTGAGGCTTGTGATGTGATGATAGCGTTTGGTGCAGAGTGTGTTCAAGGAAAAATAAAGGTGTTTGGGAAAAGCAACAGAGCTCTTGACTCTTTATTCAACAGCAGCCAGGGGCTAACAGTGGTAGCAAAGGATGGTTGCTGTGTAAATGTAAAGGGTTGAAAGATACAACTTTTCCAGAAAAAAAAATTCTGCATTAACCAAGGAGTGAGCGAGAAGGTAAAAAATATATATATGGCTGAACCTAAGAGAAAGATGGCAAGATATGACTATCTGCCATTATTTTCTGAAAGGGGATTGTACGACTAATGGAGAAGCGCAGTTGTTATGTGGACTAATGTAACTGCCTTGGGAAACAGGAAACAAGGTACGGCATTGGCTCTTTCTCTACCATATGAAAGTAAAATCCGAAGCAAAGTGTTTTCTGAACTGGAATTGGAACAATTAGACTCAGAAGAAGGTTTGGAAACTCTCTTACATTTTATGGATAAGATTTATCAAAAAGGATGACTTGTTAAGTGCGTGTAAAGCCTGGTCAGAATTTGATAGATTCTGGAAAACGGAGGATATCTCCATGGAGGACTATGTAATGGAAATTGGCAGGCTATACAGAAGGCTGCACAAACACTGCCTGGAATTTTCACAGTCTGTGTTGGCATTTAAGTTACTGGATTGTGCTAGAGTGTCCAATATGGATAGGCTCCTGGGTTCGACAGGAGTTAAGTTTGCGGATAGTGAAACCTTATTTGATCAGATGATAGAGGCCTTGAAGAAGTTCCTGGGGAAACATTCAATTCCTATGGCTCTTTTGTCACAAATGGGTCAGTCAGGGCAGCATGGTGGCACAGTGGTTAGCATTGCTGCCTCACGGCGCTGAGGTCCCAGGTTCGATCCTGGCTCTGGGTCACTGTCCGTGTGGAGTTTGCACATTTGCCCCATGTTTGCGTGGGTTTCGCCCCCACATCCCAAAGATGAGCAGGGTAGGTTGATTGAGCACGCTAAATTGCCCCTTAATTGGAAAAAATGAATTGGTCACTCTAAATTTATTTTAAAAAACAAATGGGTCAGTCAGCAATAAAGCAGACTCTGGAAGATACACTGCAGACAGGATGGTGAGATCGTACGGCTCCGAACAGGTTTTGAGAGTATGGAAGGAGATCCGGAAATTATGAGGACAAAAACCCATTTAAAACCTAAAGTAGGAGGAGGGACATGGAGAATGGAAATAGGAAAATGAAGCCCAGAAATGCCCGGGGTATGATAAAAAGATGTTTTCGGTGTGACTCTCACTACCATTATGCTTTCAACTGTCCAACTGTTATAATAGAGTGTTTGAAGCTACACATGACGTGGAAGAGTTGGAAGAGGAAAAAGATAGTGACCAGAAAGAAGACATTGTGCTATTAACAAGCAGTTTTACTCCGGTAATCAGGATGTTAGTTGCAAAATCCTTCAATTGTGCTTTATTGGACAGTGGCTGCACATCTACTGTGTGTGGAATTGACTGGTTAAAATGTTACCTGGATTCTTTGAATGCTGAAAATTGTAAAAAGGTTAAGGAATTTGAAAGTTCCACAAGTTTCAGGTTTGGGGATGACAATACTCTGAAGTCGCTGAAAAGAGTGGTGATCCCTTGCAATATTGCCGGAGTGAATCATTTCATTAGCACGGATGTTGTATCAAGTGAGATACCTTTGCTTCTGAGCAGACCGTCGATGAAGAAAACACACATGAAACTGGATATGGAACAGGATAAGGCAGCAGTTTTTGGAAAGACGGTGGACTTACAATTTACACAGTCGGGACACCATTGTATTTCATTACTGACAAATAATATTTCAGTTGCAGTTGTTAAGGGTGTGTTATTGACAGCTGGAAATGGGACTTTAGCTGATAAAAAGCTTGTTGTATTAAAACTGCATAGGCAATTTGCGCATCCGTCTCCTCGGAGGCTGAAAAATTTATTAAAGGATGCAGGGGTAAGAGATGAAGACTATACTAAGCTGATATAACAGGTTAGTGATTGTTGTGAGATTTGTAGGAAGGACACCATCGCGACCGATAGTAACCCTACTTTTGGCCAGGGATTTTAATGACATTGCTAAGATCTGGGATAAAGCGAACAATATATTTATTTTGCATTTTGTAGATTTAGCAACCAGATTTAGTCACTCAATCATTGTGCGAAGTAAAGAAAGGAGAGTAATCCTGGATCAGATCATGGAAAAATGGATAGGGATAGGAATGGGGCCACCGGCAAAATTCCTTACAGTCAACGGGGGAGAATTTGCTAATGATGAGTTCAGGGATATGTGTAAAAACGTAAATATCACAGTTATGAATAAGGTCATTTAGTAACGGTGTGTGTGAAAGAAACCATGCAGTAATAGATGACATGCTCCGGAAAATTCTGGCAGATAGACAAAATTGCAAGTTAAATTCAGCCTTTGCATGGGCGGTACATGCAAAGAAATTGTTGCAGATGGTTGGGGGCTATAGTCCCTATCAATTAGTGTTTGGTAGAAATCCTAAAATTCCGTCCATTTTGGATGACCAGCCTCCTGCTTAGGAAGGGACTACAATTAGCTCTGCCTTTGCTGAGCATTTAAATGCATTACATAGCAGTAGAAAAGTTTTTTGGGAACCAGGGGCGGGATTCTGCGACCCCCCGCCGGCTCGGAGAATCGCCGGGGGCTGGCGTGAATCCCGCCCCCACCAGTTGCCGAATTCTCCAGCACCGGAGATTCGGCGGGGGGCGGGAATCGCGCCGCGCCGGTTGGCGGGCCCCCCCCCGGCGATTCTCCGGCCCGGATGGGCCGAAGTCCCGCTGCTGGAATGCTTGTCACGCCGGCGTGGATTAAACCACCTCTCTTACCGGCGGGACAAGGCGGCGCGGGCGGGCTCCTGGGTCCTGGGGGGGCGCGGGGCGATCTGGCCCCAGGGGGTGCCCCCACGGTGGCCTGGCCCGCGATCGGGGCCCACCGATCCGCGGGCGGGCCTGTGCCGTGGGGGCACTCTTTTCCTTCCGCCTTCGCCACGGTCTCCACCATGGCGGAGGTGGAAGAGACCCCCTCCACTGCGCATGCGCGGAGATGCAGTGAGCGGCCGCTAACGCTCCTGCGCATGCGCCACCCGGCAATGTCATTTCCGCGCCAGCTGGCGAGGCACCAAAGGCCTTTCCCACCAGCTGACGGGGCGGAAATCAGTCCGGCGTGGGCCTAGCCCCTCAAGGTTAGGGCTCGGCCGCTCAAGATGCGGAGGATTCCGCACCTTTGGGGCGGCGCGATGCCGGACTGATTTGCGCCGTTTTTGGCGCCGGTCGGCGGACATCGCGCCAATTAGGGAGAACTTCGCCCCAGAAGTCTCTGAAAGAATTTGCAGAGCTTTAAGGCATCATGTATGGCCATCAAATACTGTTTTTCAGCAAGGAGATCTCGTATAAGAGGGACAATTTTAATGAATGGAAAGGCCCAGGGAAGATCATAGGCATAGATGGCAAAACAATTATTTTGCAACATGGCAATCAGACTGTTAGGGTACATTCATCAAGGATAATGGGTACAGATTACAAATTTTCAAATTTAGACAGAGGAGACAGACATGATGAGGAACCAGGGTCATCTGTTCCGCACGTGTTACAGAACTATGTCGACCAGTTAACTGATAGAGACAGGGTTTCTGGAGAGGAACACAATACTTCTGATGAATTAGGACAGGACATTTTTCCGAAAGGACAACTGCCAAAAGTTGGTACAAAAGCGACATACGTGCCTGAAGGGTCTAGTCAATGGAAGGATGAAACTGTTATTAGTAGGGCAGGGAAGGCCACTGGGAAGTATAAACACTGATTATATGTACAGCATACAGGGGAGGGTGTCAAGACAATGGATTGAGAACACAAAGTTCAAAAATGGAGGACGCAGAAATGGAGTGCCAGTTCAGATAGTACATCGGATAGTGAACAAGTGCACAGGAAAAGGTCGAACTATTGAAAGTACATCCCACAGCAGAAGGGAAAGATCAAATAGTAGCAGTACAGAACGAGATACCAGGCGGGATAGGAGACGTAGTTTGTCAAGGTCTTGGAACACGGGTAAGATTACGAATGCTACTAGGAGTAGAAGCACGTGAGATTTTGGTGGCCTCCAATAAATTAAATGACAAAGTTATCAAAGATGCTAAACAGCAAGAACTGCATAATTGGAGTGAATTTGGGGTATACACGGAAGTACCGGATAGGGGACAAGGAGTTCTATCCCACAGATGGATTTGCACGGAAAAGGTTCTTCCGGATGAAACTTATAAGGCAAAGGCCAGGCTTGTGGTAAGGGGATTTGAAGAAAACTTAGAAGATCAGGATTTAAAGGTATATTCACACACGGCAGGAAAGGTTATTTTAAAGATCTTCTTAGCTCTATTGGCCACAAAGGCATGGGAATGCAAATCTATCAATATAAAAGTTGCCTTTTACAAGGGCATCAGCTTCAGAGAGACATTTTTCTCCGTCCTCCTAAAGAGGCAGCTAATACAGAAGGGGTACTCTGGAAGTTGAACAAATGTGTATATGGATTAAATGATGCGTCTAGAGTCTGGTATTTTTCGTTAAGGTCAGTTTTGTTAAAGTTAGGCTGTTGCCAGTTGAAAGCAGATCCAGCAATGTTTTACTGCCACCATAAGGGGAATCTTTCTGGCATTTTTATGATGCATGTCGATGATTTTTTGTGGGGTGGGACTAGTGATTCCGAAGCTATTGTAATCTCTGGCTTGAGGAAAGAATTCAGGGTTGGAAGTCAGGCTTCCGGTGCATTTAAATATATTGGACTGGAAATCAGACAGATTAGGGGCAACTTTAAGTCAGCAATCTTATTTGGAGAGCATCAGCCTAATAACAATTAGTCATGCTCGGGTTTCTCAAAAAAATGTAGTGCTTTCAAAGATGGAAAAAGAGCAACTGCGAAGTTTAATTGGGCAACTGAATTCATTAGGTAGACAGACTAGACCGGACGTTAGTTTTGATGTCTTAAAATTGAATACAAAAATGAATGATCCTGAAGTGGAAGACATAATGAGAGCAAATAAAGTGTTGGTCAAACTAAAAATGCAGGAGTGTGTTTTGAGGTTCCCGGTTTTAGGTGACCTTAGGCACTTGAAACTCATAGTTTATAGTGATAAGTCCTATGCAAATTTATGTGATGGGGTTTCAAGCGCAGGAGGCTTTATAATTTTCCTTTTGGGGAACAGTGGTAAGTGTTGCCCTCTTGTGTGGGAAACAAAGAAAATAAAGAGAGTGGTCAAAAGCACATTGGCTGCTGAGACTTTAAGCTTTGTAGAGGTGGTGGATATGGCCTTTTATAGATCTTAGATATTGACAGACATTTTGGGATTAGGGGGTTTGGGTAACATACCCATTGAGTATCACATTGACAATAAATCCCTGTGGGAAAATGTGCACTCTACAAAAAGTGTCAATGAGAAAAGGTTAAGGATAGATATCGCAAGTTTGAAGCAGATGTTGGACAAAGGGGAGATAGCAAAAATTAAATGGGTCTAAAATGTAGCTATCATTTGTCTGACTGTTTAACGAAAAGAGGGGCGAGTTCACAGAAACTTTTGGATGTTGTAAATGAAGGGTGCTTGTTTCTGTGACTTGGTTTTTTCCCTTTAAAAAAAAGAGGGGAGGAAGTTGCGTGTGTTTTTGAGTTTCTTGAAATTTTGTTTTCACCAAATTATTATTTTTCTCCAAGGAAGGGGAAACTTTTAAGGAATGGGTTAAGAAACATTCCAATAATTGGCACTGATATGTAAAGAGGCTACAGGTGGCCTTTGGGGCATGTGATGTAATGATAAAGTTTGGAGCTGAATGTGTTCAAGGAAAAATAAAGGTGTTTGGGAAAAGCAGCAGAGCTCTTGACTCTTTACTTAACAGCAGCCAAAGGCTAACACCCCACCCAGTCTCCTTGTGGATGGAAGTTACACTGTGCAGGTAAGGCCTTGTGCTGATGGGTCAGATGCTATGGTGCACTCCGGCTTGGTGGTGTTCTTTGCGTGGTTGGTGGGGGTGTTGTACCAGATGTAATGTTTGGTGGGGTATACATCGGTCCATCCTGTTTTGTGGCACCTTGTTTGGGCCAAAACGCTTTAGTTTTTTTGTTGTCGTCTGACCATTGCGGTTTATTGAACTGGTTTTCTGTCTTTGTTCTCAATTTTTTGTTCTCTGCCCTCTCCTTTATGGTCGTTTTTGAGTGTGTTTTGGACTTTAAGGACTCAGGCAGCTGGGGATGATTTCCTCCCTGGTGCTGAATGGACTGAGTTAACCAGCATTAGTATAACAGGTCAGCTTCTGCAGTAGCTGACAAAGGAATGAGACCCTGAGATACATAACCAAGTTCTGTGAAAATACTACTGTTATGCTGAATAATGTTTTTCTTGTTGTTTACTTTATCTGACTCCTGAATTCCACTAACACCCCAGTCTGTCTTGGAGGACCAATGTGTGTTTTGAATTCATTTTCAGGATGTGGCATTTCTTGCTCGGTCCGCATTTATTGCCCTTGAGAAGTTGGTAGGGAGCTACCTTATTGAACCACTGCAGTCCCTGTGATGTAGGCACACCAATTGTGCTGTTAAGGAGGGGGGTTCCAGGATTTTGACCATTTGTGACTCCTCAAATACAGAAGCAGTCCATGTCAAAAGGACCATGTCACACCTCACCAGCAGATAATCAGGATAGACTGTTTCCCAACTGAATACAAGTGTGTGCACCTGGTGAGCTTCAGTTGATCAGTGGCTTCGAGGTCAATTGATGCTTCTTTTGTCTCCCTTTAAGACTGTGGCTGGTGCTTGTATCACAAGCTTCACCAAGGCTCGACATGGAAGGCAATTCCAGCAGAGGGGAAGGGCAGAGGCAGGATTGGGGAGGATGGTGGAACACCGGAGGAAAGGGGGCAGATGGACTAGAGGGTGTGGAGGAAATCAGCAGGGAAGGGGGAAGACAGATGCATGCCTAGGGAGGACATAGTAGAATAGAGGAGTAGTGAAAGACTCTCCTGGGACAGAAGTTATAAGACTGTCCAAGGAGAAGTAAGAGACTACCCCGGGGCTGAGGCCATGTTGCCGGGTGCATATTGGACAGACTGTTCTGGGTTTGAGGCCACGGTGTCAGGGACATATTGAAGAGAATATCCTGGGCCTGGGGTTCAGGCCATGATAACAGGGACATATTAAGGAAATTATCCTGGGGCTGAGATCACACTGTCAGCGGCATTTGAACACCATGTCTTGGGGTTGAGGCTACACTGTCAGCGGGCAGTTGAACAGTCTGCCCTTGGGCTGAGGCCATGGTGTTAGGGGACATATTGGACAGGCTGTCCTGGGGCCGAGGCCACACTGTCGGGAAGCATTTGAATTGACTGCCCTGGGGCTGAGGCCACACTGTAGGGGCATATTAAACACTGTCCTGGGATGGAGGCCACACAGTCTGCAGGCATTTGATCAGACTATCCTGGGCTGAGCCCACGCTATTGGCTGCATACTGAACAAACTGTTCTGGGGCTGAGATGACAGTGTTGGTGGGCATTTGAACAGACTGTCCTGGGGATGAGGCCACACTGTCGAGGACATATTAAAGAGGTTGTCCTGGGGCTGAGGTCACACTGTCCAGGGCATATTGAACAGACTGTCCTGGGGCTAAGGCCACACTGTCGGGGACATGTTAAACAGACTGCCCTGGGGCTGAGCCCATAATGTCCAGGAAGGAGGCTGGGCCCGAGTGGCAGAGGCAGTAGATGCTACGAGTAACACAAACCGGACCAGCCTGCAGGTACCGTTGGCACATGATCTGGTGATCACCACACAAATGCTCCGGTACATCAGATGGAGGTAGGAACCCCTGAGAGGGCAGGTGGCCATCCCAAGGCCCCACAGCATGTAGTGTGACAGGTATGTGTCATGGAGGGGGTTGGTGGCAGAGTCCATGCCCTGGCCAATTCTCCCCCTCATCGTCGGTAAATCCAGAGGCATTCAGAGTAGTCCATGCGCGTTGGCCCTGGCGCACATGTATGGCCTGCCTAGGCCCCATGTCTTGCCCATCATGGACATCACCTGCATGCTCCTCCGGCACATTTACCCTCTGCTGCATGATGTTGTGGAGGATGTAGCAGGCTGCCACAATGGTGGCCGGCCCCTTGGGAGTCTTGGCCCTGGTGCCAATCCCTGCTGCCAGGGGTACCATTGCCAGTGGTACGCTCTGTGGCTCCCATCTGGAACCCTCCCTGTAGGGGCTACTACTATGTTTATTGCCCTTGGGTGGGCTACATAATGCTCCAGCGAGTGGCGGCTGCTTGGGGAGAGGTACAGCATGGTGCAGGGCTGGTGGGGTGGCGAGTGGGGGCTGGGGTGCAGGGGTGGGGGTATCTATTTGGCCAGGTCACTCTGTAGAACCAGGGGCCAAGGTGGGTAGTCAGTGGGGTGCGCAGCAAGATGGCTGCCTTGCAGGCCGCAGCAATGGCGGTACATGCCTCAACACCGTCCAGTCTCATGGGAGGGGTCACCTCGGCCCAAAGCCAGGGTTCTCCCCAGCTAGCCCGGCCAGTGACAGGACCGGCAGCCCATGGTTGCGCCTCTCCGTGACCTGCCTCCTTTCTCTCCATCTTCAGTTCGGACGCCTGTTTCTCGATTTTTAAAAGCACCGGTGAATCTCGCCTTTGGGAATTCACCCTGATGTAGGCGGGAATCACGGAAGACCCAGTGAATTCCAGGTCAGGGCCACTAATGAAATACAAATTGTATTTACTGTACGTGCGGAGTGGAACGCATTGTCATTACTGTTGAGAATTGTGATTTGAAGTGAAACTGGCACCCGCCATGATTTCGGCTTCAAAACCGATTCTCCGCACAATCACGTTTCCCGATTCTGGTGGCAGCCAGCGGAGAATCCTGCTCATGGCATTCACTACCAGAGAAAGTAGTTGAGACCAAAACATTGTCGGCGGAATACTCCGTGCCAGAAATAAAGTGCTGACGCCAAGATTGAATCGGTGTTCTACGACAGCAAAATTGCCGCCATTCCCAGATCAATTCACCGACCGTAAGGGGCTAGCACTGGCGCCACATGGAACACTACCGATTCCAGTGATTCGTCGGACTCAGGATTGACACTCGAGAGGCTAACAAGCTGCAACCACATATTAGCACACCACTCCCCACACACACACTCTTCCCAGCCAACAAGATGGCAGCAAGGAGAGTGTTCACCAATGCCGTGCTGGAGACCTTACTAGATGCAGCGGAGGAGCGGCGGGCTCCCCTGTACCCTGGCGTGGAGAGGAGGTTGCCACCCGCACCGGCCTGGGCCCAGGTGGGAGAGGCCGTGAGCAATGTAGGGAACACTCTGAGGACCGGCCAGCAGTGCCGTAAAAAAACTGCCAAGACCTCAGGGCGGCCAGGATGAGTAGGCCCTGTTCCTCCCCCTTTCTACATGCATATGACTGTCTAGCACTGCGTTTCTGTCTTTCCCCCCCCAACACCCGTCCTCCGGAAAAGCCGGCACACAACCGCCGGGGTGGGACAGTCGGATCAGCGGCTCTTCACTGCAGGAGAGCAGCGGGCCATGTGCCTGATCAGGCTGAGGGAGAAGGCAGTCGCTGAGGAGAAGGTTGGCACCAGGAGAGGAAATGAGTTGCGGTTACTCATGACACATGTTACCACACCCATCACCCGCGGTCCGATCATACATCATGTCTGTGTCTTTCAGGAACAGCTGGCGATGCCGCAGGCCCTTCTGGTGTCCCCTGCCCCCAACCCCAACCCCAGGAGGAGAGCATCGAGGAGGAGGACACAGACACGAACGGGAGCCCTCGGTCCGCAGCCGGAGACACCCCAGAGTCTGGGGACTACACTGACTTTCCATCACAGCTGTCTCCAAAACCCTCCACCATCCCATTGCCTCGTTTGGACAATTTAGTGAAGTTGAGCCTGGAACACTCTCTGGTGCGCACCACAACAGTTGACCTGGTACAGCAGGTTGAGGTAGGAACCCCCGAAGAGGCGGACGGTCAAATGGCGGCCAAACCCCAGGGACAAGCTGCTGTACGGACGGGTTTCAGGCTTCTAGAAAGGGTGGTTCCATCTGTTGCGGAGATGCAGTCACAGAGCCAGGGACTACATGACAGAGTGTCAGTAACCATCCGGTGCCTGTAGGTGCAGTTGGAGGATTCAAACTGCCTGCAGGTGCAGGAGGTGGTGCCAACTATGCAACCACCCAGGCCAACATCGCATAGGTGGCATCCGTGGTGGAGGTCTTCGGGACGAACGTTTCGGCCATGTGTCAGGATACACAAGGCCTGGGGCAATCTGTAAAGGTGGCCCAGGCCCAGGGCAGTGGCGCTCCTGAGCCTGGCCCCAGTCACCGCGGGCCATGGCTGAGGGTGACGGTGGCATTGCCCAGGCACTGGCCGACGTGGCACAGACACAGATGGTGCTGATTTTGATTTCATTTGATTTATTGTCACAAGTACCGAAGTACAGTGAAAAGTATTTTTCTGCGGCCGAGGGAACGTACTCAGTACGTACATAGTAGACAAAAGAATAATCAACAGAGAACATTGACAAATGGTACATCGAGAAACAGTGATTGGTTGCAGTGCGGAACAAGAGGCCAAACAAAGCAAATACATGAGCAAGAGCAGCATAGGGCGTTGTGAATAGTGTTCTTACAGGGAACAGATCAGTCCGAGGGGAAGTCGTTGAGGAGTCTTGTAGCTGTGGGGAAGTAGCTGTTCCTATGTCTGGATGTGCGGGTCTTCAGACTTCTGTACCTTCTGCCTGATGGAAGGGTCTGGAAGAAGGCAATGCCTCGGTGGGAGAGGTCTCTGATAATGCTGTCTGCCTTCCTGAGGCAGCGGGAGGTGTATACAGAATCAATGTGGGGGTGGCAAGCTTGTGTGGTACGTTGGACTGAGTTCGCGACACTCTGCAGTTTCTTGCGATCTTGGACCGAGCAGTTGCCATACCTGGACTGAGCAGTTGCCATACCTGGTGCTGGCACAGTCGCAGCATGATGTGGTGCAGTCCAAGGGAGGTGGTCCGCTCCATGGCTGTGGGCATCGAGACTCAGGGCGGGCATGGGCCTCCAGGACTGGCAGTGCCTGGTGGCATGGGAGCCTCATGGGTTAGTTCTGCTCGCACCCCCGACCTTGATGTAGCCATCAGGTACCCCGAGAGGGGGAAGTGATGGGCCCCACGCCGGTGAGCAACAGCTGGACCCATGCAAGCCCAGTCGACCCACCCAGAAGATGGCCACCGAAGTAGACCCATGTCACAGGGTGGGAATTACAGCAGGCTGCTTGCACTCTTGATGCACCGCCTGGGGATCCACCGAGACAAGCGTTGGGGACCGGAAGGCCAGAAAAGCTAGACACCAGTTAAGTTGGCACGGGTGCAGGGCATTGGGGGCTAGGGCACAAAGCTGTATATATTTGTTCACATGAAACACCAGCCACACCAGTACACAATGTTATAACCTGTGAGAAGGGTGTGAGGATGGGATGGTTTGGGATGGCCATAGAGGGGCCGTAGGGGGCGGCGGCGGCGCAGGGGGGTGAGGGTGGATTGGGCAGACGTTGGGGGTGGGCTTGGCCCAGGGACTTCAGTTCAGCCAGCACTCATCATTCACCACTCCAGTGTCCCACCTCCACCTCTGCCACCCCAAGGACCGTGAGATGGAATGGCCGACTCACATGCAGGGGCCACCTAGGTGGATGGTGGAAAGTGCTACCATGGGCAGGATTCGGATGTCATCAAATGATGCACAACAACAGAGCTCATCGCAAAGCGGGTTGTCATCAATCCCCACCCCATGGACCAAACCCGCTGTTACTGCCAACCCAGGGCCCATACCCCATAGTGGGGCAGGTATGTATCATGGACGGAGTTGCATGGGGGGTGGGTGATGGTTGTGCAGAGAGGATGTTAATGTGAGGGGGTGGTCAGCCGGGGGGGGGGGGGGGGGGGGGGGGCTGATTGGGTGTACATGCCGCATGTCAGTCCCCCTAGTTGGTGAACCTGGAGGTGACGTTGTGTGCATTTCAGCTTTGGCGCACACAGCACACATTGTGCAACGCCCCATGTCCTGCCCATCCTCACCTTCCCTGCATCCGCTTCTTAGGATGAGACCTGCCATTCATCCTCTCCTCCAGCACGTCGCCCCTCTGCTACGCAATATTGGCGAAGACGCAGCAGGCCACCACAAATGTTGTCGACTCAACTAGCGTTCTACTGGAGGGCCCCTTATGAGCAGTCCAGACACCTGAACCGCACTAATCAGGATGTGACGCACTGCTCAATCACGCCTCTGCAGGCTGCATGGGCGTCATTGTAGCGGGTCTCCACGTCGGTCTGTGGCCTCCAGATGTGTTTCATCAGCCACGACCGCAGCAGATAAGCCCTGCTGCAGAGCCAACCACTCAGACGGGGGAGGGCGCCTCGAAGATGCCAGGAAGCATCGAGTGTGCCAGGGTGAAGTCGTCATGAACACTGCCTGGGTATCGGGTCCAGACGTGCATAATGTGCACCTCATTGTTCTGCATGTTCATTGAGTGGAACCCCTTTCAGTTTGTGAAGACAGGCCTGTTATGGGCCGGTGCTTGCAGGGTGACATGCATCTCATCAGTCATCCACTGGACCTGGGACAACTTGGCGATGACGTCGAACCCGCTGCCCGGGCATCCTGGTGGGCACAGTCCACATTAAATTAGATATATTGTGGCGACCGGGCATATAAGGCCTCCGTGACAGTACGGATACACCTATGCATCGAACTCTGACATTACAGCAGCTGGAAGGACTCCGTTTCATAGACATTAGGATGACTGTCACCTTGATGGCCACCGGGAGCGAGTGTCATCCCCCATTCCCCTGCAGTGCCAGGTGCACCATGATCTGGCAGATGTGCTGCACTGCCCGCTGCTCAGCCTGAGTCTTCGTCATGTCCAGTCCAACAGGTTCTCGAATGACAAGTGCTGCCGATACACACGAGGCCTAATGCGGCACCTCCTCGGCCTGTTAAGTGGCCAGCTTCCCACCCTCACCAGTTGCCTCTTGTTCCTGTGGGGCAGGGTCTGCTGCTGCAGGTCCCCCTCTAGCAGCTCCAGCTCGTACAACCTCAGTGCATCCCCCAGGGCTGCGCCGACTAGCATGGTGCATACCCCCGTTAGCATGGTGCATAACCCTGTTAGCATGGTGCATAACCCCGTTAGCATGGTGCATAACCCCGTTAGCATGGTGCATAACCCCGTTAGCATGGTGCATAACCCTGTTAGCATGGTGCATAACCCCGTTAGCATGGTGTATAACCCCGTTAGCATGGTGCATAACCCCGTTAGCATGGTGTATAACCCCGTTAGCATGGTGCATAACCCTGTTAGCATGGTGCATAACCCCGTTAGCATGGTGCATAACCCCGTTAGCATGGTGCATAACCCCGTTAGCATGGTGCTTAACCCCGTACCCAATCTGGGCTACACAGTGGCCCTGGTTTGCATTGCAGACCCTGCCCTGCATGTCCCCACTCCCGGACTTTCCACCTGGCACTCTGCCCACCACTCCCTTGGCTCCATTGGTACCCAGCACCATAGGGGCCTCTGGCTCTGGCGCCTGTCCCTGCTGCCAGTGTACTAGTGGCTGATGCTACTCATGCTTACTGTACAGTCTGCGGCCCTCATCCTGTGCCCTCCTGCAGAGGCTGCTGTGGGTGTTGCCCTTGAATGGGCCGTGGGCTGCCCCGCCTGCGGGTGGATGCCAGTTTGGTTGGGGGCTGGGGTGGGGGCACCCATACGACCGGTGTAACTCTACACAACCAGGCACCTCATGGGGTGTGCGAAAGATGTCTGCCTTTCAGGCTGCGGCAATGGCAGTCTGTGCCTGGACACCATGGTCCAATGGAGGGTCACCCACCTGCCCTGCCAGTGGCAGGACTGGCTGTCTCTACGTGTCCTACCTCCTTTCCCACCTTCGGCAGCCACGCCGCCTGTTTCCCCATTTTTAAAACCACAAGTGAAACTCTCCAGTAACCCTTCCACTGGCGGAGGCGGAGAATCATGGAGGCCCCGGAGAATATCAGGTCCAGCCCACTAATGGTACGCAAACGGCATTTACTGTACGTGCGGAGTAGAATGCATTCACGTCACTGTCAAGGGGACCGGAGCATTATAATTAGGCATCTGCCCGGCGCCTGCAATGATTTCGGCTTTACGACCAATTCTCTGTCAAATCACCTTTCCCGATTTTGGCATCGGCCCACGGAGAATCCCGCCCTGTATGTCTTCATGAAGGCATTAGATTTGGTCTGTGAGCTAAACGGATCAAAGGATATTCAGTTACTGAGTTGAATGATCGGCCATGATCATAATGAATGGTGGAGTAGGCTGGAAGGGCCGAATAGCCTCCTCCTATTTTCTATGTTTCTTTTTGCAGTGAAGGTCTAGGAATCCCTGCATCATCATGCTGTCCTGACACTGTGAATGAAACCTCATCGCTTGGAGGGCATATAAGCCCTGTGAGACCAGATGTGTCTGATGGTGAGGAGTGCCATTTAATTAAGAAGAAATTTATACTTTTGAAGCCTTAAAGTGACGAGCATCAGTTATATTTTATACAGTGATAGATCAGGATTAGACAGGTGAGTGTTCCAGAGCTTATAGTGCATAACTTCAGCCATGCCCATGTTGTGCACCTACACTTTCTTAACTTTACGTAACCTTGCACTACATCTACGTGTCCCAGGATGCACATCTGAGGTGGAGGCGGCCTGCTATCTACCATGTCCTGATGCTGAGATGTCCTTGGAGGGTGTTCTCTGGAGACCGGGACCTAGAGGACCCCAGCTTACGTTCTGGTGGCACTGGTGTTGTAGTGTTCTGTCCACTGAACCTGAGTACGCTGGTCTCTGGAAAGGGGGAGTCAAATGAGCAGAGTTACCTGCGTGGGAGGCCCTGGGCTGTGCACCAGCGGATCCTCCTCCCTTAGTGCTTGTGGGCCCCTGGATTGCTTCATGGGATTGGAGGGACAGCTGGAGTGAGATACAGAAGCGTCGGTGTCCTTTGGTGCTTGTGGATGCCCACCAGTGTCTGCACTATGCAGTTGATGCCCTCAGCCACGGAGCTCATGGACTGAGCCATGTTTCGGTCAAATGCCAGGATAGATCTGACTTTAAGTCCCAGGCTCTCTGCTGCAGCTGCCACCTTTGCAGTGTTGGCCTGGGTGCCTTGCATAGCCAGCACAATCTCCTATGAGAGGCTACTTTGGTACTCCTCCATTCAGCCTTGGAGTTGCAAGAGTGTCGCTGACAACCCTTCCTGGTATCCCCAGCTCTGCCTTTGCATATTAAGCAGCTGAAGGACGAACAGCACCAGAGGCATGGCACCTGACTGGGGCTCCACTGAATCCTGTGATCCAGCAGACCTCTGACTACCGATCCCTGGAATCCTCCTGCCTCTGCCTGACGTGGATCAGCAGCAGTGTAGTGCTCACCAGATATTGACCCAGAAGCCTTCCTGCTAAAATGCTCACTTGGATGTCTATTTCTACGTTGATGGAGAGTGCAGGTGACAGCCATGATGCATCCTCTGTGTACTCCTTCAAAATCTCCTCTGAACAGGTATGGAGGATTGGCACTGGATCCCTGCTGGTGGACGGGCCAGGCTGCTCGGGCAATTTTCCTGCAAGGAAAAGGACATAGTATTAATGCATGGTTAGAGCAATGGTCTGGGACAGACAGAACACACGTCTGTTTAGGCAGAAAGTGTAGAGGCTCCTCACCTTTCTTTCTCAGGCTCACCTCACTCTGAGCACAGGCGTGCTCCTGCTGCTCCCTTGCAAGCTCCAGTGCCCTCTCCTCAAAAGGGAGTCAGGATCCTTAGCTTCGCCATGCCACTGCCTGTCTTTGCTCACCCACGATGATTGTGAGTGAGCTTCTCCTGCAGGGAGACAAATGATCCCCATTTGCCTGCTGGGTGAGATGGCAATGATGCCTGGCATGTGTGTGCACTGCGTGTGAGCAGGGATGGATTGTGACGGAGTACCAGGGGAGATGAGAACTTGTGGGAGGTCGGGTGGTGGCAAGGTTGCCTATTTTTTTTCTCACTCAGCATCATTCCAGGTTCACAGCAGAGGATATGCCGGGATTCACTGCTTTCAGAACAATAATAATCTTCATTACTGTCACAAGTAGGCTTTCATTAACACTGCAATGAAGTTACTGTGAAAATCCCCTCGTGGCCACATTCCGGCGCCTGCGGGCACACAGAGGGAGAATTCAGAATGTCCAAATTAACTAACAGCACGTCTTTCGGGACTTGTGGGAGGAAACTGGAGCACCCGGAGGAAACCCACGCAGACACAGGGAGAACGTACAAACTCCGCCCAGACAGTGACTCAAGTCGGGAATCGAACCTGGGACCCTGGCGCTGTGAGGCAGGAGTTCTAACCACTGTGTCACCATGCTGTCCTAATAGAGCACTTTGTTCATGTCAGCATGCAGGTGAGAGAGAGAGAGAGTGTTCCTTTCACATCCAAGGTCGAAACGCTTCTGCCCAGTTCTCTCAAAGCATCACCAGGAATCAATCATTTGCCGTTGTCCCGCAGAACACTGTCTGTCCCGAGCCAACCCACTGGTTGCCAGCCAACTAATCAATCCGATTCTCTCCAAACCTGGCTCCTAAGATCCACTTGGTGGCAAAGAGTCTGGCAAAAAACAAAACCTGGAACGCAGTGACTTGACCAGCAGGCTGCTTCAAACTTGACTCTTCCGCTAAAAGGCACATTCCGATTGAGGTCACAGACCAAAAAATAAAATACCTTAAAGGAAATAGGAACAAAAGAAATAAACAGGAAGGACTCATACAGAGGTGATTAATTTTTTTTGTGGTATTGCACCTTGTGGAAGGTGAAGGCACTCACCAGCGTGACCACCATCTCCCAGGTGATACTGCTGGAGGGTCTCCTGCCAGCCTGCAGGTAGATTGTTGACTTTTCCTCCTTCACAGCATCAAACTTATAGGTGAGGGGCCTTTAATAAGGACATGGGGAGTCTACCCCGAGTAAAAATAAGAACAACATTTTATTTACAAATGATATATGTACACTTCCTGGTAGACCCCTACCGGGTTCCTTCTTTGGTCAGTGCCTCACTGGCCGACCTTATTTACTGTGGGTAATTGGGATAGCCCGCCCCTCGTGGGGGAGCTCACACTCCGCAAGGAGCATGGGGAAGATGAGCATTCCCAGCCCGTAGGTCCCATGCGGGATATTACAGGCCGCCTCCATGAAGCTTCTTTGCTGCCATCCTCCTGGCTTGACTGAGGCCAAGTGTTGTTTCAATGCAGAATTGCTCAGAAGACCCCGGGGTGGGCAAATCAGATGGTTCATGCCACAGACGCATTGTTTTTCACACTGGGAAAAACATTTCAAAGTGACTAAACATTGCAGATCAGATCGTGCCGACGGGGCCCCTGGGAATCACACAAGTGTTTGAGCCGAAAATTACACTTGGCCTTTTTGGGACAATTCCACCTGCTGTTCCATAGAACCATAGAATTTACAGTGCAGAAGGATACCATTTGGCCCATCGAGTCTGCACCGGACCTTGGAAAGAGAACCCTACTTTAGCCCACCCCACCCCAGTAACCCCACCCAACCTTTTTGGACACTAAGGACAATTTACCATGGCCAATCCACCTAACCTGCACATCTTTGGATTGTGGGAGGAAACCGGAGCACCCGGAGGAAACCCACACAGACACAGGGAGAACGTGCAGACTCCGCACAGACAGTGAACCAAACAGGGAATCGAACCTGGGACCCTGGAGCTGTGACGCAACTGTGGTAACCACTAGGGCAGCACAGTGGCGCAGTGGATTAGCACTGCGGCCTCACGGCACCGAGGTCCTAGGTTCGATCCCGGCTCTGGGTCACTGGCCGTGTGGAGTTTGCACATTTTCCCTGCGTGGGTTTCACCCCCACAACCCAAAGATGTGGAGGCTAGGTGGATTGGCCACGCTAAATTGCCCCTTAATTGGGAAAAAATGAATTGGGTACTCTAAATTTTTTTTTAAACTGTGGTTACACTGTGCTACAGTGCTGCCCCTTAGCGCAGGATCTGTCATAATATCAACTCAAGTATATAATGAGATGCAGACAGGCAGTGATTGACACACATGATAACCAATGACCACACACGACACGTAACAACCAATCACCAGACAGGACACCACCACTAGAAAGCACACAGGGCATTAAGACTCTCCCTCTCTCTACAGGACACAGATACTGAGATAGTAAGAGTGCACAATCCAGTGAGCACGATCACCATGATGTAGCGAGTTAGTCTGGTCAAGCCAGTAGGAGGTTATCAGTTAGATTGATAGAGTGTCAACTCACAGCAGACTATGTACAGCAATCAGGAAGTTCAATAAAACAGTGTTGGACCATCTCCTGTGTCAGAAGCCTGTTTCTAGTTTCACTGCATCCAGTTGCAGTCAACGTTGAACCAACTTACTTAACACATCAGGATCTACCATGAGATGGGGGTCTTAAATGTTAAAGAGCTGGAGTTCAAACTTCAGACATTGCAGGGAGGGGGAGAGTTACCTGGACACTGTTTCAGGAGGCAGCCACACCCCTTAGATTAACTTCCTTGAATTCTCAGTAGTCAGGTGTGGGAGGGTGTGACGACAAGTGAGGCAGGTGGCACTGTCCGGGTGCTAGGCTGACAGTTCCAGGGTACCACTCTGCCCAGAGTGCATGCACTCTTGGGGCCTCCAATCTCCTGGGAGACCCCAAAGAGTGCCATTCTGTCTGGTCCCGGTTTGTGGAGACTAGTACTGAACAGCACATGCCCAAGGTCTCCAAGACAGAAGGGTTAGATACCACACTTTGGGTAGATCTTGGAAATGCATATTAGAGTGAGACTAGCTTTCTATACTCTAATATGCAGATTTGCCAGAAAGTGACATCTTGTGAGATTGCGTTGGATCTCGCAAGGAGTGGTGAGCTTGGTACACCCTGGAAGTAGGATCTCCTGGCATCTGCCAGTTGCGTTGCACCACATTGCACTGCTCTTTGGCCGCAAAGCGACCAGTAGATCCCACTCTTTACAGACGGATATAGACAGGTTAGATGAGTGGGCAAATATCTGACAGATTTTTTATGGGATGTGGGCTTTACTGACTCAGCCAGTATTTGTAAATATATGGGACGCGCTGCCTGAGCAGGTGGTGGGAGCAGGTACGATAGCGGCATTTAAGGGGCATCTAGACAAATATGTGAATAGGGTGGGAATGGAAGGATAAGGACCCCATAAGTGCAGGCAGTTTTAGTTTAGACAGGTACCATGGTCGATGCAGGCTTGGAGGGCCGAAGGGCCTGTTCCTGTGCTGTATTGTTCTTTGTTCTTGTTTCTCATCCTTAATTGCACTCGAGAAGGTGTGATGAGCTGCCTTCTTGAACCGCTGCAGTCCATGAGGTCCATTGTGTTCTTAGGGAGGGAGTTCCAAGATTTTGACCCAGTGAAGGTGAAGGAAATGTATCGCCGTTCCAAGACAGGATGGTGTGTGACTTGGACAGGAACATCCAAGTGATGGGGTTTTCATGTATCTGCTTCCCTTGTCCTTCTAGATGGTAGTGGTCATGGATTTGGAAGGTCCTGCATAAGGAACCTTGGTGAGTACCTGCAGTGCATCTTGTAGATAGAACATAGAACATACAATGCAGAAGGAGGCCATTCGGCCCATCGAGTCTTCACCGACCCTCACTTCCACCCTATCCCCGTAACCCAATAACCCCTCCTAACCATTTTGGTCACTAAGCGCAATTTATCATGGCCAATCCGCCTAACCTGCACGTCTTTGGATTGTGGGAGGAAACCGGAGCACCCGGAGGAAACCCACGCAGCCACGGGGAGAACGTGCAGACTCCGCACAGACAGTGACCCAGCGGGAATCGAACCTGGGACCCTGGCGCTGTGAAGCCACAGTGCTAGCCACTTGTGCTACTGTGCTGCCCACATGGTACACAGGGCTGCCATTGTGCTTCAGTAGTGGAGGGCATGCGCAGTCACCTCTGGCATTCAGCTCTTTTGTTCATGTTTGAACCAAGGCTATAATGAGGTGAGAAGCTGAGTGACCCTGGCGGAACACAAACTGAGCGTCAGTGAGCAGTATGTAAGTGCTTCTTGATAGCACTGTTGATGACCCCTTCCATCACTTCTTACTAATGATTGACAGTAGACTGTCAGAGCGGTAGTTGGCCGGGCTGGATTTGTCCTGCTTTTTCTGGACAGCACATACCTGGGTAATTTTCCACATTGCCAGGTAGATGCCAGTGTCGTAGGTGTACTGGAACTGCTGGGGTAGGGGTAGGGGTGCGGCAAGTTCTGGAGCACAAGTGCTATTGCCAGAATATTGTCAGGGCCCATATCCTTTGCAGCATCCAGATGGAATATAATGTCATAAATGTGAAGTTATGCACTTTGATAGGAAGAATAAAGGAGCTGAATATTATTTAAATGGAGAAAGACTGCAGAAAGCTGCAGCACAGAGGGATATGGGGGTCCTCGTGCATAAATCACAAAAAGCTAACCTGCAAGATCAACAGGTAATTGAGAAGGCAAATGGAAAATTGGCCTTTATTTCAAAGGGAATGGAGTATAAAAATAGGGAAGTCCTGATAAAACTATACAAGGCATTAGTTAGACCACACCTGGAACACTGAAGAGTTTTGGTCCCCTTACTTAATGAAAGATATACTGGCATTGGAGGCAGTCCAGAGGTTCACTTGGTGTTTTCTTATGAGGAGAGGTTAAGTAGGTTGGGTCTGTAATCATTGGAGTTTAGAAGAATGAGAGGCGGCCTTATTGAGACATGGAGCATTTGCAGGGGGCTTGAGAAGGTAGATGCTGAGAGGTTGCTTCCCCTTCTGGAAGAGTCTAAAACCAGAGGGCATCATCTCAGAATAAGGAGGTCACCCATTTAAGGCAGTGACGAGGAGGAATTTATTCTTAGGGGGTCATGAATCTGTGGAGTTCTTTATCGCAGAGAGCCTTCGAGGTTGGGTCATTAAGCTTGTTCAAGGCTGGGATAGACAGATATTTAACCAGTAAGGGAATCAAGAGTTTTGGGGATACCCGGGAAAGTGGAGTTGTGGATTACATCAGATCAGCCATGTTCTCATCGAGTGGCAGAGCTGCCTCGATGTACTTCTACTCCTATATCTTATGGTCTTCTGGTCTTAAAGAGGCTGGCAGACATGCTGTGCTGGTGTCCCATCTGCTTGTCGTGTGTGACATCCCTGTGGACTCTAGCCCTTAGACTGCCTGATGTCTTTATCAAATTGAGAGTTTAATTCGCTTATCCCGGTGGAGTAGATAAGATCATTCATCCTTTTACTGCACTGCAGGCCAGTCCTTTTTTGGTGGTCATGGGCACTGACTCCCTTGTGACCTCCTCCACCCAGGTCAGCATGATCAGGTGGGTGGAAAGAGGGCCTTTCCTGTATAGCCTGGAGGAGAATCCCCAGAGAAGCTTCACTGAAACTTGGAGCAGATGGTTTGGTTCTCACCAGTGCCATAGGTTGGCTCTTAAGTAGAACGCTTGGCCTGCAGTGAGTGAATATCTGTACAAGTGCCATTTAATTATGGCTGCAGGACTTCCAACCCCATGATTAACAGCGGGAAAGACCAATTCCTGCCTGCCATGCCATCATATTCATCGACCCCTCGCTGTTACATAATTAATGAGCTGAAAAGCACAGAATCTGGCAGGAGGTTCCACCCCACAGTCCAAAGGGAATTACACCAACTTTCCCATCCGTCACCACATTTTGGGCAGGATTTTCCATGTGTGTTTCGTGGAGGCGGCCCAGCATTGGTTGGCGCGGGAATCTTCTGGTCCTGCTGTTATCAACGGGATTTCAAACTGAATGCACCCCTTGCCATTCACCAATGGCAGGGGTGCGTCGTCAGTGGGACCGGAAGGTCCTGCCAGCATGAAGGGCCAGAAAGTTCTGGCCTTAGTCTCCAGGATAGAAAATTCTGCCCTAAATCTCTTACCCCAGTCTCTTCACTTCTCAAGGTAACAATCCAGTCTATCCAATTTTTACCCTTATGTCCTGGCAATAAATGTCTCCACTACTGTCTCTAGTATGATTGCATTCTTCCTGTAATGCCAGTGACCAGAACTGTACACAATATTCCAGCTGTAGTTAACTAGTATTTTATACAGTTCTGCTGTAACTTTTCTGTGCTTATATATTTCAGGGGTTTGGCTAATAAAGGAATCCTGTCTGCCTTCTTAACCCCTATCTCGCTGTCCTGCCACCTTCAGAAATCTGTGAACGTGAACTCCAAGGTCTCTCTGTTCCTCTGCACTTCTTGGATCCTACCCTGGGCTGATAAAGTGGGCAGCAAGTAGCAAATGGAATTCAATCTGGAGAAGGGTGGAGTTATGCATTTGGGGAAGGCAAAGGAACATACAATAAACAGTAGGTGCAGGGCATCTTCAATTGCACCCATATTATTGGCCAGTGCAATCCATCAACAGGAGGTCTATGGTTCTCTCAACATCCAACTGATTTAAGACCGCAAGAAGAACAGCTTCCACTTGTGTGCTCACTTTCCTGGCAGCTGGCATGACTCTTTCAACCTCCCCCCAGTCTCGGCTGGCTTAGATATTCATTTCAATCGTCAAAGTGTGTGTATTGGGGACAAGTTGAAATAATAGCTCCTCACTCCTCTAGGGGAGCCCCAGACAGACATAATAATGACCATTGAGCAGGACATTGAGCTCCTGAAGATGTCATTCATTTACCTGGACTGTTTGGGCTGTACCTCCAATACCCTCCTGCAAAACTTTCCGTCATTGTGGCAGCCTGTTGCACTCATCATAACATGGTCTTCCAAGGAGATGTGGACCTTGAAGAGGGACAGGCCTTGGCAGGAGGTAGCTCATGAGAGAAGGAGCAGGAGGTAAGAGAGGAAGAAGAATTGAGATGGGGGAGGGTGAGGATGCTGAATAGGGAGGTCCCCCGCTGCATGTTTAGATAGTCCCCATCTACCACCCTTCAGAAAGAGAACTTTCCTCCTCTCCCTCATGATCCCTTCATAATAAATCCAGGTCTTTATCTTTTTTTTTTAAATGTATTTTATTACAAACATGTATCAAAGCAGGTCACAGCAAATAAACATCCCGGGAAACATACTCCCCAACAATCAACTATACAGTCTGTACAGCTTTTCCCCTTTTTTCACCCTCCCCCACCCCCCTGCGATGACCATCTCCTCAAACACGGTCAAAAACATCCCCCACCTTTCCTCAAACCCCACTGAAGAGTCCCTTAACTCATACTTTATCTTCTCCAACCACAGGAGGTCGTACAGGTCACCCAACTAGGCCGCTACCACCAGTGGCGATGCCGACTGCCACTCCAGCAAAGTTCGCCGCCATGCAATCAGAGAGGCGAAAGCTATGACATCGAACTTCCTCCTCTCCACGAGCTCCGGCTTCTCTGAAACCCCAAATATCGCCACCAAAGGACCCGGGTCCACCTCCTCCTCCGCTGCCCTGGCTAAGACCGCGAACACTCCCGCCCAGAATCTTCCTAATTTTTCGCAACTACAAAACATGTGCATGTGATTTGCTGGCCCCTGGCCACACCTCTCACACTCATTTGTTACCCTCTGAAAGAACCCACTCATTCTCGCCTGAGTATTATGCACTCTGTGCAGCACCTTAAACTGTATAAGGCCCATCCTTGCACAAGAGTTTACCCTTCGCAGTGCCTCACTCCATACTCCCCAATTGATTTTCCCTCCCAACTCCGCTTCCCATTTCTCCTTGATCTTCACCACCCGCTCACCTTCCTGCTCCCCCAGCCACTTGTATATATCCCCAATTCTTCCCTCCCCTTCCACATCCGAAAGCAGCAGTCGCTCCAGCAATGTGTATCCCGGCAACCTAGGGAACCCCCTTCAGACCTTTCGCGCAAAGTCCCTAACCTGCAGATACCTGAACTCTCTCCCCCTCGGCAGCTCTACCCTTTCCCTTAGCTCCTCCAGACTGGCGAACCCTTCCTCCAAATACAAATCCCTCAATTTAACCATTTCCTCCACCTCCTGTATACACTAATCCAGATCTTTATCAATGAAGTGAGTGTCTGTCCTGCCTGGATTCCAAGCACCATCTCCACTCTGACACCCCACTCCCATGAGCTGCTGCAGAAGGCTTTGGCACAAGTCACGGAATTCCCCCTCAGGACAACCGAAGCGATGGCTGCTGTGGGATGCCGAAATGAGTTTAACACTTCATCTGATCCACCTTTTTCCCACTCTTCCAGCTCCAAATGGACAGAAAACCCATTCACATATTAATTAATATCTGAACTTTAATCAGTTTCCCACCTAATGTCACCAACTCTTCAGGACTGTGCTGGAGTCTCCAGGAGTTGAAGCTCAATCTCCAGGACACTGCTGTATGCAATCCTGAAGATATGTCATGAGGACAATGAAAATGTATTTTTTTTCCATATTCTTTGAACATTTTTCTTTACAAGATATAAGAATTTGGAAAACGAAAAGCTGTTTGGCTGATGGGTCAAACATCATCCAATTGGCAAGAATATTTTTGCATTCCAATTGGCGAAGGAAGGCAGTGCGTCACAGAATGGATGTGTTGGCCGACTAATAGTTGGAGGGTGGGGGCATGCCATATGGTGAAACATATAGGAATATATTTAATCGCAGTTGGCTCGGTCAGCACAGTGGCCCAGTGGTTAGCATTGCTGCCTCATGGCGCTGAGGACCCGGGTTTGATCCTGACCTTGGGTCACTGTACCTGTGGAGTTCACACATTCTCCCCGTGTCTGTGTGGGTCTCACCCCCACAACCCAAAGATATGCAGGGTAGGTGGATCGGCTGTGCTAAAATTGCCCCTTAATTGGGAAAAAGTTTATAAAATCACAGTTGGCAACCCTATCCCCACCAGAGGCAGCTTTTTGATCCCAAAAACTCATCTGGTTACCCGTCTTCGAATAAAATTATTCTTTATTTGTTTCTAATATCTATACTAAATGTGCCAACTGAACACAAGTCAGTTCAATTAACAGAAAGGATACATTTCTCACTAGCAACTCATAAAGCATCTGGGACAAATGTATTCTGTCTGTTCACCTGCTTTGTATAGTAAGAGTCATTGTAGAACATGATCTTATTTTTTTAAATGTATGAAGTTAAAGAGATGTGATGTGCCTGAAAGTAATGGTCGATCGTTAATAGATCTTGCCAGCTTGCATTCCAAGAATTGTCCTACAACCACTAACTAATCAATGTTGCCAACCCTCCGAATCATCAGCAAAATTTCTATATGAATTTGGGGAAAATAAAGAAAGCTATGTTACCATCAGCCTGGATTTCACAAGAAGCAGATAGTAGTGAAAAATAGAATTATAACAAAATTAAGGCAAAATTTATAGTTCCTAAAGTTATGTTGCAGAAACAAAATAAGGTGGAATAGTGACTTTCGATTCACATTGATGAAATGGTTGTCATCAGATAAGCGGAAGAAGACGGAAAGAAATGTTTGAACGTTAGGATAGAAAAGATATTGTTCCGAGAACAATTGTAAAATACAAATCCATTCATCATGCAGCAGTGAGAGGAGACAGATGGCCCTTTTACAGTAGTTAATGACAAAACGATTATACCTTTCTTCTGAAATGTCAACAGTGTAAGAGGACACACATATCAATGTGAGTCAAGAGTAAATGCTTCAGGACCTTTAGTTCTCAGTCATGCTGAAAAGAATGTGTCAGATCAAAAGATCTGAAACTAACTTGATGGAAATCATTCGCAATTACTTTTGATGAAACAGTCTCTGCAGAATAACTGAACTCTTTCTTGGAAAACACAACTTCCTCTGAGGAACTACAAAGTCGGAAGTCCAATTGCTAGTAATCATACATTGTTGGATTCTTAAATTTTACCTAATATGTCTTCCTTGTCTTTTAAAATTAGGGATGCAAATCGGTAGTGAATTAAATCTCAGATTAATAAAGCAGTGATTCAAATTCTAAATGTAGTCATTATTAATTTTCCCCATGATAGAAAAGTTCTTCTTGCAACAATGGAACACATTGACACATTTTACTGCAACATGCTAAGACAGAGAAAGCTCTAGGACAAAGTGAAAACATTAATTAGTCCCAGAGGAGAGTGGAACAGCTGTTCAGTTCTTTAACATGACATGTCCATTCTTTATGCAATGGGTTCCACACCACATTCAATTATTTTCTATTTGTCTTTATCCTTATACCACTCAATCCATTCCTCACCAAATGTTCATCCAGTTTGTTTTAAAAGAGTTCATTGATACATTAACTGTTTCACGTGGGAGCACTTTGTCATGTCGTTACCATCACTTCAATATATTAATCCAGGATAGATATAGGTGCAATATTGATCTTCAAGAATTTGGGTGGTACCAGATTTTATAAATCGCCCACAATATCTTTCAAGAAGACATAAAAGTCATGATACAGAAAGTTTATACTTAGGGTATATGGACAAAATACCCAGAGCTGTAAATGAGAATGAACTACAGGTACTGTTGCAGACTAGCCACAGTTAGTTGCTGTTCGGCACTCAAAAGACAAACCGCCCAAAAAATTGTAATATGCAGCCGGAGGTCAACAGGAATTAAACATAGAAATAAATTGAGAAGTCCAGATATGCCAGTCGATTTTCTTATTTGGGTTCATAGCTCACAGAGCACAAATGTTTTGAGCAGACATGAATACAACTGGTAGCACCAAGAAAAATAGCTGAAAGGGAATATTGCTGAAAAGAGAGCCATGAAGCTTTTCTTCTTGCACTCATCAGGACAAACACAAGAATGCCAAATTTCAAGCAATCACAACAATTTATACTATAGGAGAAAAGGGTGTTGATTGGTTGACAAGTCAACTCTGATTGGCTGATGTGTTGCCATGGAAAGGAAAATATTTTCCAGAAGAAAGATGGCACTGCCACAGTGTAAAGTATCAACCAGAATCGGGACTGTTATAACCCCCACGAGAACCACGGGGATGACTCAGCTGATCTCCCCGTGAGCCTCCTGGAATACGAGCCTCCTGGAGTACAAGCAGGCTCGTTAATTCCATAGGATATAACCCAGCTCATGCAGGAGCTAGGACTCTAGAATAATCCCAGCTGGGTGTTGGACAGTTGCTTGTATATACGTTTCCTGAACCAGGGGTTGAAAATAAACTATATTTGACTCTCCTTTGTGGACTCCTGTTTGACTGCCATACAGAACCACCGTCGGCGCTGCTAGCCATTTGGAGTAGAGCCACCCCTCTTCGCGAAGGAATAAAGTTTACATCATTTTGAAAATGTCACACTTTGGCAGATGCGGGCATGGAGGACTGGGCTCATGAGCTGTTTTTCTAAAGTGAACGCTATCATTGGGGATGATCACCAGATGGTAATTTTTCTGACCACCTGTGTGGCCCCCACTCGTGAGGGCAGCACGGTATCATTGTGGTTAGCACAATTGCTTCACAGCCCCAGGGTCCCAGGTTCGATTCCCGGCTTGGGTCACTGTCTGTGCGGAGTCTGCACGTTCTTCCCGTGTGTTCGTGGGTTTCCTCCAGGTGCTCCGGTTTCCTCCCATAGTCCAAAGATGTGCGGGTTAGGTGGATTGGCCAAGCTAAGTTGTCCTTAGTGTCCCAAAATTGCCTTTAGTGTTGGGTGGGGTTACTGGGTAATGGGGATGGGGTGGAGGTGTAGGCTTGGGTGAGGTGCTCTTTCCAAGAGCCAGTGCAGACTCGATGGGCCGAATGGCCTCCTTCTGCACTGTAAATACTATGAACTTCTATAACGAGCCTAAAATACCCCACAGCCCGAGACTGCAAGGCATTCAAAGAGCTAGCGGTGCTCGTGACAAACCACAATGAGCCCAAGCCATCAATCCTTGGGCAAAGATACTGATTTAACACAGCCAGAGAACCCCACAGGAGTCCAATACTGAATTTCTGGCGTGGTTGCACAAACAGGCAGAGTATTGCAACTATGGTCCATCCCTGCCCAAACTGCTGTGGGACCGCCTTGTATGCCAAATAATATGGCGACCCAGTAGAAATTGATGGCCGAGCCGTTGCTGGACCTAAATAAGGCCGTCAAGTCCTCCCTTTCATGGGAGGGTGCAGAGAAAGGAGTCCAGGAACTCCAGGGGATGTCATGGATCCAGGTAAATAACATCGGACACTTCCTGCAGACAAGCTGGGGCCATAGTCTTGTAATGTGGGTTCCCCATTATTATTATAATGTCCTGTAAAATATTCCTGAGTGCAGATTTTCTTAAGGTTTCTGGCTGATCCAACAAGTTAACCCTTTGCCTGCCCGTTTTCCACTCCCCATGTGTGGTTTTTAACCCAGAACATCGTTTTATTAATATATATATTATTTTCTCGCTAACAGCTCCCCCCTGATGGCTCTTGGTCGCACACCCAAGAAAGCCACTAGAGGTAATCTCCTTTTCCCTGTGTACCTCTTTCAGTTGAAAAACATAATTATAAACATAGTACTATTTTGTGGATATCATGCCTGGCCCCTCTGGAAGACTTGCTACCGTTTTACTGATTCGTTGACGACACCGACTGTAACTGAACCCATCGGGTGGTCAGTCCTCCGGTTTCAAGGAACGGGCCCTAAACAACATGGCTGTAAAACCAGCCGTTTATTTCTCGTCTCCTCTGCAGGCATCTGGGATGGCTACTTATAAAGGAAACATGGATACTTGCAAAGGCTCAAGGGAAAAATGGCCAATACAGGATTCAGGCAAACTCAGACCCTAAATGTATATTTGCTAACAGCGAACCAGACAGTATCGAAACCCCTAGCCAATTTGCATTCTAATGACCTATTTCCCCAGGACAAAGGACTGGTACTCAGGTATCAGAAACAATTCCAGACACATCAGCGCCACTCCCTTCACCCAGGAAGCCCAAACAGCCAAGGTCAATGACCGCTCAGGACACGCCCAGCCATCAAGGCACCCGCCCCTTTATTGGTTCAAACCGAAGGCAGTAATCGAAGCCTGACGAATTATTGGGTCCAAAGCTAAGGACCGCCCAAAAGAGTGCGAAACCCTGAAGGATAAAGAGAGACACTGCCATGTGTTCGATCACTTTTGGCCCTGGCACACCGACATTCATCGGCCCGGCCTATACCTGAAGCCAACTGCAGCACCACGACCAGAAGCAAGTTCAAGATCAACGATCGCTACCGACGGATGAGCCCAGCAGAACCAAAGTTACTTCTCCAGACCCAGCCACTCCAGATCCGAACAAAGGCCTTGTTCCTCTGCCAAAGCCGGGTGCCTGAAGTTAAGTACAGGTTGTTGTAGTGTTAGGTATAATTTAGCTTGTAGTGTTTTTATGTTGTATGTGTGAGTTAATCTTGTGTGTAAATAAACCATTATTGAACTTGAACTAACTGACTGGTTATTGGGTCTTTGATCAATATCTGGTTGAACCTTGTGGTGGTATCATCTGATACCCGGTGACTCTGAAAAGCAATACCGCTCAAAACAAAAGAAGGGCAACATTATTGGCATCTCCGGTGCAGAATTGGCAACTGTTATTAGTGACGCTGGTAGGATAGTATTCCACTCATTAAAATTGGCAACACCTCCCCCATCTCGGATGATTGGGATGTGCTATGGGGCAATTGGCTTTTCCCCTTTTTTCTTTTGCTTACAGCACATAACTGTTGTCCAGATCAGCATAACACATGTACCCATGGTCATACCTATCCTCACTATCTCCCGTATGCTTGCTAACCGGCCCCCTCCGAATATGTTCCACCAATTGTGTGCTCCTGCTCCTCAGAGTCCTATCTCGATGGCGGTCTGGAGCGCTAAGTTCACCTGGATCCTCCCCCTACTAGTTTGTTCTGCAGACTGCCAGATATAATCTTGGGCTAATTCTGTTGCTTGCTTCATTGCTTCATGAATTATACTGCCCGGTGTCTTGTCAATGTACAGGGAATCGTCCCACCAGGCTCCGAATAAATACCCTGATGTGCTCCCTGGTAGGTCGAATTCTCCCACTGTCAATGAGTCTGTGACTTGCAAACAGAAGCTATGGGTGCTACCACAGAGTAAACCCCCTGAGATGATCTCCGTCTCGTGAAGCACCACTGTGTCGGCCCCACCTGTATAGCTTTGAAGGCTTCCCGTAAAGGCAGTATGTTGACCATCACTTTGCTGGTATTGGACAGGGTTTCAAAGGTTTTACATGCACACACTATGTAATGTATCGATTCTGAACAGCACTTACGTATGCCAGAACTTTGTTGTGTGCTATGTACCCCCTGGATCCAGTTCGATAGCCCCAGCCCTCCTGTACTGTCCCCAGGGATTTGAACCTGTAGCTGTCCTCAAAGGTTCACTTTGATCGACTCTCCTGGGGGACTGCCATTATGAATCTCATCACTCACTCTGCTGGTTCATTGCCTGGCCTGGTGACCACAAGTTCATGCCTGTCCCTATATATATTCAAGAGATTTATTCTGTGTAGGGAGGCGAACAGATGTCGCGGGATGGTTCCAAATCGCATGTCTGTGATGTCAGCTTTGATACCGTCAATTGAATCCCTTGCCAGTGTGTCGCAAGCCCTGCCTTTTGCTTGCCTTTCTGCGGTGTTAATCAGCCCTGCTGATAGCACATCTAAGGCTCGCAGCAACCCTTCTCCTTGAGGGTTTAGGGCAGTCAGTGCACATTGAGTCCCATAGGCCCCGTACTGCAGCCTTCTCCCCCGAGTCCCATAAGCCCCGTACTGCAGCCCTTTCCTACTTTGGCTGCTACCCAGGAGGCATAACTATTTGACTAAGCTACTTGTGCTGAATTCATGATTGAATTTTTGCTGCCAAACAACCCGCCAATGTCTCCTTGGATACTTTGTTTGCTTCGCCTGCGTAACCTTGGTTCTGGGGCTATTCTGTAGGTATAGTCATCTATTGCTTCCTGCAGTCTGGTCTCTGCTCAAATTATGGCACTGAGGTGACCATAGCATTTGGGACGCAAAACGTCCAATAACCTTGCAACGTTGTAGGTCATTTCTAGCGACACCATGGTGACATCATGTAGTAGTAATTTTGGCTGCCCAATCCTATCTAACCCGTCAGGGAGAAGTTCAACCAAATGGGGGCATTTTGTGGGCTTTTAATATCCACAAGTGCTGATATTGTAGCATCTTACATCTTTACCTCCCAATCTATCACACGTGTACAATATTCCTGACAGTACAACCCTCCAAGGCCAGGCTCCCAAACAAAGTGGGACAGACTGGCCCATCCAGCTGTTATATTCAAAGACGGACCAAATACCCAAGCTCCCTCTTGTGGTCTTGTTACATTACATGTATATCCCCACATTCCCAAACCTGTGTGGATATCATATATGCCCTCCATGATTAGATATCCCTGCGCGTCCAGTTCCGTTTTTAGTCCCAAGTCAAAAGGGGTGGTAAACCACCCTCCTCTCGTATGTGTCTTCAGAAAGTGCCATCCTGTGGGCTGCTTGATGCTGTTTATCCCCCAGCCTGGATCCTTAAATCTGATGGGTGTGCCGGGTCTTTCAAGGGGCACTGAAAATGTGCGCTCTGCCACCATCGTTCCCTGTACGGTTGTGATCACTTGAGTTCGGTGGCTGTCCGGAGTAACCCTCTCAGAGATCCACGTGGTCATTTTCTTTACCCCCCCCATTCCTTCGGTGGGGAGCTGCACATATTGGCGTAAGCACGTGTGGTTGCTGATGAAGACCGTGGGTGCCTCCCAGGCCTCCCCAATGTGGATCCATCGTAGCAGAATTCGAGAACAAAAGGTTATATGAACCCCTCAGAACCGGGGGAAGTTAGACATCTTTAGGTTCCTTGTACATCTTAATTTGGGTATAATGCTTCCACTTCAGCGTGCCTTTCATTTCAATTAAGGCACATCTTTCCCCCGCAACACTCACTCCATGCATCCCGCCCATCTGGGCTGCAAGCCTGCCCTCTCTGGAAGTACCTTAATCATGACTCTGTCCCCAGCCTTTGGGGTCTGGCTGCGGATGCAATCCCTTTCTTTCTCCCAATCTCTCACTCTCTGTGTGTCTATCATTTCTCCCTTTAAACTATGCAGCTGCTCAGTTAGGAGCCTGATTAATTTAAACACCCTTTCCCTTGCATTACAGCTCTCTGCGCCCCCTGTTACTACATCCTCTGGGAGTGCCATAGCTCTCCCGGTCATTAATTCGAATGGTGTCAGTCCTGTCCCCCTCGCTCTTGTGGCTCGCATTTTCATGATTATGGCGGGTAAAACCTTTCCCCAACCCTGTCCAGTTTCCACTAATGCTTTTGTCAGGCTGTTCTTAAGGGTCCCTTTGTCCGAGGACTTCCGGTTGCGGTGATGCCGAGCTAGCCGCACGTTTCGGCGGCTCCAGCTCTGATGGACCTTCAGGCTATTTTAAGAGCCGCAACGGGGAATTTTTTGAAGACCCAGCCCGGTGTGGGGTGTGTGAGAAGGGAGCCCCCCCAAACGAAGGAGGAAAAAACCGGCGGCGGCGGCTGCAGCCCGAGGAATCGTCGACCAAAAGGTCAGAGGGAGAGAAGTACAAGATGGCGGCGGAGAAAGCGCAGGCGACATGGGGGCCTGAGCAGGATGAAATCGTGAGATGGTGCGTGGAGCTGCTGAAGAGGGAGGTGCTGACCCCGATGCTACAGGCAATTGAGGGGCTCAAGGAGACATTAAAGACCCAGGAGACAGAGCTCCGCGTGGTGGAGCAGAAGGTGACAGATATTGAGGACGAGATCCTGGGCCTGGCGGTTAAGACCCAGACGCACGAGGCACTTCATAAAAAGTGTACTGAAAGGATCGAGGCCCTAGAAAACGGAGCGCGAAGGAAGAACCTTCGGATACTAGGTCTCCCTGAGGGTGTGGAAGGAGTGGACTGTGGAGCGTACGCAAGTACGATGCTGAGCTCACTGATGGGTGCTGAGGCCCCTACGGGCCCCATGGAGGTGGAGTGGGCAAATCGGATTCCGTCGAGAAGACCAAAAGCGGGAGAACCACCGAGGGCGATAATCGTGCGATTTTACCGCCTTAAGGTCAGAGAAGAGGTCCTGAGATGGGCTAAAAAGGTGCGGAGTAGCAGATGGGAGAATGCTGTGCTACGGATATACCAGGATTGGAGTGCGGAGGTGGCGAGAAGGAGGGCGAGCTTCAACCGAGCCAAAGAGGTGTTGCATAAAAGGAAGGTAAAGTTTGGGATGCTGCAGCCGGCAAGACTATGGGTCACGTATCAGGAGAGACACCATTATTTCGAGACGGCGGAGGAAGCATGGTCCTTCATCAAAGAAGAGAAATTGGATCGGAACTGAGGGACTGATGCTGAAGGAAATGTTATTGTTATTGATTTTGTTAATGTTATGGTTGAAGTTAATTGAGAAGTAAACTGGGAAGGGGGGAGACATTGGGGAAATGTGGGCGCCGGTGAGGGGGGAAAGACGGGACATAGTCGGAGAATGGGGACGGGGAGGGGGAGGGGAAAGGGAGCTGCGCCATAAGAGGCGGGTCAGGTAAAGGGATGTTCCCGCGCCAGAAAGAATAAGGCGGGAAGACAGGCGCAAGGCGGATGGGAGTTCCCCCACACGGGGGGGGGGGTCGAGGAGTGAGTAGGAGTAGCCGGGGTCAGTTGAAGTCAGCTGACTTACGGAAGTGATATGGGGGGTGCAATCATGCTAGATAGGGATCTAGCGGGGGGGGGGGGGGGAGGGGGAGTGGGGACACAACTGGGTTGCTGCTGCGGAAATCCAAAAGGAAATGGCTAAAGAGTGGGTGGGCGGGGATGGTATGCGACGCTGGGGGAACGAGCGGGAGCGCGGAGGCGGGATATGGGACTGGCCTAGAGAAGGTAATGGCTAGTCGACACGGGAGGGGGGCAGGTAGCCCCCTAGTGAGGCTGATCACGTGGAACGTGAGAGGCCTGAACGGACCGATAAAAAGGGCCCGAGTGCTCGCGCATTTGAAAGGATTAAGGGCAGACGTGGTTATGCTCCAAGAGACGCACCTAAAGGTGGCGGACCAAGTTAGGCTAAGGAAAGGATGGGTGGGACAGGTGTTCCACTCAGGACTGGATGCAAAGAACAGAGGGGTGGCCATTTTGGTGGGGAAACGGGTAGCATTTGAAGCAAAGAACATCGTAGCAGATAGCGGAGGTAGATATGTAATGGTGAGTGGTAGGCTGGAGGGAATGGAGGTCGTGTTGGTTAATGTGTATGCCCCAAATTGGGACGATGCCGGATTTATGAGACGGATGCTGGGGCGTATACCGGACCTGGAGGTAGGAAACTTGATTTTAGGAGGGGACTTTAACACTGTGCTGGACCCGGGGCTAGATAGATCCAGCTCAAGGACCGGAAGAAGGCCGGCAGCGGCCAAGGTACTTAAGGGGTTTATGGACCAAATGGGGGGAGTGGATCTATGGCGATTTCTTAGACCTAGGGCTAGGGAGTTTTCCTTCTTCTCCCATGTCCATAAAGTGTACTCCCGGATAGATTTATTTGTTTTGGAAAGTGTGGTGTTGGGCGTTCTGACACACAGATGAGCCAACACGGTTGTATATGGAACAACGCTATTTTATTTAAACTTTCTATGTACAGTTTTGTCTTGATACTCTGCACGTGGGGATTCCCTGTTTGTGATCTTGAAACAGGTCTTGTCCGTGTCTTTGTCCCCAGACCTACTGTCCACTAGGTGTCGTGTTCGTGCTTTTATGTGGTTGCTGTCTTTGTGTGTGATTGGTTGTGGTATTGTGTGCTCTGATTTGTCTGTTGGTGTGTCCATCATGATGTGTGTGTTTGAATATCATGACATCCCCCCCTTTTTACAAAGATATGTGCCTACGTGGTAATAAATATGATCGCGTCGTGAGTGCATCTAAGAGTGTGTGTGTGTTGTGTACAGCATGTGCATATGATGTAACTATTTACATGGGGCAATGTCGGGTGCGTCACATGAACAAGGTTGTACCATAACAGAACATGAATGCGAACGAGAAAAAAAACTTGAACAGTGGTCCAGTCAGACGATATCTGGAACGATAAACAACAACAGGTTATCATACAGAATTGTGTAACTTGTTAGACATATGAACGGTGTTATAAGTCCAGTCTAATGGGCTTGCGACGAGTTCGGGTTGACCGCCTCAAGGGTGGGTCAAGAACCAACGGCTGATGTGCAAGCATGGCCATGGGTGGCGATGGAGAGGGCGTGATCTGCGGCAGCTCCACAAAGTCATCCTCGGAAGCCTGTTGAGGATCTGGCGTGTGCGTACTGTGTGGCTGCGAGCGTGGAAGTCGGCGAAGGGCGCGCCGATTGCGGCGACGCACTGAACCATCCGGCATGCGAACCAGGAACGAGCGGGGTGCCACATGTCGGAGGACTTCGGCCGGTGCTGACCAGCCACCATACGGTTGTTGGACGCGTACTTTGTCTCCGGAGGACAGGGGGGGCAGGTCCGTCGCTCGTGTGTCGTACTGACTTTTCTGGCGATCACGCTGCATTTGCATGTTCCGAAGAACCGTCTCATGGTCTGTTGTTGGTGCCAGGATGGATGGTACCGTCGTCCTGAGGGAGCGACCCATTAGGAGCTGCGCTGGCGAGAGACCCATGGATAGCGGGGCCGATCGATAGGCCAGCAAGGCGAGGTTAAAGTCCGATCCGGCAGCAGCCGCCTTGCACAGGAGCCGCTTGGCAATGTGGACGCCCTTTTCAGCCTTCCCGTTCGACTGTGGATGTAGAGGGCTGGATGTCACATGAGTGAAACCATATGCTGCGGCAAAGGACGACCATTCACGGCTGGCGAAGCAGGGTCCATTGTCTGACATGACAGTCCTTGGAATGCCATGGCGAGCAAATGTTTCCTTGCAGGCCCCAATGACTGCGGACGACGTCAGATCATGGAGAGGCATGACTTCCGGGTAGTTTGAGAAGTAGTCTATAATAACGATGTGATCTCTGCCGAGCGCGTGAAATAGGTCAACACCCACCTTCGCCCAGGGGGACGTCACCAACTCGTGTGGTAGAAGCGTCTCCGGAGGTTGCGCCGGCTGAAACCTCTGACAGGTTGTGCAATTGAGCTATGTCTTCATTAATACCCGGCCAATATACCGCCTCTCGGGCCCTTCGTCTGCATTTTTCGACGCCCAAGTGGCCTTCGTGTAGTTGATTAAGAATCATCTGGCGCATGCTGTGCGGAATAACAATCCTGTCTAATTTCATAAGGACCCCGTCTATGTTGGTAAGGTCATCTCGCACATTATAAAACTGTGGGCACTGCCCTTTGAGCCACCCTTCCGTCATGTGGCGCATCACTCGCTGTAGAAGGGGGTCAGTCGCCGTCTCTGCGCGTATGTGGGCCAGACTTGGATCATCAGCTGGCAGGTTTGCTGCTGTCAGAGTCACGTGTGCCTCAATTTGACGCACGAACCCCTCCGCATCTGGTGGTGTGCTCACTGCTCGGGAGAGCGTGTCCGCCACGATGAGATCCTTCCCCGGAGTGTAGATCAGTTCAAAATCATACCTCCTGAGTTTAAGTAAGATGCGCTGAAGGCGAGGGGTCATGTCGTTCAGGTCTTTGTTAATGATGTTGACCAGGGGGCGGTGGTCAGTTTCAACCGTAAATTGTGGCAGACCATACACATAGTCGTGGAACTTGTCCAGTCCAGTTAACAAGCCCAAGCATTCTTTTTCTATTTGCGCGTAGCGCTGTTCGGTAGGGGTCATGGCTCGTGAGGCATATGCAACCGGGGCCCATGACGACGTGCTGTCTTTTTGCAGGAGTACCGCTCCAATACCAGATTGGCTGGCGTCTGTTGAGATCTTTGTAGGGCGAGTCGTGTCAAAGAACGCCAGCACTGGTGCCGTGACCAGTTTGTGCTTGAGCTCCTCCCATTCCAGCTGATGCGATTGCTGCCAGTGGAATTCTGTTGATTTTTTTACGAGAAGGCGCATAGCCGTTGTATGAGAAGCCAGGTTGGGAATGAACTTCCCAAGGAAGTTGACCATGCCCAGGAATCTTAGGACAGCCTTCTTGTCAGCCGGCGTGGCATGGCTGTGATGGCGCTAACTTTGTCTGCATCGGGACGGACCCCTGATCGTGAGATGTGGTCCCCGAGGAATTTCAGCTCCATCTGGCCGAAGGCACACTTGGCGCGGTTGAGACGCAGGCCATTTTGTCGTATGCGGGTGAAGACACGTCGTAGACGATGCATGTGTTCCTGCGGAGTGGTGGACCAAATGATGATATCGTCCACATATACACGTACCCCTTCGATGCCTTCCATCATCTGCTCCATAATGCGGTGGAAAACGTCAGATGCTGAAATGATGCCGAATGGCATCCGGTTGTAGCAGAATCTGCCAAAAGGGGTGTTGAATGTGCATAGCCTTCGGCTGGCCGGGTCCAATTGGATCTGCCAAAATCCTTTGGACGCATCCAATTTGGTAAATATTTTGGCTTGCGCCATCTCGCTGGTGAGTTCCTCTCGTTTCGGGATGGGATAGTGTTCCCGCATGATGTTGTTATTCAGATCTTTAGGATCTATACATATGCGGAGCTCGCCAGAGGGCTTCTTTACACAGACCATGGAGCTGACCCATGGCGTGGGCTCCGTGGCCCTGGATAGGACCCCTTGGTCCTGAAGAGCCTGCAGCTGCAACTTGAGGCGGTCTTTGAGTGGCGCAGGAACCCTGCGAGGTGCGTGAACGACAGGGATGGCGTCCGGTTTGAGTCGAATCTTGTACGTGTATGGCAATGTCCCCATGCCTTCAAAAACCTCCTGGTTGTGAGCAAGGAGGGAATGGAGATTTGCGTGGAACTCAGCATCCGGGAAGTCGGATATCTCATCTGGAGAGAGAGACATAATGCGCTGTACCAGGTGAAGGACCTTACACGCCTGTGCGCCCAGTAACGAGTCTTTTGATGAGCCGACAACTTCAAAGGGGAGTGTGGCCGTGTGCATCTTGTGAGTTATCTGTAGCTGGCAAGATCCTATGGACGGGATGACGTTCCCGTTATAATCAACCATCTTGAGCCGGGATGGCATGATGGGTGGTTTGACCTTCATGGCCTGGAATGCAGAATATACAATCAGGTTGGCGGATGCGCCGGTGTCCAGACGGAAGGTGACGCACGATCGGTTGACCGTCAGGGTGGCACACCACTCATCGGCTGGATTGATGGCATTGACCTTGTTGACATCGATGACGGAAACGCGGAAGGCATCCTGGTCACCTGCATCACTCAACTGGAAGTCTTGATGCGTGGGCTGGACGGTCCTGACTTGTCTGCGAGATTGTTGGGGATGTGCAGGATCCATGGGTTGAGCCGAACGACAGTGGGCAGCATAGTGGCCCATCTTGCCACATCTGAGGCACTGTCGGTTTTTAGCAGGACATTGCCCTTTTAAGTGTACAGCTCCACAATTGCCGCACGTCATGACGTCACGGCGTTCGTTGCGCCACTGCGCATGCGCAGTGCGATCTTGCGGTGGGCGCGCCTGCGCAGTGCGTCCCTCGATGTGGCCGTTATTTTTGGCGCGCACCAGCGCGGGAGACCGCGAAAAGCGCGGGAAGCGGCCGCTCTCGTCGGGGCCGCGGGTCAGGAAGTAATCGACGGCCTGGATGCGTTCGGCGTCGTGGGCGGCCTGGCTTGCCGATTCGACGGCTGGGGACCCCCTCCGTGCCAACTCGGACGCCTGAAATCGGGCAAAACGGCAGGTTGCATTCTCGTGGAGGACACAGGCTTCCACAGCAGACGCTAAGGTGAGGCTTTTTATTTTAAGAAGCTGCTGGCGTAGGCCACTGGAGGCAACGCCAAAAACAATCTGGTCCCTGATCATGGACTCTGTGGTGCTGCCGTAACCGCAGGACTGCGCTAGAATTCGGAGGTGCGTCAAAAAGGGTTGAAAAAGCTCCTCCTTACCTTGCAGGCGTTGCTGAAAGAGGTATCTTTCAAAACTTTCATTCACTTCAACATTAAAGTGCTCGTCCAGTTTGAGGATGACCGTGTCATACTTGGATTGGTTTTCGCCTTTTTCGAACACCAGTGAGTTGAAGACGTCGAGGGCGTGCTGACCTGCGTAGAAGAGGAGCATTGCAATCTTCGTTTCATCCGAGGCACTCTGTTTCTCGTTGGCTCGGATGTACAGGTCAAATCGCTGCCTGAAGAGTTTCCAATTGGTACCTAGGTTCCCCGTGACTTGCAACGGCTGCGGTTTGTCGGTGCGGTCCATATCCAGAATGGCAGGTTAGTTGGCAGGTATCGATCCACTCCTGTACCATGTGGTGTTGGGCGTTCTGACACACAGATGAGCCAACACGGTTGTATATGGTACAACGCTATTTTATTTAAACTTTCTATGTACAGTTTTGTCTTGATACTCTGCACGTGGGGATTCCCTGTTTGTGATCTTGAAACAGGTCTTGTCCGTGTCTTTGTCCCCAGACCCACTGTCCACTAGGTGTCGTGTTCGTGCTTTTATGTGGTTGCTGTCTTTGTGTGTGATTGGTTGTGGTGTTGTGTGCTCTGATTTGTCTGTTGGTGTGTCCATCATGATGTGTGTGTTTGAATATCATGACAGGAAGGTCGTTGATCTCTAGGGTGGAAGAAGCTGAGTACTCAGCCATAGCGGTTTCGGATCATGCCCCACATTGGGTGGACCTGGAATTAGGAGAGGACAGGGAGCAGAGAACACTCTGGCGATTAGATGTGGGACTGATGGTGGATGAGGGAGTGTGTGCAAGAGTGCGGGGGTGTATTGAGAGATACCTGGAGGTCAATGACGACGGCGAGGTCCCCGTGGGAGTGGTTTGGGAAGCACTAAAAGCGGTGGTCAGAGGAGAGCTGATCTCTATCGGGGCCCACAAAAGGAAAACAGAGGCCAAGGAAAGGGAAAGATTACTGGGGGAGATTTTAAGGATGGACAGGGAATTTGCAGAGACCCCGGAGGAGGAATTGTACAGGGAGAGGAGACGACTCCAGGCGGAGTTTGACCTTCTGACCACCAGAAAGGCGGAGGTACTGTGGAGGAAGGCACAGGGGAGGAGGTATGAATATGGGGAAAAGGCTAGTCGCCTGTTGGCTCATCAATTGCGAAAGAGGGCAGCAGCGAGGGAGATAGGAGGAATTAAAGACGAAAGGGGAGACACGGTGCGAAGGGCAGGAAAGATAAATGAGGTGTTCAAGACCTTCTATGAGGAACTGTATAGGTCTCAACCCCCAGAGGGAGAGGAGCGGATGCGGCAGTTCCTGGACCAATTGAGGTTCCCGAAAGTGGAGGAGCAGGAGGTGGTAGGCCTGGGGGCACCGATTGAGGTGGACGAGGTTATTAAGGGACTGGGAAGCATGCAAGCAGGGAAGGCCCCGGGGCCAGGCGGATTCCCGGTGGAATATTACAGAAAATATGTGGACTTGTTGGCCCCATTGATGGCGAGGACGTTCAATGAGGCCAGAGAAGGGGGGACTCTACCCCCGACGATGTCGGAGGCGACGATATCGCTAATTTTGAAGGGGGACAAAGATCCGTTGCAGTGCGGGTCCTATATACCTATTTCACTATTGAACGTGGACGCCAAATTGCTGGCAAAGGTACTGGCATCGAGGATAGAGGACTGTGTCCCGGGGGTGGTGCACGAAGACCAGACAGGGTTCGTAAAAGGGAGACAACTGAATGTTAACGTGCGACGACTATTAGGGGTGATAATGATGCCCCCAGTGGAGGTGGAGGCAGAGATAGTGGCGGCAATGGACGCAGAGAAGGCATTTGATAGGGTGGAGTGGGAGTATTTATGGGAAGTGTTAAGGAGGTTTGGGTTTGGGAACGGGTTTATTAGCTGGGTTAGACTTCTTTATGGGGCACCAACGGCAAGCGTAGTTACAGGTCGACATAGATCGGAGTATTTCCGACTATATAGGGGAACAAGACAGGGATGCCCGCTGTCTCCATTGTTGTTCGTGTTGGCAATTGAACCTCTGGCCATGGCGTTGAGAGACTCCAGGAAATGGAGAGGGGTGATTAGAGGGGGAGAAGAACACCGAGTCTCGTTATACGCGGATGACCTATTGTTATACGTGTCGGACCCAGCGGGGGGATGATAGAGGTTATGCGAATTTTGAGGGGGTTCGGGGAATTCTCGGGGTATAGGCTAAACATGGGGAAGAGTGAATTATTTGTGATACATCCAGGGGACCAGAGTAGAGAGATAGAAGGCTTACCGCTAAGGAAAGTGGAAAGAAACTTCCGATACCTGGGGATTCAGATCGCTAGGAGCTGGGGAACCTTGCACAGACTTAATCTGACACGGCTGGTAGAACAAATGGAGGAGGACTTCAAGAGGCAGGACATGCAGCCTCTATCGCTGGCGGGCAGGGTGCAAGCAATTAAGATGATGGTCCTCCCGAGGTTCTTATTTGTATTTCAATGTCTCCCTATATTAATCACCAAGACCTTTTTTAATAAAATAGACAGGAGCATCACGAGCTTCGTGTGGGCAGGGAAAGTTCCGAGAGTAAGGAGGGGGTTCCTTCAGCGTAGTAGGGACAGAGGAGGATTGGCACTACCGAACTTGGGCGATTACTATTGGGCCGCCAATGTGACAATGATACGTAGATGGATGATGGAGGGTGAGGGAGCGGCGTGGAAAAGACTGGAGAGAAAGTCCTGTAAAGGGACGAGTTTAGAGGCGCTGGTGATGGCGCCGCTACCGTTCTCACCTAAAAAGTTTACCACGAACCCGGTGGTGGCGGCAACACTGAATATCTGGGGACAGTGGAGGCGACAGAGAGGGGTGCGGGGAGCCCTGGTGGGGTCCCCGATCAGGAACAACCATAGGTTCGCCCCAGGAAGAATGGATGGAGGATTTCAGAGCTGGTACCAGTTGGGAATTAGGAGGGTGGGAGATTTATTTATAGATGGGACTTTTGCGAGCTTGGGAGCATTGGAGGAAAAGTATAAGTTGCCCCGGAGAAATTTCTTGAGATATATGCAGGTGAGTGCGTTTACTAGACAACAGGTGAGGGAATTTCCGTTGCTCCCGAAACAGGGGAGACAGGACAGGGTGCTTTCAAGGGTGTGGGTCGGAGAGGGCAAGGTGTCAGAGATTTACCGAGAGATGAGGGAAGAGGGGGAGGAGTCGGTGGGCGAACTAAAAGGAAAGTGGGAAGAAGAACTAGGGGAGGAGATAGAGGAGGGTATGTGGGCTGATGCCCTAAGCAGGGTAAATTCCTCTTCCTCATGCGCCAGGCTTAGCCTGATTCAATTTAAGGTGCTACATAGAGCACACATAACGGGAGCAAGGTTGAGCAGGTTCTTTGGAGTGGAGGACAAATGTGGGAGGTGTGGCGGGAGCCCGGCAAACCACGCACATATGTTTTGGGCGTGCCCGGCACTGGAAGGGTATTGGAAGGGAGTGACGGGAGTGATTTCGCAGGTGGTGAAGGCCCGGGTCAAACCAGGCTGGGGGTTAGCTCTATTTGGAGTTGCGGAAGAGCTGGGAGTGCAGGAGGCGAAAGAGGCCGACGTTGTGGCCTTTGCGTCCCTAGTAGCCCGGCGCAGGATCCTACTCATGTGGAAGGAGGTGAAACCCCCCGGACTGGAGGCCTGGGTAAATGATATGGCGGGGTTCATTAAATTGGAGCAGATAAAGTTTGCCCTGAGAGGATCGGCTCAAGGGTTCACAAAGCGGTGGCAGCCATTTCTCGACTACCTAGGGGAACGTTAGAGGGAAGACAGATGACCAGCAGCAGCAACCCAGGGGGAGGGGGGGGGGGGGGGGGGGGGGGGTGGGCGGGGGGAGGGGGGGGTTTAGTTTAGTTTAGGTCAATAGATAATGGGGTTTTGTTACTTGTGTATTGTTAAAAATGTCTGTATTGTTACTGTTGCGTTTGTTTTGTCAGAGAGAAAAATTGTTGTTTGGGAAAAAAAATTTCAATAAAATATATTTTTTTTAAAAAAGGGTCCCTTTGTCCTTCCATTCATGCCTGAACTCTGGGGGTGATACGGGACGTGAAATCGCTGTTTGACTCCTAGCAGGACACAAACTTGCTTCATTACCTTGTCCGTGAAATGAGTGCCCTGATCTGAATCTAGCTGCAGTGGGACTCCTCACCGCGGAATTACTTCTTCCGCCAATATCCTGGCCACTGTCCCTGCTGTACAATCCCTGCAGGGGAATGCCTCCACCCACCGGGTGAATATGTCTATAATAACTAAGCAGTATCTTTTATTCTGTGACTGCGGGAGTGGTCCGGTGAAATCTATCTGGGGTTGCTCCCAAGGCCCCTGCGGTTGGGCTGAAACCTCGGGCGGGATTCTCAGACCCCCCCACCGGGTCGGAGAATCGCCGCTGGGCGGCGTGAATCCTGCCCTTGCTGGCTGCCGAATTCTCCGGCGCCGGGGATTTGGCGGGGGCAGGAATCGCGCTAGCCGGTCAGCAGCCGCTAGCAGCAGCCCGCCCCCCCGCGATGGGCCGAGTGGCCGCCTGTTTTTTTTTGCAGTCCCGCCGGCGTAAATTAGAGTAGGTCCTTACCGGCGGGACCTGGCGGCGCGGGCAGCCTCCGGGGTTCTCGGGGGAGCGCGGGGGGATCTGTCTCCGGGAGGTGCCCACACGGTGGCCTGGCCCGTGATCAGGGCCCACCAATCCGCGGGCGGGCCTGTGCCATGGGGGCACTCTATTCTTCCGCACCGGCGGCTGTGGCGATCTGCCATGGCCGGTGCAGAGACAAAGCCCTCTGCGCATGCGTTGGGAGGATGCCAGCACACGCTGGTGCTCCCGCGCATGCGCCAACTAATGCCGGCTTGCAGCGGCCCTTCGGCGCCAGTTGGCGTGGCGCCAATCCCCTTCCCCGCCGGCCGGCGCGGTGCTAACCATTCTGGGGCCGGCCTAGCCCCTGAAGGTGTGGAGGATTCCGCACCTTTGGGGCGGCCCAACGCCGGACTGGTTCACGCCACTCCTTCACGCCGGAGTTATCCGCTCCGCCGATTACGGCAGAATCCCGCCCCTCATTCTTATCTTTGGGGATTTCCCTGGCGCGCACTGGGCGCAGACTATACACTGTGTATGGCTATCTCTCTGCCTATCCCTTTCCACCACCAACACCTATACATTTGTTCAATCATTTTGTCCCTACTAATGTGAGCTATTCCATGGTAAACTTTTAATAATGTCTGCCTTATACGCCTGGGTTCGACTATGCGCCCATCCTTTCTCCAGATTTCATCTGGACCTTGTTTTGCCCCCTCTCGCTTCCACTCCTCTCTCTCCTCTTCCCCCGCTGTTGCCTGAAAACCTTCCCATGCTGTCCGGGTCTGGTTCATATGCCGCAATGATTGACACTACTTCCCCCTGTTCCTCTGGGATCTGCTCGGTGCGGGTATTTGCTGCCCTATCGGCCGAATCATTGCCTTGCTGTTGCGGGGTTTGCATCTTTTTATGGGCAGCTATTTTGATTACGGCGGCTTCTGCTGGTATTCTGGCTGCTTCTACCAGGTCTTGTCTCTGCCGCCCTCTTGCACATGTCCCCCTGATGAAGTTGTGTAACCCCGTCTAGCCCAAGCTACCATATAATCGCGAATCACTCCAAACGCATACCGGCTGTCTGTATATATATATTCACTCTCTTTCCTGCTGCTAATCTCAATGCTTCTGTGAGGGCTATTAATTCTGCTACCTGAGCTGAAGAAGTCCCAGGAATCTGGCTTCCACTTAGAACCGTGCCCGTTTTATCCACTACCACCCATGCGGTGCGGGGCACCCCCTCATGATATTTTTTGGACCCATCTACAAATAATTCCCATACATCTCCCCCTTCCAGGGGTTCCTCTGCTATCCCGCCACTCTCGTTTTCATCGACCTCCTCCACACAATTATGCTCCGTACCTTCTTTAACAATCAATGACGCAGGGTGAAGGGTTGAATCTTTTACTATCTGGATTCTTTTGCCTGCTGGGAGTAGAAGGCTCTCCCATTTAGCTCGCTGACTATCTGAAACTGCCCTTAATTTCCCTGCTTCTAATAGCTGTACTATGGAATGAGGGAAGGGAAGGGTAACGGATTCTAAGAAAGTCACTGCTACTGCTGCCTCTATCGCCCACGTGGCACAATCCAGGGCCTGCGCACACCGATGTAAGCCTGCCACTATGGACCCCGTCTGCATGAGTAATAGGCTACAGGCCGCACCTTATCCCCGTGTTTCTGGCCTACCACTGCTGTGTAATGTCCCCCCTGATTGTCACAGTGGAGGTGAAAAGGTTTAGTCGAATCTGACAGCCTCAAGGCTGGAGCTAAAGTGAGGGTCTGCTTTAATTTGTTAAAGGCTGTGCCCTGCTCTGGGCCCCACTCGACTCGTTCCCGAGACTGCCTTCTCCCCCATAGTCAATTCTTGCAATGGCTCCGCATGCTCGGAGTAATTCTCCATAAAAGTCCCACAGTAGTTGAATAGCCCCAACGCCTGCCTAACTCCTTTTTATGGTCTGGGGTTTTGGCATTTCTAGAATGACTTTCTTCCTATCTCCTGGAATTTTCCTCTCCCCTTGTTTAATGTGGTATCCCAAGTACACCACCTCATCCCGCCCTGGGGTTGATCTTAAGGCCAACTTGCAGTATGGTTGCTAAGGTCCGGGTGAGGGCAATGATGTGGTCTTGTTCCCCGACTGAAGCTATTGGGATATTGTCCACATACTGGAGTATGGTACTCTGTGTCCTGCTAAGATTCACTTGGGCAACCACCTCGGCCATGTGCCTATGAAAAATAGCTGGACTATTGTGAAACCCTTGAGGTAGCCTAGTCCAAGTATACTGTTCTTCCCCTATAGTAAAAGCTAATTTATCCTCTTGCTCTTCCCCCACTGGAATAGACCAGAACCCGTTGGCTATATCTAAGACTGAGAACACATTCTGTTTTGGGCGAAGGTTATTCCAAATAGTGGTCAGATTTGCAATGGGGTATTCCCTTACCGTGTATTTGTTCAGGCTGGTGTAATCTACCGTCAGTCGGTACGAGCCGTCTGGCTTCCTCACCGGCCAAATAGGGGAGTTAGTGGATGAGTGGGTCTCTTTTACTGTCCCCTGAGCTTCTAATTCTTGCACTATCTCCCTTACTGCCTCAGTCACCTCCTTTTTTATGGGATACTGCTTATATGGTGGGTGTGGGTCTCCGGTGATGATCAGGCTTCCACAATCTTGCTTGTTTTTTTTTAATAAACATTTAATTGAGGTATTTTTGGTATAGTAACAACAACAAAATAAACAATATCCATGAAACCACAAACATAGTGCAAAAGCCATTTACCTCTCGTACAGGTCCCACCCTTATTGACCCCCTACTCTAATCTAAAACTACTCCGCCCCCCCCCCCCCCTATAATCGGTCTGCTGCTGATTAATTTTCCGCAAAGAAGTCGACGAAGAGTTGCCACCTCCGGGCAAACCCTAACAGTGACCCTCTCAAGGCAAACTTGATTTTCTCCAAACAGAGAAAGCTAGCCATGTCCGATAGCCAGGTCTCCAACTTCGGGGGCTTTGAGTCCCTCCAAGCGAATAGTTTCTGTCTCTGGACTACCAGGGAAGCAAAGGCCAGAATGTCTGCCTCTTTCCCCTCCTGAATTCCCGGGTCTTCTGACACCCCGAAAATCGCCACCTCTGGACTCAGCTCCACCCTTGTTTTTAACTGTGGCGATGACGTCCGCAAACCCCTGCCAAAATTCCTAAGCTTTGGACATGTCCAAAACATGTGGACATGGTTCGCTGGTCCTCCCGCACATTTTGCGCACCTATCCTCAACCCCAAAGAATCTGCTCATCCGGGCCACGTCATGTGAGCCCGGTGAACAACCTTAAATTGTATCTGGCCAAGCTTGGCACATGTTGCAGACGCATTGACTCCACTCAACGCGTCTGCCCATAAACCATCCTCTATCTCACCTCCCAGCTCCTCCTCCCACTTGCGCTTCAGCTCCTCGGTCTGCGTCTCCTCCGACCCCATAAGCTCCTTATAAATGTCCAAGATGCTCACTTCTCCAACCACCCTCTGGAAAATACCCTGTACTGAATCCCCCTTAGCAGTTGATGCACAATCAATTACACAAAGACGAGAGTTGAATTCAACTGCGGCTTTATTGCTCTAAGTTGTGTGGCCTCCCACAGTAGCTGGCGAAATGGCTGCAGCATGGAGGACATACACCTTTATAATCCGCCTACTGGGCGGAGCCAGCAGGCAGGGACTACCAACGTACCTGTAGTACAGATCCTACCATACATCAACTGATAGAGGTGCAACAGTAGTTTACCACATTCACCCCCTGCTAAAATTGAGTCCGGCGGAGGTGGTGGAGAACTATATACAGCAAATGGGTTTTACATTTACAATATTTGAGAGAATAAAAATGTATTTTGAAGTCCAGTGGACCAGTTAGAGGTTTAACCGGTCCAGGGCCTTGATGTGCCGCTGGGAGCGAAGCAGTGGTGGCGGCGATGCCGATGCTGATCAGATGTTCGGTGACTCCGGGAGCGTGCCAAAATCCTCTTCATCCTCGGGCGTGGGCAGGGGGAGGACGGATGGTCCTGGGGGGGTTGCTCCTGGGAGCGTCGGGGAAGGGGAGGGTGGCGCTGGGCCGGAGGGGTGTGTGTGTGTGGAACCTGCTGGTGCCCAGTCCCTGAGGGAGACAGTATCCTGGCGGCCGTCGGGGTATGCCACGTAGGCTGACTGGGGGTTTGCATGGAGCAATTGCACCCTCTCCACCAACGGGTCCGCCTTGTGGGGTCGGACGTGCCTACGGAGCAGGACAGGTCCTGGAGCTGCGAGCCAAGTCGGGAGCGACACCCCGGATGTGGATTTCCTGGGGAAGGCAAAAAGACGTTCATGGGGTGTGTTGTTAGTGGCGGTGTACAGTAGTGACCAAATGGAGTGTAGTGCATCAGGGAGGACCTCCTGCCAGCGGAAGGCCGGGAGGTTCCTGGACCGTAGGGCCAGTTGGACCGACTTCCATACCGTCCCATTCTCCCTCTCTACCTGTCCGTTTCCCCGGGGGTTATAGCTTGTTGTCCTGCTGGAGGCGATACCCCTGCTGAGCAGGAACTGACGTAGCTCATCACTCATGAATGAGGATCCCCTGTCACTGTGGAAATAGGCGGGGAAGCCAAACAGAGCGAAGATTGTGTTGCGGGCTTTGATGACGGTGGCAGACGTCATATCGGGGCATGGGATGGCGAAGGGGAATCTGGAGTACTCATCGACCACACTGAGAACATACGTGTTACGGTCGGTGGAGGGGAGGGGCCCTTTGAAATCCACGCTGAGGCGCTCAAAGGGGTGGGAGGCCTTCACCAGGTGCCATGGTCCGGCCGGTAGAAGTGCGGCTTGCACTCCGCGCAGACCTGGCAGTCCCTGGTGATTGTCCGTACTTCCTCAATGGAGTAGGGCAGATTGCGGGCCTTTATAAAATGGTACAACCGTGTGACAAAGGCTGTCGTGCAGGGCCCGGAGTCGGTCTACTTGTGCGCTGGCACATGTACCTCAGGATAGGGCGTCTGAGGGCTCGTTGAGCTTGCCGGGGTGATAAAAAATCTCGTAATTGTAGGTGGAGAGCTCGATCCTCCACATCAAGATCTTATCATTCTTGATCTTGCCCCGCTGTGTGTTATTGAACATGAAGGCTACCGACCGTTGGTCAGTGACGAGAGTGAATCTCCTGCCGGCTAGGTAATGCCTCCAATGCCGCACAGCTTCAACTATAGCTTGGGCTTCTTTTTCGATGGATGAGTGCCGAATTTCTAAGGCATGAAGGGTGCGGGAAAAGAATGCCATGGGACTGCTTGCCTGATTGAGGGTGGCGGCTAGGGCGACGTCTGATGCATCGCTCTCTACTTGAAAGGGCAGTGTCTTGTCTACTGCGTGCATCCCGGCCTTGGCGATATCGGCTCTGATACGGGCGAAGGCCTGTTGTGCCTCGGCCATCAGGGGAAAATGGGTGGACTGTCTGAGTGGGCGGGCCTTGACCGCATAGTTTGGGACCCACTGGGCGTAGTATGAAAAGAACCCCAGACAGCGTTTGAGGGCCTTGGGGCAGTGGGGAATTGGGAGCTCTATGAGGGGGCGCATGCGGTCGGGATCGGGCTCCAGAACTCCGTTCTGGACCACATAGCCGAGGATGGCTAAGCGGGTCGTGCTGAACACGCACTTCTCCTTGTTGTAGATGAGGGTTAGGAGAGTGGCGGTGTGGAGAAATTTGGCAAGGTTGGCATTGTGGTACTGCTGATCATGGCCACAGATGGTGATGTTGTCTAGGTACGGAAAGGTGGCCTGCAAACCGTACCGGCCGACCATTCAGTCCATTCCCTTTGGAAGACTGAGACCCCGTTAGTGACGCCGAAAGGAACCCTGAGGAAGTGATAGAGGCGACCGTCTGCCTCAAAGGCACTGTATGGACGGTCCGATTTACGAATGGGGAGCTGGTGGCAGGTGGATTTGAGGTCTACCGTTGAGAAGGCCCGGTACTGTGCAATCTGATTGACCATATCAGATATGCGTGGGAGGGGGTATGCGTCGAGCTGCGTGTACCAATTGATGGTCTGGCTGTAGTCCACGACCACTCTGTTTCTCCCTAGTTTTAACTACTGCCACTTGGGCTCTCCAGGGGCTGTTGCTGGCTTCGATGGTGCCTTTCCGAAGCAGCCGCTGGATCTCGGACCTGATGAAGGTCCTGTCCTGGATGCTGCACCTTCTGCTCCTGGTGGCGGCGGGTTTGCAATCCGAGGTTAGATTTGCGAAGAGGGAAGGCAGATCGACCTTTAGGGTCGCGAGGCCGCACACAGTAAGGGATGGTAGGGGCCCGCCGCATTTCAGGGTTAGGCTCTGGAGGTTGCACTGAAAGTACAGGCCGAGTACTAGGGCAGCGCAGAGGTTGGGGAGGAGGTAGAGGCGGAAGCCGCTGAATTCTACGGCCTGGGCCGTGAGTGTGACTGTACAGTACCCCCGGATCGCCACGGAGTGGGACCCGGAGTCCAGGGAGTTTATTTGGTTGGCGGGGTGTACCGCGAGAGAGCAGCGCCTTACCATATCCGGGTGGATGAAGCTTTCAGTGCTCCCGGAGTCCAGCAGGCAAGAGATCACGTGTCCGTTGATTTTAACACTGGTCGATGCGGTGGCCAGGTTATGCGGACGAGACTGGTCGATGGTCACTGAGGCAAGTCGTGGTTGGTCGTCGCTGGGGTCGGATGATGGGGTGCCTGGGGGGCACAGGTCCTGGAACGCTGGCGGTGCCCATGTGCTGTGAGGGAGACAAGGTGGCAGCGCCTGAAGATCTTGAAGAGGACAAAATAGCGGCGCACATGGGCTGCACGTGGCGGGGGTTGAACAGGATGGCGGTGCCCATGGGCCGCACGTGTTGCGCGGAGGGGAAGATGGCGGCACCCACTGGCTGCGCTTGGTCTGAGGGGGAGAAAATGGCGGCGCTCACTGCACGCGCGTGGTCTGAGGGGAAGCTGGCGGCGCCCACTGGCCACGCGTGGTCCGGGGAGGTGAAGATGATGGCGCCCATTGTCCGTAAACGGCGGGGGCGATAGCGGCGACTGCACGGGCCTGGCACACCGCGGCGAAGTGCCCCTTCTTACCGCAGAGCCTTACAAAGGGCAGCGCGGGCCGGGCAGCTTTGGCGGGGGTGTTTCTGCTGGCCACAAAAGTAACATCAGGGACCCCCGGGGTTCGCAGGCTGGTGCGTGGCGCAGGCATATTGGCTGGGTAAGGTCCCCGCTGGGGCAGTCGCTGTGGGGTCCACGATGCGTAGGAAGGGTGGGCCGTGCGGCTGGGGGGGTATGCCTGAATGTTGCGCGAGGCGACCATCATAGAGAGCGCTAGCTTCTTTGTCTCTGCTAGGTCGAGCGTGGCCCCTTCTAACAGTCGCTGGCGTATGAGGTCCGACCCAATCCCCATAACAAACACGTCCCGCATAAGGAGGTTTGAATGTTCCGTGGCCGTAACGGCCTGACAGTCACAGTCCCGGACGAGTGCGTTTAGGGCCCGCCAGAAGTCGTCTATGGACTCACCAGGGAGTTGAGAGCAAGTGGCGAGTACGTGCCTGGTGAAGAGCGTGTTCGTCTTCTGAGTGTAATTTTCTTTGAGTTGCATCATGGCTTCGATGTAGTTTGGCACGTCCTGGATCAGCGGAAAGGCGTTGGAGCTTAACCGTGAGTACAGGATCTGTATTTCCTGAGCCTCCGAGACAGGGCTGGGCGCCGAGTTGATGTACGCCTTGAAACATGCTAGCCAGTGCTGAAAGTACTTTTTGGCGTCGCTTGAATGCGGATCCAGCTGCAGATGACAGGCTTGATACGGAGGTCCAACTTTTGAAAATCTTAGAGCAATAAATTGGTGCACGATCAATTGCACAAAGATGAGAGTTGAATACAACTGAGGCTTTATTGCTCTAAGATGTGTGGCCTCCCACAGCAGCTGGTGAAATGGCTGCAGCATGGAGGAAACACACCCTTATACTCCGTCTACTGGATGGAGCCAGCAGGCAGGGACTACCAACGTACCTGTAGTACAGGTCATATTATACATCACCTAATAGAGGTACAACAGTAGTTTACACAGCGGTAGGAGCAGGAAGGTTGACACCTGTTTACGAAGGAAGTCCTGCACCTGCAGATACCTGAATTTGTTTCCCCTCGCCATCCCAAACTTTACCTCCAACGCCCTCACACTCGGAAAGCTCCCCTCTATGAACATATCCCCCATCCTCTCAATCCCCGCTCTCCGCCATAACCGGAACCCCCCCATCCATTCTTCCCGGGGTAAACCAGTGATTATCACAGATTGGGGCCCAGACTCATGCTCCCACAGCTCCCACATGCCGCCTCCACTGGCCCCAAACTCTCAGGGCCGCCACCACCACTGGACTGGGGAGTGCAGTGCCGGCGGGAATGGCAGAGGCGCAGTTACCAATGCCCCCAAACTAGTGCCCTTACATGAAGCCACCTTCATGCGCACCCATGCCGGCACTTCCCCCACCACCCACTTCCTGATCATGGCTATATTAGCCGCCCAGTAATAGTTACTAAAATTTGGCAGCGCCAGCCCCCCCTCTCCCCGACACGTCAAGCGTTACCTTCCTTACTCGCGGGGTCTTGCCCGCCCAGACAAAGCCCGTGATCACTCTGTTGACCCGCTTAAAAAAGGACCGTGGAATAAAGATGGGTAGACACTGAAATACAAACAGGAATCTCGGGAGGACCGTCATCTTCACCATTTGCACCCTCCCAGCCAGAGACAACGGAAGCGTGTCCCATCTCCGAGAATAGTCCTTCATTTGGTCCACCAGCCGGGCCAGATTCAATTAATGCAGCCGGTCCCATTCCCGCGCCACCTGGATGCCTAGGTACCTGAAGCTCCCTCTACTAACCTAAACGGCAGCTCCTCCAGTCGCCTCTCCTGTCCCCTCGCCTGCACCACAAACATCTCACTCTTTCCCATATTAAGCTTATACCCCGGAAACCGGCCAAATTCCCCGAGAGTCCTCATGCTTCCTTCCATCCCCTCTATTGGGTCTGAAACGTACAGAAGCAGGTCATCCGCATAGAGCGAAAGCCTGTGCTCCACCCCCCCCCCCCCCAACCCCCCCCACACCCACGGACCAGTCCTCTCCAGCCCCTCGAGGCTCTCAGAGCAATTGCCAGCGGCTCTACAGCCAACGGAAACAACAGTGGGGAGAGGGGGCATCCCTGTCTCGTCCCCCGGTGCAATCTAAAATAGTCCGATGTTGTCCTAATCGTCCGTACACTTGCCACAGGAGCCTGATACAGTAACCTGAACCAGTCAATAAAACCCTGCCCGAGTCCGAACCGTCCCAGTATCTCATACAGATAGTCCCATTCTACCCGATCAAAAGCCTTTTCTGCATTCATTGCGATCACTACCTCCACCTCCCTACCTTCTGAGGGCGTCATGATCACATTTAACAGTCTTCTTACATTGGCCACCAACTGCCTGCCCTTAACAAACCCCGTCTGGTCCTCCCCAATAACATCCGGAACACAATCCTCAATCCTGGAGGACAAGATTTTGGCCAGCAACTTGGCATCTACATTCAACAGGGAGATCAACCTGTAGGACCCACCCAGCTCCGGGTTCTTGTCCCGCTTAAGAATCAGCAAAATCGTTGCCTGTGACATCGTCGGGGGCAACACCCCTCTTTCCCTTGCCTCATTGAACATCCTCAACAACACCGGCCCCAATATCCCCGAGAACGTTTTATAAAACTCCACTGGGTACCTGTCCGGAGCCGGGGCCTTACCCGCCTGCATGGCCTTCAAGCCCTCCACTATCTCTTCCAGCCCAATTGGGGCCCCCAGCCCTTCTACCCGCTCCCTGTCCACCTTTGGGAAATTCAGCCTCATCCAAGAAGTGCCTCATCCCCTCCGGCCCCATGGGGGGTTCCGACCTGTACAGCCTGCTGTAGAAATCCCTAAACACCTTATTCACCCCGACTGAATCACCAACCAGGTTCCCATCTCCGTCCTTTCTCTATCTCCCTAGCTGCTTCCCTCTTCCTAAGCTGCTGTGCAAGCATTCCGCTGGCCTTCTCTCCATGTTAAAAGTCCTGCCTCTGGGGTCTCCGCATACCTCCTATCAATCTGTAGTATCTCCTTTACCAGTTGGTCCATCCTTGCCCTGTCCACCTTCTCCCTATGGGCCCAGATCGAGATCAGCTCCCCCCTGGCCACCACCTTCAGTGTTTCCCACACCACCGCTGCTGTCATTGATCTGCAGGTAGTACTGAATACATTTCCTCAGCCGCTCGCACACCCCTTCATCTGCCAAAAGTCCCACATCTAACCTCCAGTGCGGGCACTGGTTACTGTCTTTACTAACCTGCAGGTCAACCCAGTGCGGAGCATGGTCTGAGATTGTGATCATCGAGTACCCCGTGTCCACCACCCCTGCCAGTACGGCCCTGCTCAAAATGAAGAAATCAATCCGGGAGTACACTTTATGCACGTGTGAGTAGGAGAACTCCTTCACCCTCGGCTGCCCAAATCTCCATGGATCCACCCCCCCCATCAGCTCCATGAACCCGCTTAGTTCCTTTGCCATTGCTGGCACCCTGCCCGTTTTCGAGCTTGACCGGTCCAAGCCAGGGTCAATAACTGTGTTGAAGTCCCCTCCCATGACCAACCTGTGCGAGTCCAGGTCCGGTATCTTCCCCAGCATCCTCTTTATAAACTCCACATCATCCCAATTTGGCGCATACACATTTACTAATACCACCTGCACCCCCTCTAGCTTCCCACTGACCATAATGTACCGACCTCCCACATCCGACACTATTCTACCCGCCTCAAACATCACCCGCTTATTGATCAGGATCGCGACCCCTCTAGTCTTTGAATCTAGTCCTGACTGAAAGACCTGACTGACCCAGCCTTTCACCAGTGTAACCTGGTCCGTTACTCTCCTGCAACATTAGCACGTCCGCCTTCAATCCCCTAAGATGCGCGAACACACGTGTCCTTTTGACCGGCCTATTTAACCCTCGAACATGCCAGGTGATCAGCCTAGTTGGGGGGCTCATTGCCCCCCCACCCCACCCCCCCCCCCCCGCCGATCAGCCGTCCCCTTTTTTAGACCCGCCTCCAACCCGTGCTCCGCACCTCCACCGGTCCATCCCCAGGCAGCCCCGGCCCCCAACCTCCTCTCTGTCCCTCACCCCAAGTTCCTCCCTCGTCACCCCCTCCCCCCGTAGTAACAACACCCTGTAACCCAACCCCTTTACTAAACCAAACATATGCACACACCCCCACTGCGCTTCCGAGGGCTAGCTCGTCCAGCTCGCTTGGTGGCCCCCTGCGCCAGATAGTCTCCCACCTATTGTTCCCTCCCCACCCTCCCCCTGCTGATACAAAAAAACTCCAACATCAAACAATCCCCACACAATTGCCCAACAGAAAAACACCAAGATCAAAACAAGCACACCTCCATCCCCCAACAGTGCAAATGAAAACCTTAACTCACCCAGCTCTATCGCTGGTTCCAAATCAATGCAAACGGCATCACAAACATCTTCCATGAAACACAAAATGAGAAACTTTTTACAAAAACAGAGAAACAAAAAGAAAAAACAAAAACATGAACGTTGCAGCCAAGTTCAAAAGTTCTCAATCCATTTTTTTTTCGCAAAGTCCAACGCATCCCCAGGCGACGCTAAGTAAAAGTGCTGATCCTCATTCGTGACCCAGAGACGGGCTGGGTATAACAGTCCAAACTTCACCTTTTTCTTAAAAAGGATCGACCTGATCTGGTTGAAGCCTGCTCTCCTCCTGGCCACCTCTACACTCAGGTCCTGGTCAACCTGCAGGATGCTATTGTCCCATTTACAGCTCCGTGACTGCTTGGCCCACTGTAGAATGCGCTCCTTATCCGAGAACCTGTGGAATCTCACCACCATTGCCCTCGAGGGGTCTCCCATTTGCGGTTTCCTCGCGAGTGCTCTGTGAGCCCTGTCCATCTCCAAGGGCCGGGAGAATGCCCCACCCCCAGCAGCTTCACAAACATGTCGGCGATGTATGCCCCAGCGTCCGTTCCTTCGGACCCCTCCGGGAGCCCGACGATTCTTAGGTTCTGCCGGCGGGACCTATTCTCTGGGTCCTCCATCTTCTCCAGGAGCTTCTTCTGCTGGTCCCTCAGCCTCCCCACCTCCAGCTCCACCGCAGTCTGATGCTCCTCCTGCTCAGCCAGCACCTCCTCCACCTTCTGGATCGCCCGATCCTGGACGTCCAATCTATACTCCAACGTCTCAATCGACTCTTTCATCGGGTCCAAGCAGTCCTGTTTATGCATAGCAAAGCCTTCCTGGATGACTTGCTCCGTAGACTGCTGGGTCGACAAGCCAGAGGTCCGAACCTCCGCCTGCTGTCTTCTGTTGCAGCTACAGCCCACGCCTTCTCTGTCTTCTTGTTTCTGCCTATACAAACACTTCTAGTCCTTCTCCCCATGCACCGAAGTGGGAATTCAGTAAACAATTGCCACTAACATCCGTTTTACAATTCAAGTCCAGTAGAAAAACTGGGGAAAGGTCCAATAGTCCGACCAGAGCGGGAGCCACCAAATGTGCAACTTACTCCTTCATAGCCGCCACCGGAAGTCCATCTTGCTTGTTTTTTGCCCATACTGCTGGATATGCCTATGCTATTATTCTCCACATCCCCTGCTGCCCCTAGTCAGCTGTGACTGAAGCCATGCTGTGAATGTGATGCCAGGCATTTCTTCCCCACCTATCCACATTGTGTGGCCTTTTCCACTCAATGGCCTGTGTTTTGGTGTTTATTACTCTAGCCAGTATATCCATAATATCGTTCCCTTAGCAGCCTTACATACCCAGATTTGGATTTTTACAGTAAAATCTCTGATTTTTAAAAGGGTGGGTTCGCTTAATGTGACTACACGGACCCCATCCCCCACTCCCCCTGATCTGAGTTGTTTGACCAGTTAGGAGTAAATCTATATCAGTGATGGATATCGCGGCCCTGGTATCTATTAACATTGTGCATGGCTGGCCCCCTAACAGCGCACCAACAAATATCTGGGAGCCCTTTCTTTACCAGGGATGGCTGAAACGTGTCATTGTTTTAGTGTGCTGAACATCTTGGCTATATCCTCAGCTGAAACCTGTATTACCGATCCTGGGGCACTCGACCCCCCATTGTCCTTTATGGCTTTGGGTTCCTGAGCTTCCTTGCCCCCTCCCTTTGCCCAGCAATTTTCCTGCTCGTGTCCTGTTCTCCTACAATTCAGACACTTCGGGGGTCCCTGCTTATGTTCTTTCTTGCTTCTGCACTCCATTGCGAAATGCCCTTCCTTTCCGCATGTGTAGCACTGCCGTCCTCCTTCTAATTTTTCTAAGGCGCTTACCTTGGACCCTTTACCTAAATTAGACTCTGCCTTCATAACCCATGCTAAGTCCTGATTAAAGTCGTTCCCTACCGGAAGTCCCATATCTACGATCTTAGTCAGGTGCGGACCCACTCCATCAGTTAACATCTTAAAAAAGATTTCATCATCTCTGCTGGGGGCTACTGTCCCTGAATGATGCTTAAATGCCTCAAATTTCTTCTCTGCATAATCCTTGACCCTTTCCTTTGGTTCCTGTTGAAGTAAGGTGATCAATATCCAATTTGTGCTCCCTCTCCCCAGGGCAGTTCGCACTGCCGTTCAAAAGGTTGCAAAGCGGGCATCCTTGTTTCCTCCTCCCCTCTGTGTGACCCACGTGCGATCCCTATATGGTTGTGGCGTGCTTGCCCATATCGGTGCGGGGATCTTTGCCTTTAACAATAAATGGATATCATCATTGGTTAACCCATGAGCCTCCTGTAATTCATCCAGTTTATCCCAAAAAGGGCCGTTATCGTCCTGTCGTTTTAGCGAGGGAAGTTCATGGGCGGCACGGTAGAACAGTGGTTAGCACTGTTGCTTCATAGCTCCAGGGTCCCAGGTTCGATTCCCGTCTTGGGTCACTGTCTGTGCCCAGTCTGCACGTTCTCCCCATATCTGTGTGGGTTTCCCCCGGGTGCTCCGGTTTCCTCCCACAGTCCAAAGGTGTGCAGGTTAGGTGGATTGGTTATGCTAAGTTGCCCTCAGTGTCCAAAAAGGTTGGGTGGATTACTAGGTTACGGGGATAGGGTGGAGGCGTGGGCTTAGGTAGGGTGCTCTTTTCAAGGGCCGATGCAGACTCGATGGGCCGAATGGCCTCCTTCTGCCCTGTAAATTCTATGATTAATTCAGAATCATTTGTTTTTCTCCAGCTGTGAAAGGTGTTTGGATATGTTGCTCAATGGTATGCCCATCCACCTTTTTCCTTACTGCACGCAGTGGAGCTACAGGCAGTGGTTCATCCTTTTCCTCATAAGGATGGGGGAATGCATAATCCTCATACCTTCCCTCCTCAAAACTGTCCCAGTCATCCCTGTAGTCACTGTCCTCCATCGTAGGGTGACATGCATCCCATCAATCACCCCCGGGCCCTATGCATCTCGGCGATGGCAACGAATCCCGCTGCCCGGGCACCCTGGTGGGCTCGGACCAGAATAAAATGGATGTATTTTACCGACTGAGCATATAGGGCCTCTCTGATGGTGCGGATGCACCAGTTCACCGAGCTCTGTGAGATTCTGGACAGGTCCCCACTTGGCGCCTAGAAGGACCCCATGGCATAGAAGTTCAGTGCGACCATCAACTTGATGGCCACCGGGAGCAGGTGTCCTCCCCCATTCCCCCACGGTACCAGGTGTGCCATGATCTGGCCGATATGTCGCACTGTCTCCGTGTTCAGCCGGAGTCTTCGACGGCATGCCCGGTCCGGCAGGTCCTCAAATGACAGGTTCTGCTGCTATGCACGAGGCCTCATGCAGCGCCTCCTTTGCAGCTCGGCACAGAGAGGAGACGGAGGCTGCAGCAGAGGAGCGGGCTGCAGAGGGGAAGGTGGCAGCTGCTCGGGCTGAAGGGACGGCCACCCGACAAGATGAGGAGGAGGAAGAGGAGGAAGTGGTGCCAAGGAGGCGCTGGATGAGGCCCCGATTCTACCGCGACAGCATGTCCTTTGAGGAATTCCTGGACCGGGCATGCAGGAGGCGACTGTGGATGAACAGAGAGACAGTGAGACACATCTGCCACATGATGGCACACCTGGCACCGCATGGGAATGGGGGAGGACACCCGTTATGGGTGGCGTCAAGATGATGCTGGCCTTCAACTTCCACACAATGAGATCTTTCCAGTCGAAGATTGGGGACCTGTCGGCATCTCCCAGACATCAGCACACAGGTGCATCCGCGGTGTTACTGACTCCCTGTATGCCCTGGCAGACTGGTACATCCAGTACCCAGTGGACTGCACACAGGGTGCCCAGGCAGCGGGCTTCGCCACCATCGCCGGGATGCCCCGGGTCCAGGGGGTAATAGATGGGGTGCATGTCTCCCTGCGGCCACCAGCGGATAACAGGCCGCTGTTCACCAACCGAAAGGGGTACCACTCAATGAACGTCCAGCTGGTCTGTGACCACCAGATCCGGATCCTGCATGTCTACGCCCGGTACCCAGGCAGTGTGCATGACTCCTTCATACTGGCACAATCTGTGATCTCCGACATGTTCGAGGGACATGTTCCCCGGCTGTGGGCTGGTTGCTGGGTGACAGGGGTTACCCGTTGTGGTCACGGCTGATGACGCCTATACAGAGGCCACAGACTGACACGGAGACACACTCCAATGATGCCCATTGTGCGACCAGGGGTGTGGTCGAGAGGTGCTTCGGAGTCCTGAAGATGTGCTTCAGGGGTCTGGACCGCTCTGGAGTGGCCCTACAGTACAAGGCAAGGAGGGTCGGCCGCATCGTGGTGGTCCGCTGCGTCCTCCACAATATAGCCCAGCAGAGGGGCAATGTGCTGGGGACAGTGAGGAGGAAGGGCAAGCCTCGTCAGACGAGGGGGATGAGGGGGAGTGAGACAATGAGCGGGACCTGGAGGCTGGCCAGGCACGGGAATGAACTGCCAGGGCCAGCGAGCATGGGACACATTAATCGAGACACGTTTCACCAACTAGCGGGGGGGGGGGGGGGGGGGGGGGGGTTGCTGGGCAGGGGCACGGACACCACAGTACCACACCACGCAACCGAACATGATCATCTCCCACCACTGACCACCCCCAACTCCATACCACGAAATCACCCGCAAACACACACCTCTCTGTTATATATACCTGCGGCACTATGAGTCGGGAGCACGGGGTTGGCAATGACAGCGGGTCAGGTCCATGGATGGAGTATGATGACAGCCCGCTCTGCGAGGAGCTCCATGCTCAACATCGTTAGACAATGTCTGACTCATGCCCACGATAGAACCTTCCACCTGGGTGATCACTGCATGTGAGCTGGTCAGTCCATCACATGGCCCTGTCGAATAAATGATCGGAGGAGGGGGGCCTCACTCGTCCACCACCCCTCACTCCCAGTGGCTATCACTGACTGCTCCACACACATCAGACAGAGCACAGAGGCAGATTTCAACGGTGTAAACAGGTGTTTAATGTGAAGAGGTATATACAGTCTGTGCCCTAGACCCTGTAACTAAACTGTGCCCTGCACCCGTTCCAACTGAACTGGTGTCTAACTTTCTGGCTTTACGTACCCTAACACTGCACCTGGGTGGTTCCCCAGATGGTACAGCAGGAATGGAGGTGGACTGCTGTGACTCTTGCCCTGTGACGAGGGTCCCCATTGGCCCACGTCTCCTCGGGTGGCCCAGCCTGGATGGGCCTGGCTGATCCTCGGAAATCCCGGGTGGCATGATGCTGCCCTGTTCTGCCCACTGCCCACCAGATGCACCAGGGACAGAAGGGAGGTAGTCCGAGGTGCTGCAGTGTTCCGGGACCTCCCCTGCAGGAGTCACCGGCACGTGCCCCAGCACCTCCGCCTCCCTCGCGGTGCCCGCTGGCCCCCGCTGCTTCTCCATGGGATGGGGGTGTGAGCGGAGCCATCCCCCGATGCCCCCCCCGACACTTGGCGCTGCCAGTCCTGGATACCCACTCTGGTATCGCCAAGGTTCTGAACGTTTGCGGCCATGGACCACAGGGAGTGGGCCATCTCAGTCTGCGACTGTCCCACATCCCTCAGTGTCTGTGCGATGCCGGCCAGCACCTGGGCAATGCCGGCGATGCTCTCAGCAAAGGCCTTCTGTGACTGGGCCACGCTGAGGAGCACCGGTGCAATCTCCAGGTGGCTCTGGCACATGGTTGCCTGTGAGTGGGCAGCAATGTCCAGGGCCTCAGACCCCACCTGCACAGAATGCCCCAGGCCTTCCAACCGCTGACCCATGCCCGACACCGTCACCCCCGTTGCCTCCACCGCAGACGTCCAGTGTGGTTTAGGCCTGGGTGGCATGCATGACCAGCACCACTCCCTGCTCCTGCACGCGAATGGACTCCTCCACCTGCCCCTGAACGTGCTGGAAGGCGGCCATCATCTCCCCTTCTAGTTCCTGGTTCTGCCTGCACCTGCACTATGGGTGGGACTGGGTGCTCCTGGAGCCCGGGACCAGTCTAGGCAGCAGTTGGTTGCTGGGATCGACCTGCCCTCCGACCGCCCGGCCCGTCGGATGCTCCTACCTCCACCTGCTGTACAGGAATGACTGTGGTGCATACCAATGAGTGTCCCAGAAGCCTCTTTGCTAATTTGCCCAACCGAGGTGATCGTCTCTGAGATGGTGGACAGTTTAGGAGACAGCTGTGACGGAACGTCAGTGTCCACCTCTGACCTGAACTTCGTGTTAACCTGGGTCATGGTGTCCTGGGTTGCCTCAGGCAGAGGGCTGGTGTTCCGGCTGCTCTCCCCATCGGTCCTTTCCTGTCTGGGGGGCACTGGCTCTGGCACCTGTTGGGGATGGGAGGCCCCAGATGAGCCGGGACTATCCCCAGCTGGTCCTGTAAGACACAAGACGGCATGTATGGTTAGACAGCTGGATGGGGGTGAGACGTAAGGTGGTGAGGGTTGGGGTAAGGGGTGTGGGGTGAGGGGGGTTGGGGTGTGGGGTGAAGGGTTTGGGGTGTGGGGTGAGGGGGGTTGGGGTGCGGGATGAAGGGGGTTGGCGGTTGGGGTGGGCACACATTTGTCGTTGGGACCCGCAACCAGGCAGGGGGGTCTCACTTTGCGGCACGCCGCCGACCTCCGTGTCGGCGACCTCCCTCCTCCGGCCCGCTGACAATGACTAGTGCCCTCTGTTCGGGCACGGTGAGGGGATGCAGGTCAGGTAGTCCCACTCCGCTCTTCTCCGGCTCCCAGCAGTTGTGCGCTGCCTTGTCCTGGGGAGCAACCACAAACAGTAACAGTGTTAGACGGTATCTGATGGCATCAGTGGCCAGGGCACCTGGCCATTGCGGCTGGCATGGGTGCAGCCATGTGGGTCAGGGTGAGGGTCAGGCTTTCCCCCTGGGGAGGGGGGGGGGGTGTCGGGTCATATGTGTGGTGGGGCTAGGGGGGTTATTGCCAGGGGCACAGCACTGGGTGCTCACCCTGGCCACCCGGAGGAGGTTGTGCAGTTTCTTTCTGCACTGGTTCCAGTCCGGGTCACCTCGCTGATGGCAACTCCCACCTCCGCCCAGGCACGGCGAACGATGGCGCCCGATGACCTCTGATCCGTCCCGGGGTATAGTATCAGCCTCCTCTCCTTCACGGAGTCAAGGAGGGTCTCCAATTCGGTGTCCCTCCTTGCTGCCATGTTTGCTGCGGCACTTGGATGTGTGAGGGGGAGAATGGTTTATGTGCAGCCGCGGCGAGGAGTCAATCACGGGACTGGCGAATCGGCCACCGGTCCGTTAACAGCGTCTTGTGGTTCCCGATTCGCCCAGGCTAGCCCCTTGGGAGCAGTTGTATCGCTGCAGCTGTGAACTCGATCACGCCGTCGTGAAACTCCAACATTTTCACGACGGCGTCAACGCTTAGTCTCCAGAATGGAGAATTCAGCCCCTAATTTCAATAACTTCTGATCACAATTCATTCTTTCTGCAGAAAGAGGTCATGTGAGCTAGATTTTATTGTGACTGGATGGTGGGGAAATTCATTGATATTTTAGATGTAAACTCTTTATCAGAAAGTGGCTAAACTAGGGGTTGTGGGATAACAATGTTAGAAATGCAGGTCGCCTTAAGGTTAAATCAGGACAAGCTTCAGAGCGAGTTGAAAATTGATGCCCATTGAAGTCTGTCCTTCGGAGCTGGGTTTTTCAATCTTTTCTATTTCCCTTGTCTTTTTATTTATGAGGTTCACTCCAAAATTACCTTGGATATTTATTTTTCTAATGTCTTGCAATTGTCCTTTTGAGATGGTATTTTAAACATCCTGACCGCTTTGTTCTAAACAACTTGCAGATCAATTAACCCAATAACCTCCTCTTTACTGTTGCATGATCTCCAATCTGCCCTGTTTCTTTTTTTTCTAGCTTACAAAGGAAGTAACTGTTTAGTTGTGTGTTTTCAGGATTATTTTGTTTTGCTTCAGATCTGCAACATTTTCAGTTTTCTTCTTTTTACTTAACCAAACCAAGTTTGGTTGCTTTTGTTTTTGAGGTTCTTCTGACAGACACATTGGACGCGATCTTCCAGCTGTTCACGAGGGCGGGATCTTCCTTTCCTGCCGCCAGCGCACCCTGCCCGGATTTCCTGGCGGTGTGGGGTGGATTCAGTGGGAAATTCCATTGACAGCGGCGGGACCAAAAGATGCCACCGTCGGCCAATGGCGGGCGGTGCCCGGCCACCGAGAAACATGCCGCAGAGAGGCCAGAGAATCCTGTTCGTTAATTCCTGTTCCTTTGAACACAGCGCAGTTCATGAGTTGAAAGCGTTTCGGAAAGCTGCAGCAATCCAATTTATTTCAATCTGCACAAATATCAAATCACACGTCAAGATAGACATCTAACCATGTGGAATTCCATGGTACTGACAGCAATTAAATTGAAAGTCACACCATTTTCAAACTTATTTCTGCTTTTTAGACATGGAGTTTTACCGAACATTTCATGACATTTACAATTCCATCTAGTTACCACTGTCTAGTATAGCAAACACATCTCTGCTCCGAAATCCACACCCAAATTGTCTGGTGTACCTCAAGATTCCAAACTTGATCCCTCTTCTCCTCATCCAAATTCCACCTTTGGGCAATGTTGTTTACAAAGATGTAGTCATCTCCTATGTGTGTATTATAATGCCCAGCTCTCCCTCTTCATAACATAATGGGGGTGAAAACAGTTTTCAGTTGTCATGCAAAACTGGCAACCTGCTTTTCACCCTGTCCTATTTTCATTTCGATTTATTGGCACGTGTACCGAGGTACAGTGAAAAGTATTGTTCTGTGTACAGTCCAGGCAGATCGTTCCATACATGAAAAACGTAGGACATACGATAAATACACAATGTAGTACGGTTATAAAAGATGTAGGAAGAGGATCTGTGGGAGAGAGCTTGCAGAGAGTCACCATGCTCCGGTGCCACCTTGTGAAAAATTCCATGTAAGTTCCATTTCCATGAGGCAAATGGAATGGAGAATTAGAGAGTATAAAAGGAGCTGCTAATTTGCAATCACCCATTTTGTACGAAGGCCCAACACAAATATCACCCCAAAAGTGTGCTGTGTTGTGATTCTGGGGTGAATTATCTGCCGGCGGCATTCTCCGTTCTGCCGGCAGCGCAACCCCACACGCGGGTTTCCCAGCAGCCTGGGTGGCCGCAATGGGAAATCCCATTGACCAGCAGCAGGATTGGAGAATCCTGCTGCCAGCGATAACACAACGCTGAGAAACACGCTGCTGCGGCGGCAGAGAATTCAACCCTCTCTTATCATGAATGAGGCAGAATTACCACCCTCTGAACATTTGCAACACGGAATTCATAGGGCGGGATTCTCCGTTGGCAGACGCCGGAATCGGGAAAGGTGATTGGGCGGAGATTTGGTTCCGATGCTAAAACTGCGGCGGGCGCCGATTTGACGCCAAATCGTAATTCTTCGTTGTCTCGACAGCAGCATCAATTTGTTCCAGAATGCACGTACAGTAAACACCATCGGCATATCATTAGCAGGCCCGACCCAGTATTCTCTGGTGTAGCCGCTATTCTCTGCCTCCAATGGGCTGAATTCCTGGTGGCAAGATTCACTTGTGCTTTTAAAAATCGTGGAACCCGTGTCATGGCTGATGAGGGAGAGAGAGGGGGTTGAACACGGAGAGACATGATCGTGGGCTGCCGAGCTGGACACTGGCTGTGATGGAGGGTCCCTTCCAGGGTCGGGGGTGGAGGGGGTTGATGGGGGAATGGACCGTGTGGCTGGGGTGACCTCGCACGGGACTGGGACGTGTTATATTACTCTTTGGTAATATATCGTTCCTCTTTGCTTCATAATCCAGAATGGTGTGATTCTGAAGAAACCACCAATCTTTAACTTAAAGCAAAACTGATTTATTGAATAACGATTGATTAATATTGAGTTTGCACATTCCACAGAACTATAACTAGTAATCAAGTAATCTAGATTAAAGTAATAACTAATTTGAACTGCACATGCTGTTTCTATCTAATATTAACTGCTGTGATCTATCTCTCTTCCACTCTACTGTCTTAAAGAACCCTGGTTAGAATACCCAAGATTCTCTGAGTTCTCATTTTCATAGTGGGAACTAGTGGTGCCCTCTTGTGGTTGTGTTACTCTGAGATGTAATAATTAATTCTTTACTTGTCTACATATATGCATATCATTACATCCCCCTTTTTTAATATTTCTTTCTTATGTATAACAAAAGGAAAAATGTAGAATAATATTATAACAAAACATGATATATATATCTTTGTACATAGCAAAATGAGTAACGATCACACAGTTTACTGGACATTATTTACAAATTCAGTCTATTATGTTTTCTTTTTCTCGTTGATCTTGTGAATGCATAAGGAGGTGGCGTTGAGGTTTTTACAGTTCTTTGTGTGTCATTATAACTTTGAGTGTTGGTTAAAGTATCATGAAAGATTGTCTCATTAAGTTGTAAGTCTGGAAAAATGTTGGTGTGTAGCTTAATTTTTTGAAGTTCTCGACGATTTCTTCAAAGTATGTTTCCTTCAGCCGTCTGAACTATGTACGAATATGTTGCTGCTTGTCTGATGATTCTGGCAGGAGCAGACCAACCTCCATCAGGTATCTTGATCCTGACGGTATCATCTGGAAGCAATGAGTCCAGAGTGGTTGTCTTCATGTCATAGTACATTCTTTGACGTGCACGCTGCTGTTTCATTTTCTGTATCACTGGCAGATGATCTGGATTTGGAAGAGGTATTGATGGTACTGTTGTTCTCAAATCTCTGTTCATTAACATCTGTACAGGTGATAGTCCAGTTGAAAGAGGAGTTGCTCTGTAGGATAAAAGCGCAAGATGGATGTCTGACACAGAATCCAAAGCTTTATTTCTAAGTTGTTTTATTATGTGTACTCCTTTTTCTACTTTCCCGTTCAACTGTGGGTAATGTGGACTTGATGTAATATGTTTAAAGTTGTGAAGTAGTGAAAACTCAGTGCAGTCATTGCCGTCAGAACATGGTTCATTGTCTGACATGACAGTGGTAGGTATTTCATGTCTCGTGAAAGTTTCTTTGCTTGCTTTAATGACAGATTTGGATGTCAAATCTGGTAACTTCAAAACCTCTGGATATTTCGAGTAATAGTCGATTATCAGAACATAATCATGACCATTGGAGTGAAATAGATCTATACCAGCTTTGGCCCAAGGAGAGGTTTCCAATTCATGTTGCTGTAGTTTCTCCTTGCATTGCGCAGGCTGAAATTTCTGACAAGTCTCATATCTAAGTACCATGTCAGTGATGTCCTGATTAATACCTGGCCAGTGTATTGTTTGTCTCGCCCTTTGCTTGCACTTTTCAATGCCGAGGTGACCTTCATGAATTTGATTGATAATCATTGGTCTGAGACACAGTGGTATGACTATCCGGTCGAGTCGAAGCAGTAGTCCATCCGCGATTGTCAAATCTGCTTGAACATTTCTAAATTGAAGACAATACCCTTTTGGCCACCCATTATTGATATGGTGTATGACGCTTTGCAGCATTACATCCTTCTTTGTCTCTCCTCGGATGAGGTTGATCTTTTCATCCGAGACCAGAAGACTTTCTGCACACAGCTGTACTTGAGATTCAACATGCTGTATGAACTCAAAAGGTTCACTTTCTGAAGTGATTGAGCGTGATAACGCATCTGCTATGATCAGGTTATTTCCAGGTGTATAGATGAGGTCGAAGTCGTATCTTCTGAGCTTCATCAAAATTCCCTGGAGTCGTGGACTTATGTCGTTGAGATCCTTCTGTATTATATGCACCAACGGTCTGTGATCTGTCTCTACAGTGAAAGTGGGGAGTCCGTAGACATAGTCTTGGAACTTCAATATGCCGGTTAGTAGACCAAGACACTCTTTTTCAATCTCAGCATATCGACATTCAGTTGGTGTCATCGCTCTGGATGCATATGCAACAGGAACCCTATACTTTATTTTGCAACAGTCCTGTTCCTATTCCGTCCTGACTCGCTTCTATCAAAATTTCCGTCTCCCTGAAAAATGCTAGAAGAGGTGCAGTTGTTAATTGTGATTTAAAATCAAGCCACTCCTTTTGATGATCAGTTGTCCGTTCGAATGAGGTTGACTTTTTGATCAAGTTTCTAAGAGCTGATGTTCTGGTTGATAGATTAGCTATGAATTTGCCTAAGAAGTTTACAACGCCTAGAAAATGTCGAACTGCTTTTTTGTCCTCTGGGATTTTCATTCCCTGAATGGTTGCAATCTTGTCGGTGTCGGGTCGCACACCATGTTCAGAAATCTGGTCGCCAAGGAACTTGAGCATGGAAGTGCCAAAACTACACTTGGATTGATTCAGCATAAGACCATACTTGTGTATTTGTTGAAAAACCTTTTTCAGTTTTGAGGTATTTCTTCCTTTGTTGATGACCGTATGATAATGTCATCGACGTAGACACGAACACCCTCTATGCCCTCAGTCATCTGTTCCATAATGCGGTGGAAGATTTCAGATGCAGAGATTATTCCGAGAGCATTCTGTGAAATCAAAATCTGCCAAAAAGTGTATCGAAGGTGCAGAGCTTTCTGCTTGAGTCATCCAATTGCATTTACCAGAAACCTTGCGATGCATTTAATTTGGTGAAGATGCGTGCATTAGCCATCTCGCTAGTGATGTCCTCTCGTTTTGGAATGAGATAGTGTTCCCTCCTAATGTTCTTGTTGAGATCCTTGGGGTCTATGCATATCTGCAGATCACCTGACAGTTTCTTCACGCAACCATCGAGCTGGCCCAGTCAGATGGTTCAGTGACTCTTGAAATTATTCCTTGTTGTTGCAGCCTTTCGAATTCAAGTTTTAATCTTTCTCTGAGTGGAGCAGGAATTCTCCTAGGAGGATGTACCACAGGTTTGGCATCCATGCTTAACAAGATCTTGTACTTGAATGGAAGTGTACCCATGCCTTTAAAGATGTCTGGATATTGGTTTAGTATACCTTGGATATCTTCATGCAGGATGGGTTGAGATGCAGTATAAATTTGCTGTATTAGGTCTAACTCTTGCAGGCTTGTGCACCTAAGAGTGATGATTTATCTGACTTGACAATCTCGACTCTTAGTGGAGTCGCAATATCATAGTTGGAAACTGTCAAATAGCATGATCCAATTGATGAGATTGAATTACCATTGTAATCTTTTAATATACAGGCTGCTGGAAGTGTCTTAGGGGTTTGCTTAAGTTTTGTGAGATCAAGCTTTGTAAGAAAATTGCCTGAGGAGCCTGTATCCAACTTGAATTGAATTGGACAGTTGTTTACTTTCAAAGCAGTGTTCTATTCTGTGTCCAAATTAATGGAGTTCATTAATTTAAGAGGTGTTGTTACTTCAGTGGGAGTTATCAAATTTGTCTATGATTCCTACAAAGAAAGTGTTTTCCAGAGAGTAACCATCTGTGTCCGTTGAAAATTTCAGTTCAAAATCTTCTTCCTTGGATTGAACACTTCATACATGAATCTGTCTTGAATTGGGTTTAGCAGATTTAAATGCGAGTGAGAATCTGCACTGAGCTGCAAATTGGTTTAATTTGCCACATTGTGAGTATTGTTTTCCTCTGGAGGGCATTTTTTTTGAAAGTGGGAAGTTCCACACCTTGAACACGTCATGATGTTGACGTCATAATGCACGACACTTCTTTGCGCATGCGCAGATCGGCTTTCGTCCATCTAGCACCTTTTGACGAAGTGCGCATGTGCAGTATTAGAATGCGTGCACGCAAGATGGCTATCGTCCGAAACGTGCAGCTTCTTCACCTGCGACACACCTTAACACGCTCTACCTCGTGGTGAATTTTCGAGCCCTTTTCACGGAGATAATACTCTTGGTATTGATTTTAGATTGCTGATGAACACGACACATTTAAATCACGATTTCTAGAGTTAGATCCTTTTGCCTCAATAATCTTTCTCTAAGCTTTTCATCAGTAATACCAAAGACTATTTGGTCCCTAATCATGGAGTCTTCAGTGCGGAGAAGTTACAGGATTGTGCCAGCAGTCTCAGATCAGTAAGAAAGCAGTTAAATGATTCACCGTTGTTTTGCAATCTTAAATATAAAACGCTCAAACATTTCATTAGTTTGGATTTTAGGATGTTCATCAAATTTTGCAAGAATTACATCAAACTTTGTTTTATCTTGATCCGTCGTGTACTGGAAGGAATTATAGATCTCAATTGCATGTGGACCAGCCATAGTTAGTAACAGAGCAATTTTACGAGCATCGGTAGCATTATTTAAATTGGAAGTTTCTAAATGAATTTGGAATTGCTGCTTGAACAAACGCCAGTTTACATTTCGGTTACCAGTGATCCTTAGATGCCGAGGAGCTTGAGCTTTATCCATCGATCCTGGATTCGTCGAAGCTCTACAGTCTGAGGTTGGTGCTTCGCAAGTCAAATAGCTTCTTAGTTTTTATCTTTTTTCTGATCTTACTTCATAATGCTAGCTAGTTTCTGTAGCCAATCACCTGGTACCATGTTATATTACTCTTTGGTAATATATCGTTCCTCTTTGCTTCGTAATTCAGAATGGTCTGATGGTGTGATTCTGAAGAAACCACCAATCTTTAACTTAAAGCAAAACTGATTTATTGAATAATGATTGATTAATATTGAGTTTGCACACTCCACAGAACTATAACTAGTAATCATGTAATCTATATTAAAGTAATAACTAAATTAAACTACAGGTGCTGCTTCTATCTAATATTAACACTGCTGTGATCTATGTCTCTTACTCTCTACTGTCCAGAAGAACCCTGGTTAGAATCTCTAAGATCCCCTGAGTTCTCATATTTATAGTGGGAGCTCGTGATGCCCTCTAGTGGGTGTGTTACACCGAGATGCAATAATTAACCCTTTACTTGTCTGCATATATACACATCATTACTGAGCGGTGTCCAGGCAGGGACTGCCATTGCCACAGCCTGCAACGCAGCCATTTTGCTATGCACCCTACTGACCACCCACAATCGATGGACTGTCTGTTCCAAAAGCCTGAAACCCGTCTGGATGGCAGCTAATCCCTCGGGTCGGCCCTCCCTCCGAAGTCCGCCCCCTCGAATGTTACAACCTCCATCTTATGTACCGGATCAGCTGTGTGGTGCGCACCAGGATATCCCAGGAGCCTCTTCAATAAAGTGCCCAACCGAGGTGAATGTCTCTGGGATGATGGAGGCTGTTGGAGACCGCAGTGACAGGAAATCAGTGTCATCCCTGGACTCGAGCTCTGGGATGTCCTGGGTTTCGGGTTGAGGGCTTCCGTCCATGCTGCTGTCCTTGTCGCTGCTCGGCACAAGGTGGATGGGGGGGATTGGGAGTCGTGGTGGGTGATTGGGGGTCGTGGGGGGGTTTTGGGGGGGGGGTTGGGGTGAGGATGGTGTGAGGGTGGGAATGGTGTGGGGGTGAGGATAGTGTGGATGTGAGGATGGTGTTCGGGTGCTGGTGACAGATGTATCACTGGAACCACAACTAAGCGGGCTCTCACTTTCTTGCCCACGGCCTATCTCCACCGTGGCGACTTCCCTTTCCTCTGGGCTGCCAACCATGCCCTCTGCTCTGCCATGGTGAGGGGCTGCAGGTCTGGTGGTTCCCCTCCAGTTTTCTCTCGCTCCCAGTGGTTATGGCTGCCCTTCTCCTGTGCCGGGGGGGTGCGAGAACAGAAATGTGTCAGACAGTCCGACGTATGCAGCCCAGGGGGTGGGTAGCTGGTGGCCTCACTGGCCAAGGCACCTGGCCATATTGGCTGGTATGGGTGCCTGCATTGAGGTGCAGGGTGGGGGTTCGACCACTCTCCAGGTGAGGGGAGGGGTCGGTTACGGGTGTGTTGGAGGGGGTTGGTATCAGGGGCACAGTGCTGCCTGCTCACCTGAGCTGCCGTGAGGAGGTTGTGCAGTTTCTTCCTACACTGCAGGTCGGTCCGAGTGGTGTTGCTGGTGGTGCTGACCGCCTCTGCCACCTGCACCAGGCATGGTGAACGGCTGCAGCTGGCAGCCTGCTTCCCGGGCCGGGGCACAGGGTGGCCTGCCTCTCCTCCATTGCGTCCAGGAGGGTCTTGAGCTCGGCATCTGTGAACCATGGCGCTGCATGTCTTTCTGGCTAGGATGGTGTGTGTGGGGAGTGAAGTGTGTACATGCGACTGCAGCTTGTCAGCCTCCTGAGTGTCAATTGCAAAACCGGCGAATCCCGCACTGTTTCTCATTGGAATCGATTGTGTTCCACATGGCGCTGATGCTAGCCCTGTAACAGTCGCTGAATTGGTCCAGGTGCGGTGCCAGGCTTGCTGTCGTGGAACTCCACCAATCCTGCCCCAGCGTCAACACTTGGGCTTAGGAATGGAAAATTCAGCTGATCATCTTTGCTTTTCATTCTGATTTCACCCCCCTTTCCTCCACCCATCATCCCATCAGCTCTTGAACAGTGTATATCCCTGTTACCCTCCTGGTCTCCAAACTTGTCTTCAAATGCCAAATCCAGTCCCACACTATTCTCACTCTTGGAATATCACCTGTAATCTATGCCTTACCCTGTCAACCTTCAATGAGCTGGATCTAAATTCTCAGGATTTTCTCAGCTGGAAGACTTGTATTTGTCTTCAATGTGAAAGAACCAGGGAAGCTTGCAATGTGCCAGCACCATGATGTTCTCGATGTTTTCAATATCTAAATCCATTATTGTATATCAGGCTTACTCATCATTATCTGTTTGATTCATATCATTGTGTAAAAGGTTTGGCAAAGAAAAATGCCTTCTGTCAATTTGACTCTCCTTCCAGCTTGCTGAGTGCTCGGTAAGTGTGGGCTGGTGCCTTTTCTCTCTGCAACTATTCTGTCTGTATGCCACAAGTCCACCTTACAGATTATTGCTAGAGCTGACAAATGGCTGGGAAAAGCACTTCATTTGGCTTAGTTTGAAGGTTTGAAAGGTCATAAATTCAAGCCCTCCTCCAGAGGCCTGATTCCATAATCTGGGCTGATCCGTTATTGCAGCACTGAGGAGAAATGCTGCATTATCAGAGATATTTCACTTGAGACACAAACTGTGACCTCAGTTCTCATCTATTCGAGGGGGGGGGGGTGCTTGCTGTGGACAAATTTATTGCCCTGTCTGCCTGCTTAATTAATTAGCTGGGAATTACTTTGTGACATCCTTGAAACATGAAATGTGATATTTAAATTTCTCTCCTTCCTTCCTTGCCCCTCCTCCTTCCTACTTCCCTTCCTTCACTCCCCCCTTCTTTCCTTCCCTCCCCCTTCCTTCCCTCCCACCTTCCTTCATTCCCCTCTTCCTTCCTTTCCCTCTTCCTACCTTCCTCTCTTCCTCTCTTCCTTCCGCCGATCCACCTGGACGCATGCCATAAGTTTAAAACACAACCTGTCTTTCTGCCATTGATCAAAGTGGTCATTGTAAGTGTCGTCCCAAAGAACTGTGTCCAAGCTAAAGTTGGGGGACCGGTGCCGCGAGGAGGCCATTAACTTTTGCGACAGGCCTCTTTCAAAATTCGTAATGCTCGAAACGCCTCACGTGATCCATGGTGCCGGATTCTCCTAAGGCCCAGGAACTAACGCCTGTGCCTGGGTGACCTTGCCGTGGCACAGTTTAGTGTTGGTACACACAAACGTGAACGAAAAATAATGCCACCTTGTCATGATATTCAGATAAACATCATGGTGCAAACACACATACACTGATGGACAGATCAACGGACCAATCAACACACACGCAACATCACAGTCAATCACCAGTCAGAGCACACGCACTATAAAACAGGGAACACCACAGTTCCCGCTCATTCCAGCAGGAGACAGCTCAGGGCACAGAGCTCACAGCGTGTCACTCAGACATACACCATGTGCTGAGTGCCTCTCTAAGATAGTGTTAGGGCTGGGTCCACAGGTTAACGGGTAAATTCCGAACCACGGTCATAAGTTTACAGATGTTGTTATTAAGAGTAATAAAACTGAGTTGTACCATCTACAACCGTGTTGGTTCATCTGTATAGCGGAACATCCAACAAGACATAGTACCAGGTTTGGAACCCAGCAACTGTGAGACCTACCTGCATAACTTCAGAGATCCGCCATCCTGCGCCATGGACACCATCAGCCCCCCGCAGCCGCTCCAAATCGCTGGAAACCTCGGCGTCAACTGGAAGCTGTTTAAACAGCGCTTCCAGTTCTTCCTAGAAGCCACAGAAAGGGAGAATGCATCGGACACCAGGAAAATCGCCCTCCTCCTCTCCACGGCAGGGCAACACGCCATCCACATCTACAACTCCCTGGTGTTCGCAGAAGGTGAGGACAAGACGAAGTACAAGACAGTCCTTCTAAAACTTGAGCAACACTTCAGCATCGAGGTGAACGAGAGCTTCGAGAGATACCTCTTACAGCAGCGCCTGCAGGGTAAGGATGAGCCTTTTCAATCTTTCCTGACACACCTCCGTATCCTCACGCAGTCCTGCGGCTATGAGGCCACCTCCGATTCCATGATTCGGGACCAGATAGTTTTTGGGGTCACCTCGGGCACCCTACGCCAGCAACTCCTCAAAATTAAGAGCCTCACCCTAGCCATCGGCATCGAAGCCTGTGTCCTCCATGGAAACGCGACCAGCCGGTACTCCCAATTCCAGGCGGCCGAATCGGCACGGCAGGGGTTCTACGAGGCCGAGCGGGTCCCGTCGATCGAGTTCCTCCCGGCCCGCGGCCCGGACGAGGGTGGCCATTTTGCGCGCTTTCCGTGGCCTCCCGCGCTTGTACGCGGCAAAAGAGACGTCGACACAGAGGGACGTGATGCGTAGGTGCGCTCTACGCAGGACCGAACTGCGCATGCGCGGTGGTGCAACGAACGCCATGGCGTCACGACGTGCGGCAACTGTGGATCCGCACATTTAAAGCGGCAATGTCCAGCAAAGAATTGACAATGCCTCCGCTGTGGCAAGATGGGACACTACGCTGCCTGCTGTCGAGCAGCTCAACCTGCCAACGCTCCCCAATTCTGCCAGCCTCGCAGGGACGTGTGGGCCATTCAGCCTCCATACACCGAGTCATACCCTGACGACGTACAGACGGGTGATACCGACGACCGGGAAGCCTTTCGCGTTGCGGTCTTTGACAGGAATCGGATGTCCCCAAGTAGGACCGACCAGCCGATGCCAGTCAACAGCGTTAATCCGGGTGATGAATGGTGTGCCACCCTAACGGTCAACCGATCACCAATCACATTCCGTTTAGACACTGGTGCCTCCACCAACCTTATTGCATGGTCAGCCTTCTACACCTTGAAGGCCAAACCACCGATTCGGCCATGCCGCTGTCAGATGGTCGATTACAACGGAAATGTCATCGCGGCCATGGGATCCTACCAGCTCAAGGTTACACACAATGCATACACAGCCACACTGTCCTTTGAGATAGTTGGATCATCGAAGGACTCCCTGCTAGGCGCACAGGCATGCAAGGTTCTCCACCTCGTTCAGCGGGTACAAACTCTGTCTCCAGAAGGCACGTCCGACTTCCCGGATGCAGACTTTAGGGCACAGCTCCACTCGCTCCTCTCCCACAACCAGGAGGCTTTCGAGGGCATGGACACACTGCCCTACACTTACAGAATATGGCTCAAACCGGACGCCACCCCAGGCATTCACGCACCTCCTAGAGTCCCAGCACCACTCAAAGACCGCCTCAAGCAGCAGCTGCAGGATCTCCAGGACCAAGGAGTGCTTTCCCGGGTCACAGAGTCCACGCCATGGGTCAGCTCCATAGTGTGCGTAAAAAAGCCCTCTGGCGAACTCTGGATCTGCATCGACCCGAAAGACCTGAACAACAACATCAGGGGCTGTTTAGCACAGGGCTAAATCGCTGGCTTTGAAAGCAGACCAAGGCAGGCCACCAGCATGGTTCGATTCCCGTAACAGCCTCCCCGAGAAGGTGCTGGAATGTGGCGACTAGGGGCTTTTCACAGTAACTTCATTTGAAGCCTACCTGTGACAATAAGCGATTTTCTTTTTTTTTCATTTTTCATGAGAGAACACTACCCCATACCCAAACGGGAAGAGATCACGAGGAAAATGGCCAGGGCTAAAATTTTTACAAAGCTTGATGCCGCAAAGGGTTTTTGGCAGATTCAACTGGATCAGTCCAGCAGGAAGCTGTGTACCTTCAACACTCCCTTTGGCAGGTTCTGCTACAACAGAATGCCGTTTGGCATCATCTCGGCATCCAAGGTGTTTCACAGAATCATGGAACAGATGATGGAGGGCATCGAAGGGGTGCGCGTCTATGTTGACAACGTCATCATCTGGTCCACCACACCAGGAGCACATCAGTCGTCTCCAGCGCTCCTTTGCTTGGATACGAGAACACGGCCTGCGCCTCAACCGAGCCAAGTGTTCTTTTGGCCAAACTGAGCTAATGTTTCTGGGGGACCACATATCCCGGTCAGGAGTGCGTCCGGATGCAGACAAAGTGACAGCTATTACAGCCATGCCGCAGCCGGCAGACAAGAAGGCAGTGCTACGCTTTCTCGGGATGGTCAACTTCCTGGGGAAGTTCATTCCCAACCTTGCCTCCCACACAACGGCTCTTCGCCACCTAGTGAAGAAGACTACGGAGTTCCAGTGGCTGCCCGCACACCAGAAGGAATGGGAGGAGCTCAAGATAAAGCTCACGACAGCCCCGGTATTGGCGTTCTTCGACACTTCTCGAGATACGAAGATCTCGACTGATGCCAGCCAGTCCGGCATTGGGGCGGTACTCCTGCAACGGGACGACACTGCATCATGGGCCCCGGTCGCCTATGCCTCGCGGGCCATGACCCCCACAGAACAGCGCTATGCACAGATTGAGAAGGAGTGCCTGGGTTTGTTAACCGGCATAGATAAGTTCCACGACTACGTGTATGGTCTCCCTCAGTTTACCGTGGAAACCGACCATCACACCCTGGTCGGCATCATACAAAAGGACCTGAATGAGATGACCCCTCGCCTCCAGCGCATTCTGCTCAAGCTCCAGAGGTACGACTTCCAACTGGTCTACACCCCGGGAAAGGACCTCATCATCGCGGATGCCCTGTCCAGAGCAGTGAGCACACCGCCCGAATCGGGGGGGTTCGTATGTCAGGTCGAAGCGCATGTGGCCTTCACATCGGCCAATCTGCCAGCTAATGATGCAAGTCTGGCCCATATTTGCGGGGAGACTGCGGCTGACCTCCTTCTACAACGTGTGATGTGCCACATGATGGAAGGGTGGCTCAAAGGACATTGCCCACAATTCTACAATGTCCGGGACGACTTGGCCGTCATTGACGGTGTCCTCCTAAAGCTGGACCGGATTGTGATTCTACACAGCATGCGCAGGTTGGTCCTCGAACAATTACACGAAGGCCATCTCGGGGTTGAGAAGTGCAGGCGGAGGGCCCGAGAAGCTGTATACTGGCCGGGCATCAGCGACGACATCGCCAACATGGTGCTCAACTGCCCCACCTGCCAAAGATTTCAGCCGGCGCAACCCCCTGAGAAGCTTCAGCCCCATGAATTGGTAATGTCCCCGTGGGTGAAGGTGGGTGTGGACCTCTTTCATGCGCTCGGCAGGGACTACGTCATCATAATTGATTATTTTTCAAATTATCCAGAGGTCGTACGCCTGCACGATTTGACATCGTCAGCTGTCATCAGGGCATGCAAGGAAACCTTCGCTCGCCATGGCATTCTGCTTACTGTCATGTCGGACAATGTGCCCTGTTTTGCGAGCCAAGAATGGTCTTCTTTTGCCGCTTCGTATGGCTTCACACACGTGACGTCCAGCCCATTGCATCCCCAGTCAAATGGCAAGGCGGAAAAGGGCATCCATATCATCAAGCAGCTCCTCTGCAAGGCTGCTATTGCCGGATCGGATTTCTGTTTAGCCCTGCTGGCCTATCGCTCGGCCCCACTGTCCACTGGCCTCTCACTAGCCCAGCTGCTGATGGGTCGCGCCCTCAGGACCACTGTTCCGTCCATTCATGTTCCCAAACCCGCCATGCTCCAGTACTGCAGAGGATGCGACAGCAGTGTGCTCAGCAGAAGGTGGCACATGACACTCGGGCAACTGATCTTCCTGCCTTGGCGCCTGGAGACAACGTCCGCATCCACCTACCAGAGGGTGGCTGGTCGGCAACTGCCGAAGTTCTCCGCCGCAAGGCTCCCCGCTCGTTCCTGGTTCGCATGCCTGATGGCTCCATTCGTCGGCGTAATCGCCAGGCTCTTCGGCTGCTTCCGCGCTCGCTACGTGATCATGCACCGGTGCCACGCCCTCCTGTTGTCCCTGATGTCGACTTCGTGGAGCTTCCTGCCACTATGCCTATTCCTCTCTCGCCCGTGGCCAGGCCCATTCCTCAGCCGGTGGATCCTAACCCACCCTTGAGGCGGTCAACCCAAATTCGTCGTCCACCTACTAGGCTGGACTTATGAGCCTGTTTGCACATTGGACTCACTAAAGTGTTATGCCACAATGTTAATGTGTTTCTCTTTTTGTCGTTACAGGAGTTCGTTTTCGATGTTTGATGAATGCACTTGTTTTGTTTATGGTACAACCTCGTTGCTCTGTTGCACCTGACACCTTCCTTTGTATATAGTTTAGCCTCATGTACATGTTGTAGATATTGCACACACATATTCAGCTGCACTCAGTACACACCAATATTTATTACCACATAGGCACATATTCTTGTAAAAAGGGGGATGTCATGATATTCAGATAAACATATCATGGTACAAACACACATACACACTGATGGACAGATCAACGGACCAATCAACACACACGCAACATCACAGCCAATCACCAGTGAGAGCACACGCACTATAAAACGGGGAACACCACAATTCCCGCTCATTCCAGCAGGAGACAGCTCAGGGCACAGAGCTCACAGCGTGCCACTCAGACATACACCATGTGCCGAGTGCCTCTCTAAGATAGTGTTAGGGCTAGGTCCACAGGTTAACGGGTAAATTACAAACCACGGTCATAAATTTACAGATGTTGCTATTAAGAGTAATAAAACTGAGTTGTACCATCTACAACCATGTTGGTTCATCTGTATAGAGGAACACCCAACATGACACACCTGGGGGTGTCTCCCAGGCAATTGGAGGCCCCAGGTGGTCGGGCTCTTGGCAGGGCGGTACCCTGCCACTCCCACTGCCACCTGGGCACCTTGGCACTGCCAGCCTAGAACCTTGGCACTGTCACCTGGGCACCCTGATCGTGCCACTCTGGCACTGCTAAGATGCATGGGTAGCACTTCCAGGCTGGCATGGCACTACATGGCGCCAGGCTGAAAGTGCCCCAGTGCCCGGATGCCAGGATGCCTGCATGAGATGGCGTGAGGGGGGCCCGAGGATACCCGAAAGGTAAGTTGAGGCAATGGGGTTCCGAAGGCCACGGTGGGGGATCGAGAGCGCAGGGCGGCATTTAAAAGTAGCGCCCTGATTTCTTCCTGCACTGATGAGCTGAGCTGGCCTGTGCAGGAAATTAAGGTAAGTGCGGCCTTGGTGGTGCATTCCTCACTGAGGATAAAATAAACCAGAGTCCCGTTTGACAAGGGGTCATTCTGGGCACAGCAGGCGCCGAGAAACACCCCGATAAATGTGCCCAAAATGGGATTTTGTTTTTTCCTCATTAAATCACCAACATCTCTCCAGGAACTGATGTCAATCAGCAGTTAACAGGATGTAAATCAGTGCTTTTGAGATGCTAATACTTTGGCAAATTTAGTCTGTTAAGGCTTGTGTTTAAATCTCTGACCTTTTTCTCCATGACGTTATAACAAATTGGATTCATTTCAAACCAGCGAGCAGTATCACTAATTGGACTAAAACTATAACAAGATTTTTATTTTGTAGCTGCTGGGTTTGCTCATTGAATCAACAATTTGAATTGCCTACTAAATGCAGTTAATTTAAACTGCCCCTGGTTGAATGAGATGCAGCAAATATCACGCGCTTCGCTTGATTCTTAGAATCAATCCTCTGGCGGATGTACAATTTCTTAACACAGGTAATAAAACTAAAATCTGTGCATTGGAATACACTGACTGCAGTCCCTTGCAATGCATTAGGTAATCATCAAGAATTAAAGTTTACAAAACCAAATTCACTGAATTCTGTACTCCACAATCATTCATACTTTTTTTTATATCATGAGATGTGCAATATTGTCCAAGAAGTTTGAAGTATTCATAAATTCTACTTAAAACTGTGATCTGCATGGAATCACTGGCACCAATTGGCTTTTGCACACAAAACAGAAACTTGACTTAATGGTAAGTGACCTTTCAGCTGGAATGCAATTAAAAATAGTGTGAATTTAGCACATAGATATCGCCACTGTTCTAATTACCATGCAAGCTTCAACCCATATTTCTCATATTCAACATTTCATCTGTACCAGCTATTTCACCCCCAGGGTTCATTCACTACTTTTTCTTGTTTTTGTCAATCATTTGCCTCAAGAAGTCTCCAATCTAATTGCTGATAATTTTTTGGATAGATTAAGTAAGTTTATCTGTAAAATTCAACTCGGGGCATTATGATGGTGTTTGCTTATCTAATTAAAACATTGATTGTAGTTTGATTATGTCCTGATTTCATTTTCTCAGCTTCTTTTGTTACCAAGTCCCACTTGGACACTACTTTTAGTGCAGAAGACACTGTGGCCCTGTTTCCCACACGTCACCAGGCAGGAATGTTCCCTTCCAGTCGGGGAACACTTCAGCAGTCAAGGGCATTCAGCCTCTGATCTCCGGGTAAGCGTTCTCCAAGGCGGCCTTCAGGACCCGCGACAACGCAGAATCGCCGAGCAGAAACTTATAGCCAAGTTCCGCACACATGAGTGCGGCCTCAACCTGGGATTCATGTCGCATTACATTCATCCCCCACCATCTGGCCTGCGAAATCCTACCAACTGTCCTGGCTTGATACAATTCACACCTCTTTAACCTGGGGTTACCCCATCTCTGGATCTGTAAAGATTTAATCACCTGCTAATGCTCGCATTCCTAGCATTGTTTGGCATCTTTGAATTTGTCTATATATGTGTTTCTGAATCAGACCTCTTCATTCACCTGAGGAAGGAGCAGCGCTCCGAAAGCTAGTGACATCGAAACAAACCTGTTGGACTTTAACCTGGTGTTGTAAGACTTTGTACTGAAATATAAGAGACCAACTTCAGAGTTATGCCATTTTGAAATCACCAATTTCTCATAATCTTGAAGTTTACATCTTCTGACCTCTCGTCCGATGCATGATATAGAGGCTGAGATGTCAAACACGTTGTCAGCTTTCTGGAGTCTGCTTGCTCATGGTGTTCCATGGCTGTGAAATCCAAGACAAAGTCCACAAGGCTCCATTGAATCAGTCTCTAGTTTCTTCTTTCTTTGCACATTTGAGTTGGGTTTTCAGCCCTCCATTATTTAAAATCCTGGACTTGGAGGATGATAAAAGGTTGTTTCCTTATGAATGGATTTAAACAAATGAAGAAACAGCCTTTTAGCTCTTTGGGGACCATCTTCAACGTTTGGACCAACACAGATAATTTTGACCCATGTTGATCAATCGTGGAGGTCTTCACAGCTACATCCTGAAGGGTCCACACATGCCAGGCCCCCAGCTGGAGATACCACGTAGCAACAGAAGACTGAATTGCACTGTTTTTCTCTTTTCTGACCGAGAGGCATTGATATAGATTGTCTGCTTACTGTGCTGGCTATGATCGGTTAATTCTGCACAAACTGGGAATTGAACCTGGAGTCTTCCTGTTTGGTATGGCCACATCTATTCACTGACCTAAGCAACTGAACAATTGGAGGAATGGCACAAATTACCACAGAAGGGCTATTAAGTATCGTTTAAAAAATCACCATCAATGAGTATTGTTGATCGTAATCATTAAAAACATCTTTAATTATAATCGTTCACCATTAGTGCACAAAATTTAAATAACACTTCAAATAAAATCAGAATGTATTTCTCCAGAGAATTTACAGACCCCGTTAAATCCACAATGTATTCTCTGATCATGTACTCTTGTTGATATTTTGTTCAGAATTATTAATAAAAACTCTTTTATTTATCATAATCAATAAGAAGATTTTGGCGACATGTAATTGCCGCTCAAGACAATAGAATTATTTGAAGCGTACATCATCATGTAGCTCATTTAAAAACCATTGATATTTCAGATTTACAGAACAGCCCAAAACTCATGGTCAACCAGGGCATAGCGTTGTGGAATACCAGTGTTCCACAGCCTGTGTTGTATTGAAAACACTTTGGGTGAGATTCTCCATTTCAGAGACTAAGGGCTGGATTCTCCGTAACGCGAAGCCAAAATCGTGATCGGGGATCGGGCGGAGAATGGATTCCGGCGCCAGAATCGTGTCCGGCGCCAGTTTGACACTGATCCACCATGCTCCACCCCCTCCAATCTGGCGTCATCGTGACGCATACCACGTGCCCTTTCAACAGCGTTGGTGCATCATCGGCCAGCCCACCAGCGATGCTCCGCCCCTGATGGGCCAAGGTCCCCACGGTACGGGCCATGTGTGGTCCCGAACGTGTGGGAACCTGGTGTGCCAGCTGCAGACTGTGTCCAGTGCCACCACACTTGGCTGGGATCCATGCCACTGGCCGGGTGGGTTTCTGCTGGGGCTGGGGGGGCTGATGGGGGGTGGCCTGGGAGTGGCCAGGAGGTGGGCTGTGGGGTCGCGGTTTGCGGCTTGGGTTCGCACACGGCTGGCGCATGTTGTACGGCCCGGCCGATGCAGGTCGTCAGCTGCGCTCATGCACGTCCCGGAACTGGCCATTTTCCGGCCATTTTCAGTGCGGTCCGCGGGAGTTTCAGTCGGCGCCAGTGCTAGCCCCTCACCGGTACCGGAATCAGTGAGGGTTTCACACCGATTTTTCGGTCGTGAAAATCCACACATGCTCCGCTGGCGTCAGTACTGAGTCTCCCAAATGGAGAATGCAACCTTAAGTGTTGACGCTGGGACAACATTGGTGGGCCTCTGCGACAGCAACATTAGCGCCGCTCCCCGGCCAATTCATCAACCGTTAATGGGCTATCAGCAGCATCAAATGGTGTTGGATTCACTGAGTCGGGTTTGACACTCAAGAGGCGGACAAGCTGCAGTCGCATATTAGTACTCTACTCCCACACACACTCATCCCAGCCTCCGATGGTAGCACGGAGAGCGGCACCCCGGTTTGCGAGACTCTGCTAGATGCTGTGGAGGAGAGGCAGGCTGCCCTGTACCCCAGGGTGGGAAGGAGGCTGCCACCCATTGCCGTACACCAGGCCTGGGCGTAGGTGGCAGAGGCCGTGAACACCGTGGGCCCCACCGCCAGGACCGGACAGCAGTGCCACAAAAAGCTACACAACATCCTCAGGGCGGACAGGGTGAGTAAGCAGCACTGTGCCCCTGGCACTAACCACCTTCCCACTAACCTGTAAATCCCCCCCTCCCCCAGCACCTGGAGGGCGTCTGAACCCCCACTCTGCACCATGAGCCAGCACCCGGACCAGCCACCACGTGCCCTGGCCACGAAGTTCATGGGCTACCCACAACCTGTGCTGCATGCGTCCGACTGGATAACACTTGTGCATTTTATTTCTCCCCACCCATCCCAGCCCCCACCCAGGTCTAACGAACCACACAGTTTCCCTGGCCTACACTGTAGCCCCATCCCCCAGTTGTTCTACCCAACACTCTCCAATCCGCAACGCGCCCCTGGACCCCCTGGTGCCTGTCACCAGGGGAGCCACCTGCCCCGCCACCCATCCCTGCCAGCATTACGCTCTGCGGGCTCTGTCCCAGGCCACCAGTGGGGTCTACTGTGGGCACCCTCCTTGTGTGGACTGCGTGCTACCTCGCCAGCAGTGTGCCACTGACCGTGCCATGCCTGGTGGCATGTGTGCAGGCAGGGTCCATGGATGGGGCTGGGCAGGGAGGTGGGCACCTGTTGGAACCATAGCTGTATTGTGCCATGGGTTCTGTCTACACCACATGGGTTGTGCCTCCCTGTTCGGGAGCAGGATGGATGGGAGCAGGGCTCAGTGGGCAGGCGAGGCTGGTGTCCCAGCGGGGTGGGGTGGCTGATGGGGGGGGCATTGAGCCAGGATGGGTGACAAGGACCACGGTGCATGAGTCCGATGTTCGGGCTGCACTCTGCACCCCCTCTCCCTTTCTCTATGTGCAGTGGCTCAATGTCTCAGATGGGTACACTGAGGGGTGCTGACACCTGGTGGGCCACTAGCTGCACTGGCTCAAGCCCATTCTGTTGATGGGTCGGCTGTGGTCTGGGGGTTCCTGGAGGGTGGCCAAGGGGTTCGGGGGGAGGGGGGCACACACCCAGAAGGCTGGTAACACTCTGCACATTTACGGGTCATGGTGGGCAGTTAGTGGAGTGCGCAGCCAGATGGCTGACTTGCAGACGGCGGCAATGGCAGTACATGCCCAGATACCTCAATCCTGGGAGGACACCCCTGCCCCCCGCTACTCCCCCCCGCCCTGGTAGTCGCCCCCCCCAGCCAGTGGCACAACTGGCAGCCCACAGCTGCGCTTTTGAAAACATGTCTTATCTCCTCTCTCACCCTCAGCAGCCATGGCGCCTGGTTCCCATTTGACACAAATGAACCACATCGGCATTCCTTCCGCCTGGCGATGGTGGAGTATCGTGGAGGCCGGAGGCTATCGGGTCGGCCCATTAATGATATGCTAATGGACGTTACTGTACAATTTGCATGCCCACGCCGGGATGCAGAGTGGAATGCATTCACGCCACTATCGAGGTGCCGGAGAATGGCGTTATGTTGGGCACCCAGCACTAACCTCGATTTTCAGTTAATGCACGATTCTCTGCCCTATCGGGATTCACAATTCCGACATCGTTGGACGGAGAATCCCGCCTGTAGTTTTATTTTTCACCACGATATATACACTGACCGGACGATCCCTATTGGGGTCTTGTTCTGGTCGGTGCCTGACTGACCGACCTTTTGTACAAAGAGATCCCCCGTCCGCAGCAGCGGAGCTCCTTGGGGCAACACGGGAGCACAGTAATTAGCACTGTTGCTTCACAGCGGCAGGGTCCCAGGTTCGATTCCCGGTTTGGGTTGCTGCCTGTGCGGAGTCTGCACATTTTCCCATGTCTGCGTGGGTTTCCTCCGGATGCTCCGGTTTCCTCCCACATGCCCTGAAAGACGTGCTGTTAGGTAATTTGAACATTCTGAATTCCCCCTCAGTGTTCCTAAAGAAGTGCCGGAATGTGACGAATAGGGGCTTTTAACAGTAACTTCATTGCACTGTTAATGTAAGCCTACTTATGACAATAAAGATTATTATGTGGGCTATTACAGCTTTTTTTAAATATAAATTTTAGAGTACCCCATTTATATTTTCCAATCAAGGGGCAATTTAGCATGGCCAATCCACCTACCCTGCACATCTTTGGGTCGTGGGGGCGAAACCCACGCAAACACGGGGAGAATGTGCAAACTCCACATGCACAGTGACCCAGAGCCGGGATAGAACCTGGGACTTGGTGCCGTGAGGCAGCAGTGCCACCGTCCTGCCCGGGCTATTACAGCTTTGACAGCTGAAAGTACAGGGTCCATTCCACATACTCCAACAGAATTATCGTTACAATGATTCTTGCTTCAGCACAAATGTTTCGTGAAATAGGCACCATGCTCACCCAATATCAAAATCTAGTGTAGCTGTTGAGAAATTGTTCGACAACTTCTGCATTGAATATTATGGGCACAGTTTGGCAGCGGAAGAAATTTTCTCAAAATTAACTCTGCTTCGTTACCCCTTTTGAAAAACAATGCTCACCTGTCTCTGGCCTATGGAGGTTGTTCTATTCTGATTCCTTAGGGGAGTGATCCTTGTCAGCAAGTGGAGGAGAAGCAGGTCAGGAAGTGGTGTCAGAGATTGACATTCTTATACAACAAGGAAGAAGTCAGAGATAATGTGTGTTCTCATGCACATGGAAGCATTCGTTGAGAACGTCATCCTGATGCTCCGCTCTATTTAGTTCTGGTTCCAATGCACCAGTGGAAGCACTTTTTCCAAATGGCAACACTGTGGAGGCCACAAAGACCAAACTATTCTTGACACCCAATGTGACACCCAGTGCACCCCTCAACTTGTCCAGGCGACTGAAATATGCGTATAGCACCCCCCAGTGATACTTTCTATAGACTCTGTAACAGTTCCTACAGATTGGAAGGTAGCTAATGTAACCCCACTAGTTATAAAGGGTTTTAAAGAGAAAACAGACTATTGTAGACCAGTCAGTCTGGCGTCGGTAGTGGGGAAAGCTCTAGAGTCCAATATCAATGATTTGGGGCTGGATTCGCCGATCCCCCGGCTCTGTGTTTTTCGGCAACGCACTGTTTGCTGGTGGTGGGATTCACTCTTCTCGCCACTTGTCAATAAGGTATTCCATTGAAGCCACCTCATACCGCCAGGATACCCATGGGTGAGGGTGCGCTGACAGCGGGAAAAGAGAATCCCAACAGCCGGAGAATTCCGGCCTTTATAACAGAGCACTTGGGAAACAATGGTAGAATCGGACCGAGTCAACATGGATTTATGAAAGGGAAATTATGCTTGCCAAATCAACTGGAAGTCTTGGAGGATGTAATTGTATTGATCTACATATCTGTACGTATATAAGGGGTTCATATTTAGAAGTAACAGCTAAGTAATCACTAGATGGCAGAACTAGAGATGGGTATAAAAGACAAACTCAAGCCGAGTTCCCAGTTCTTCGTGTTTGGAGTGATTAGTGACCAGGGGCGAAATTCTCCCCCCACGGCGCCAATCAGACGGGCATCGCGCCGGCCCAAAGGTGCGGAATGCTCCGCATCTTTGGCGGCCTAGCCCCAACATTGAGGGGCTAGGCCGACGCCGGAGGGATTTCCGCCCCGCCAGCTGGCGGAAATGGCGTTTGTTGCCCCGCCAGCTGGCGCGGAAATGCGGCGCATGCGCGGGAGCGTCAACGGCCGCTGACAGTTTCCCGGTGCATGCACGGGAGCGTCAGCCGCCGCTGTCAGTTTCCCGCGCATGCGCAGTGGGGAGAGTCTCTTCCGCCTCCGCCATGGTGGAGGCCGTAGCGGAGGCGGAAGGGAAAGAGTGCCCCCACGGCACAGGCCCGCCCGCGGATCGGTGGGCCCCGATCGCGGGCCAGGCCACCGTGGGGGCACCCCCCGGGGTCAGAACGCCCCGCGCTCCCCCCCAGGACCCTGGAGCCCGCCCACGCCGCCTGGTCCCGCCGGTAAATACCAGGTTTGATTTACGCCGGTGGGACAGGCAATTTCTGGGCGGGACTTCGGCCATCCGGGCCGGAGAATCCAGCGGGGGGTCCAGCCAACCGGCGCGGCCCGATTCCCGCCCCTGCCCAATCTCCGGAGACTTCGGCGGGGGGTCGGAGAATGACGCCCCAGATGTAGAGAGAGACATCTCAGAGTGCAGGTGTTGTTAATCATTGTTAATATATATTTAATCTTGTTTATTCAATCTCTAGTTTAGTTGTTGAAGAGAGAACAAACTCACAGTTTATTTGTTTGCGTTACTCAATAAATAATTTACTGTAACTAGAAGAGTTTGAGTGTTAATGAACACTGAATACAGGATCATCTTGGGAAGCAGTAAATGAGTAACATATATTACACAATGTAATATAACATGGTACCAGGTTATTGACTTCAAGAAAATTTATGAGATTAGATTAGATTAGCATCAGCAAGAAAAAAGAATAATTCGTACCGACTAATCGATTTAGAAAGGCTTTGCAGCATTCGGATCCCTCAAAGATGTCACGTGAGAGTACCTTTAAGAAATGGGTGTTTAAGAAATGTGTGTTTATAAAAATATCTGTAGTGGATGTACCTTAAAGAAATGGGTGTTTATCAGTGATGTCAGAGTGTGGGTGGAGCTGAGCTGTCTGTCTGCGTTACTTTCGCTTTTGGCTGTTTGCTACAGGGTGTGTTTAGTTTCAATTTAGATTTGGAAAAGCTGCAATCACAGCAAGATGTGTATGAATCTCTGCAAGCTTACGAATGTTCATTTGGTGATTTCAAAGTGGTAACGGTTCTCAGTAGTGAAGTTAAATCTGATGTCTTTCTGTAAAGAGGGTTCTTTTTGTCTTATGGATTTGCAAGGAAAGATTAAGAGTTACTTAGAGAGTACTGTATTCTTTGGGGGATTTATTGGTGTTGATAGTTGTTAAGATGTTTGCTGTGGGTTTATAAAGTGTTAACTGGTTTCATAAATAAACAGTGTTTTAATTTAAGAGTATTGAGGATCTCTGGTGCATCACACCTGTAAGGTAGGCCTGTGTGCTCCCCAAAACCACAATCTATTAAAAGTTGTGGGTCAGGTGAACTCCATAATACACTTTGGGGTTCTCTAAAACCTGGCCCATAACAAAGACAAATTGCCTTGATGGATCACGTTGAAGCTCCTCGTCAACTCAAAACTACAATTTTCAGCATTAAATCTTGCTGCCGTAACAATGCTTCCCTTAGACTCTCATCACATATTCCATATGCTACCTGATCCCGGATCAGCGAACCATGCAAATCTGCGTAGTTACAAGTTGGTGTTAGCAATTTTAAATCGGTGACAAAGCTGGTGAACAATTTCCCCATGTTTTTGTAATCGTTTGTTAAACCTGAATCATTCAAAGGTTTCATTGGTCTGCGTTTTGCAATGGTTGTCAAATTTAGCAATTATCAAATTAAATTTGCTTTTGTCCTCCCCTTCAGAGAAAATGAAAGAGTTATAAATTTCTATAGCCTGCTGTCCTGTCAGGGATGAAAGTAGAGCTATTTTCCTAGCCTCAGTAGCAATGGTCAAATCATGTGCTTCTAGATAAATTTGGAATTACTGTTTGAATAGTTTCCAATTTGAGTTAAGATTTGACCACCACTAGAAATTCTTCTGAAAATCCAAATACACCACATCCACTGGTTCCCCTTTATCTGTGCTACAAGTAGCATCCTCAAAAGCTATAACAGGTTTGTCAAACATGATTTCCCTTTCATAAATCCATGATGGCTCTGCCCAATTATATTATTTACCCAGCGCCTTATTATCACAACCCTTATAACAGATTGTAATATTTTCTCCACTATTGACATGAAACTAACAGGTCTGTAGTTCTCCATTTTATTTCTTTTAAAAAAATATATATTTATTAAAGTTTTTTAACACCATTTTTCTCCCTTACAAACAATAACCCCCCCCCCCCCCATAACAAAAAAAAAAAACGAGAAATCGCGCAGAGCAAGATATATACATGGCAAAATGATATATTTACACAGCTTTGTACACTGGCCCTCACCCGTACGTGCCAGTTTCCCCAACCCTTCATGTTATCTCTTGCTCATCCAACCTCCCAGCAGTCCCCCCTTTTCCCCCCCCCTCCCCCCCTCCCAAAACGTCCCCTCCCCCCCCCCCCCCCAAGGTTGCTGCTGACCGACCTTCCTCTAACGCTCCGCGAGATAGTCTAGGAACGGTTGCCACCGCCTGTAGAACCCCTGCGCAGACCCTCTCAAGTCGAACTTAATCCTCTCCAACTTTATGAACCCAGCCATATCATTTATCCAGGCCTCCAGGCTGGGGGGCTTCGCCTCCTTCCACATTAGCAAGATCCTTCGCCGGGCTACTAGGGACGCAAAGGCCAGAATGCCGGCCTTTTTCGTCTCCTGCACTCACGGTTCGTCCGCTACTCCAAATATCGTTAGCCCCCAGCTTGGCTTGACCCGGACTTTCACCACCTGAGATATTGCTCCCGCCACTCCTCTCCCGAACCCCTCCAGTGCCGGGCATGACCAAAACATATGGACATGGTTCGCCGGGCTCCCTGAGCACCTTCCACATCTGTCCTCTACCCCAAAGAACCTACTTAACCTCGCCCCCGTCAAGTGCGCTCTGTGGACCACCTTAAATTGTATCAGGCTGAGCCTGGCACATGAGGAGGAGGAATTAACCCCACCTAGGGCATCAGCCCACAGACCTTCCTCGATCTCCTCCCCCAGCTCCTCCTCCCATTTACCCTTCAACTCTTCTACCAGCGCTTCCCCCTCTTCTTTCAACTCCTGGTGTATTTCCGACACCTTACCCTCCCCGACCCATACACCCGAGATCACCCTATCTTGAACTTCTTGTGCCGGGAGCAACGGGAATTCCCTCACCTGTCGCCTCACAAAAGCCCTCACCTGCATTTATCTAAAGGCATTTCCCGGGGGTAACTCGAACTTCTCCTCCAGTGCCCCAAGGCTCGCAAACGTCCCGTCGATGAACAGGTCCCCCATTCTTCCAATCCCCACCCGATGCCAGCTCTGGAACCCCCCGTCCATCTTCCCCGGAACAAACCGGTGGTTACCCCTGATCGGGGACCACGCCGATGCTCCCATTGCACCCCGGTACCGTCTCCACTGGCCCCACATCCTTAGCGTTGCCGCCACCACCGGGCTCATGGTATAGTTTGTCGGCGAGAGCGGCAGCGGTGCCGTCACCAATGCCCCCAGGCTCATTCCTTTACAGGACGCCATCTCCATCCTCTTCCATGCCGCCCCCTCTCCCTCCATAACCCACTTGCGGATCATCGCCACATTTGCTGCCCAGTAGTAGCTCCCCAGGTTTGGCAGCGCCAACCCTCCTCGGTCCCTACTGCGTTCCAGGAACCCTCTCCTTACTCTCGGGGTCTTATTCGGCCACACAAACCCCATAATACTCCTGCCTACTCTCTTGAAAAAGGCCTTAGTGATCACGATGGGAAGGCACTGAAACACAAACAGAAACCTCAGAAGGACCACCATTTTGACGACTGCACTCTACCCGCCAGCGAGAGCGGTAACATGACCCATCTTTTGAAATCCTCCTCCATTTGCTCCACCAACCTCGTCAGATTCAGTTTATGTAGGGTCCCCCAACTCCTGGCTATCTGGATCCCCAGATACCGAAAGCTCCCCTCCGCCCTCCTCAGCGGTAGGTCCCCTATCCCTCTTTCTTGGTCCCCCGCCAGTAATACAAAGAGCTCACTCTTCCCTACATTGAGCTTATAGCCCGAAAACTCTCCAAACTCCCTTAGAGTCTGCATGACCTCCACCATCCCCTCCATTGGATCCGCCATGTACAGCAACAGGTCATCCGCAAATAGCGACACCCGATGCTCTTCTCCCCCTCAGACCACCCCCCTCCATTTATTAGACTCCCTCAATGACATGGCCAATGGTTCGATCACCAATGCGAACAACAGGGGGGACAGGGGGCACCCCTGCCTCGTCCCTCGGTACAGTCGAAAGTACTCTGACCTCCGCCGGTTCGTCACTACACTCGCCATCGGGGCTCTGTAAAGGAGCTTAACCCAATTGATAAACCCTACACCGAGCCCGAACCTACGCAGCACCTCCCAGAGGTACTCCCACTCTACTCGGTCAAAGGCCTTCTCCGCGTCCATAGCTGCCACTATCTCCGCCTCTCCCTCCTCCGATGGCATCATTATCACGTTTAAGAGCTGCCGCACATTGGTGTTTAGTTGCCTGCCCTTTACAAATCCCGTCTGGTCCTCGTGGATTACCCCCGGGACACAGTCCTCGATCCTCGTGGCCAGCACTTTTGCCAGCAACTTTGCATCCACATTGAGGAGCGAGATCGGCCTGTACGATTCACATTGCAGTGGGTCCTTGTCCCGCTTTAGGATCAAAGAAATTGTCGCTTCCGACATTGTCGGGAGCTGGGTCCCCTCCTCTCTTGCCTCATTAAAGGTCCTCACCAGTAGCGGGGCCAACAGGTCTGCGTACCTCCTGTAGAACTCCACCGGGAATCCGTCCGGTCCCGGGGCCTTCCCCGCCTGCATGCTCCCCAAACCCTTGCTCAGCTCCTCCAACCCAATTGGTGCCCCCAAACCAGCCACCTCTTGCTCCTCCACCCTCGGGAATCTCAGCTGATCTAGGAATCGTCTCATCCCCTCATCTCCCGCTGGGGGCTGGGATCTGTACAGCTCTTCATAAAAGGCCTTGCATACCTCGTTTATTTTCGTCGCACTCCGAACCGTGGCTCCCCTTCCATCATTGACTCCCCCTATTTCCCTCGCTGCCATCCTCTTACGGAGCTGGTGTGCCAGCATCCGACTAGCCTTTTCCCCATACTCGTAGGTCGCCCCCTGCGCTTTCCTCCATGTCATGATATTCAAACACACACATCATGATAGACACACCAACAGACAAATCAGAACACACAACACCACAACCAATGACAGAAAGATATAAAAGCACAGACTCGACCCCTGGTGGTCAGTAAGGGCTGCAGAGGAGAACCAGGACACAGCTATTGCCAAAGACACTCAGGGAGACAGCACGTGCAGAGTATCCAGAACGAACTGTATTATAAGAGTTATAATAAAATAGAGTTGTACCACATACAACTGTGTTGGCTCATCTGTGCACCAGAGCACCCAACACCACATGGTACAGGAGTGGATCGATACCTGCCGGCATACCTCAGTGTACACAGATAACCAGCAGTGCCCAGGCAAAATGATGTACGAGCTCCCGGTTCCGCAGGCGCTCCAGTGCGACGGCGACCTCCACGAAAACTGGCGGCGATTCCGGCAAATGTTCGAGTTGTTCCTGGCGGCAGCGGAACTCAAGGACCTGGATGATAAGGAAAAAATTGAATTTCTCCTCATCGTCGCTGGTGCAAGGGCAAGAGCAATGTTCAGAAGGTTCAGGTTCTTCAGGAGGCAGCAAAGGCACGATTACCAGGCAGTCATGGGCAAATTCGCCAAGTACTGTGAAGAATACGCAATCCAATGGGGACTTAAAGGTAAGAAAAGCTGCAGTACTCACCTCGTGGCTGGGATCCCGGAGCCCGAAATCCCGGGCCTGAGAAAAGGCTGGGTCGAGGTCGGCGGCCATCTTGCTAAAGGTATAACGCTAGCACAGTTGCGCGAGAAGTGCGCAGAACCGGAAGTTTCGTTTGCGCATGCGCAATATGGTGCGCATGCGCAGTTAAGAAAACGGCCATCGGTAAAGGAACAGCGATCTGAGCATGCGCAGTCGCTTCCTACGTGCTACATACCGAGCGTCAGGATGTCAGAGGCCCAAGACTGGATCAATTTAAAAAGGAAATGTCCCAAATCCAATTTAAAAGGGAAACGTCCCAAATCAAAAAAACAAAAATCTGTTAAAGCTGTAAAACAACCTTCCTTCACCTGGAATGACAGCACAGTGCCGCAAATTGACCCAGGAGATGAATTTAACCTCCGAAGAACCCTCCGACAAGCAGTTACCTACGCACAAGCCGATGATTCCGACCTTGAATACTTCGATGACGATTTTTACAGTGTTTCCGGACCTCGCGAGCCCAATGATAGCTCCGTGGTCCTATATGACTATGACTCGGACGAACCTTTCGTGTTGCACATTGGCGGCCCCCATATTGAATCCGACGCAGATGCGGATTCATTTTTCGGATTTGAGGATCTTCAACCCAGCAGATATGACGTTCCAACTTATCAGTACCGGATGATGCTGCAGCCTGACATTAACAGACAGGGAGCGGTGCAAGCACACGGAGAGTGCCCTGCTGCCACACAGAGCGTGGTCCACGTCCCGCTCAACGTTCCCGACTCTATGAAAGAAGACATGCAAGACTCCAGAGTGCAGTCCTCGCATGAACCAGAAGTGACTCCAGTGTCACAAGCTTCCACAGCAAGCTCGTGGACAGCCTCCACGATAGAAGCAACGCAAGACTCCAGAGCGCAGTCCTTGCACGAACAAGAAGTGACTCCAGTGTCACAAGTCTCCACAGAGAGCTCGTGGACAGCCTCCACGATAGAAGCAACGCAAGACTCCAGAGCGCAGTCCTTGCACGAACAAGAAGTGACTCCAGTGTCACAAGCCTCCACAGAGAGCTCGTGGACGGACTCCACGATGGAAGGAACGCAAGACTCCAGAGCGCAGTCCTTGCAGGAACAAGACCATGAGGGTCTAGCAACCTCTCCTCACCAACCAGCGGCAGACGATGCAAGTCTGCCATGCTCCCGTGAACAGCAAGAAGGCTATAACAGCCTACCATGCTCCACTACACAGCAGCATGACCATGACGGTCTCTCATGCTACAATAAAGGGCACAGCGCTGAAGACTGTTCAAGCCCAACTGAAGACAAGCCAAAGGAATCGCCTCGTCCAAGCCCGAAGAAAAAAGGTTTATGCGCTGACCTTCAGGATCATTGTAGCCGAACAGAGATTAATAATGCAGCACGGCCACAGAAGGATGCTGAGGATTTGCTAACGAAATTAATTGAATGTTTAACTTCCAAGGAGCAGACTGAGAATTGCCAGTGTTTTAGTACGGATCGAAAAAATGGACAAGACATTGATCCTCAGGTAATGGAAATAACACAACCTGAATCATATCTACAGCAGGGACAAATGTCTCCCTTCAACACAATGCCGCAAAATCCCAACTTCGGAGACCAGCAGTTTGTCAGTAATGACTCTTCAAACCTGGAGGGGAACATTAATTGCATTGAACCTACACACACTCCACTGATTATTGAGCAGAACATTGGAGCAAGAATCCTGAGGACACCGACATCGAGTAGCCAGATAACGAATTTAAAACCCACAGCAGTTTCAAGTGAACCAAGTGTGCTTTCCACTAATGGTGAAGATGCAGATAAGGTCGACCCGATTATCCATTGTACCACACTAACCCCAGTGATTAAGCAGTTATGTATGGGGAGTATAATGTGGGCAATTGAGAACAGTAAAAGAGAGACTGTGACCATGCCAGTCCCAGCAAAATCAGACCCAGAGACCATGAAGGCATGTACATTAAACAAAGTTACATATGAGGTACCTGAGAAGAAAAGTGAAACGGAATGTTCTTTGGAAAATGGTACAATGTCGATAGAAACAGTGGATCCTATATTCGAGACCATACATATGGGAGAATTTGGGGGTAATAAACAAGGTTCTGCAATGTCTGGGGGAAGATTTAAAGCTCCAAAGAAGAAAAGCCCAAATGAAGGACAACGGCAAGACAATGACAGTCCACCGACATGGTGTGCACCACCAGATGAAAACTCTGACAATTTACCCAACCCTAGTGAACAGCAAGATGCTAATGACGATCTATCCACGGGATGTGAGACGAGTGACGACAGCATCCCACTTCCCATGCAAAAGGTGCAAGGTGACAGACCTCGCCTAGTGCGTACCGAGGCACTCAACGATCACGGTGGGACCACTGACGACTGCGGTGGCGGCGCACCGCTTCCACCCTCGATGGCTCGAGCCTCTCCACTGGTTGGTGCATTCCTGCATGTTCCGACTCCAGAAGTGCAGCTTCAGGGAATCTCGGCTGCCTCCAGTGAACCTGTTGGGACTCCGGACGGGGGGCATCGACGGAAGGCAGACCGGACTCCAGATGGGGAGCAGCCAAGCGCCGACTCTGATCTGCGCACGCCAGACCTTGCTCCGGACGGGCGGTGTCGCGGCCTCGGTGATGGCACGCTCAGGGTGACGGCAGATGCCACGGCGACAGGGAATGGATCGCGTGGCAGTCCCACTGGGTCGGCAGTGGCAACCAGCACCGGCGGTCCAAGATGGACACACCAATTCGCGCCATCGCCAGACGTTGATGCGAGCAACATTTCTCTCTCCAAGGCGACATGCTTCGACGTTTCTCTGCGGAGTCGCCCTTCTGGCACAGCAGAAGGCCGGAACCAGCGTACACGGTCTTGGCCAACTTCCACATCTGGCACAGTCATCGCCTTGCATGATATTAGTGATGGTGCTACTTCAATGGCAACGACCCATCGGCTACAAGATGCCGTCCACCACAAACATAAAAAGAAAACAGACTTCACCTTGTTCCTGGCATGCAGGGCGGATGGATTGGTGCGTAGGCGCAATCAGCGGGCTTTGTGCCGCCTTCCACGCTCGCAACTGCACCGTACGCACACGCCGGATCCTCCACTGGTTCCCAAGGATGACTTCGTGGAGATGCCATGGATCATGCCCCTTCCATCGCCACCAGAACCAAACCACAGCCAGGGCACCACTAACAAAGATGTTGAATGTTATATTTGCAAGAATGAAAAAAAAAAAAAAAAAAACCAAGCACTGCATGAAGTACAGCAAATGGTAAAGTAGAGACTTCGGCAACAGCATCACCTCCAACAGTCCAAGGTGAACCAGTGTGACTCCAAATCTCCACAGCTGAACCGGCTTGAGGACCAGCCCATTCTTGAGGCGGTCACCCATTAGACTGGACTTATAACGCTGTTAATACGTTCAAAAAAGTCAAACACTTCTGTATTATAACCTGTTGTTGTTTATTGTTCCAGATATCGTCTGACCGGACCAATGTTCAAGTTTTTTTTTCTCTCGCATCCAAGTTTTGTTATGGTACAACCTTGTTAGTGTGACGCACCCGACATCGCCCCATGTAAATAGTTACGTCATAAACACACGCTGTACACAACACAAACGCACACTCTTAGATGCACTCACGACACAATTATATTTATAACCACGTAGGCACTTGTCTTTGTAAAAAGGGGGGATGTCATGATATTCAAACACACACATCATGATAGACACACCAACAGACAAATCAGAACACACAACACCACAACCAATGACAGAAAGATATAAAAGCACAGACTCGACCCCTGGTGGTCAGTAAGGGCTGCAGAGGAGAACCAGGACACAGCTATTGCCAAAGACACTCAGGGAGACAGCACGTGCAGAGTATCCAGAACGAACTGTATTATAAGAGTTATAATAAAATAGAGTTGTACCACATACAACTGTGTTGGCTCATCTGTGCACCAGAGCACCCAACACCACACTCCACTGTGCCTCCGCCTTCCCTGTGGTCAACAGGTCAAACTCCGTCTGGAGCCGTCGTCTTTCCCCAAGTAATCTTTCCTCCGGGGCTTCTGCGTATCTCCTGTCCACTCTCAAAATCTCCCCCACTAACCTCTCCCTTTCCATACCCTCTGTCTTCTCCCTTTGTGCCCTTATGGAAATTAGCTCTCCCCTGATCACCGCCTTCAACGCCTCCCATACCACCCCCACCCGCACCTCCCCATTGTCGTTGGCCTCCAAGTACCTTTCGATACACCCCCTCACCTTCCCACACACCACCTCGTCCGCCAGCAGTCCCACATCCAGCCGCCACAACAGGCGTTGGTCCCTCTCCTCTCCCAGCGCCAGTTCCACCCAGTGCGGGGCGTGATCCGAAACGGCTAAAGCCGAATACTCCGTCCCCTCCACCCTCGGGATGAGCGCCCTACCCAGAACAAAGAAATCTATCCGGGAGAAGGCTTTGTGTACATGGGAGAAGAAAGAAAATTCCCTGGCCTGCGGCCTTGCAAACCGCCATGGGTCCACTCCCCCCATCTGATCCATAAACCCACTAAGTACCTTGGCCGCCGCCGGCCTCTTTCCAGTTCTTGATTTGGAGCGGTCCAGTGCTGGATCCAACACTGTATTGAAGTCCCCTCCCATTATCAGGCCTCCTATCTCCAGGTCCGGAATGCGCCCCAACATGCGCTTCATGAATCCTGCATCATCCCAGTTTGGGGCGTATACGTTTACCAACACCACCCACGTCCCTTGCAGCCTACCGCTCACCATTACATATCGCCCTCCATTGTCCACTACAATAGTCTTGGCCTCAAATGACACCCGCTTGCCCACCAATATTGCCACCCCTCTATTCTTCGTGTCCAGTCCCGAGTGGAATACCTGTCCTACCCATCCCTTTCTTAACCTGACCTGGTCCGCCACCTTCAGGTGTGTCTCTTGGAGCATGGCCACGTCCGCCTTCAGTCCCTTTAAGTGCGCGAACACTCGAGCCCTCTTCACCGGCCCATTCAGGCCCCTCACATTCCACGTTATCAGCCGGATTGGAGGGGCTCTCACCCCCCACACGCCCCGCCGACTAGCCATCTCCTTTTCTGGGCCAGTCCCGTGTCCACGCCTCCCTCACCCTCCAGTCCCCCAGAGGGGGGATCCCCGTCCCGACCACCTCTTCTGTGTCCCATTCCCTTTCGGCCAGAGCAGCAGCAACCCTTTTTCCCCCCCTTCCCCCCCTCCCCTCCCCCCGCTAGACCCGTCTAACTTTTTTGCTCCCCACATGTCACTCCCGTAAGTCAGCTGACGCCTGCTGACCCCGGCTTCCCCCGCCATCCCATTGACGTCCCCGCGTGGGAGTCTCCCAATCCATATGCATTACTTCGTTCCCTTTCCCGCCTTTCTTCCTGCGCGCGGGAAAAAACCCCGTGCTTTCCAAAGCCCGCTCCGCCCCCTCTGGCGCAGCTCCTGTCGCGGCCTTGTTTCTCTCCCCCAGCCCATGTAACATTTCCTGCGCGTAATTGACCCCCTATATACAACAACCATCACACATCAAATCCCAAAACATCCCCGCCACCCTCACAAACCCTCAGTTGGAGTCCAACTTTTCGGCTTGTACAAAGGTCCGCGCCTCCTCAGGCGTTTCAAAGTAATAGTGTTGGCCCTTGGATGTGACCCACAGTCGCGCTGGCTGCAGCATTCCGAATTTCACTTCTTTCCAGTACAACGCCGCTTTGGCCCAGTTGAAACCCGCTCTCCGCTTTGCAACCTCCGTGCTCCAGCCCGGGTATATTCGGATCTCTGCATTGTCCCACTTACTGCTCCGCTCCTTCTTAGCCCATCTCAGGACCCACTCTCTGTCCGTGAACCGGTGGAACCTCCCCACCATCGCCCTTGGCGGCTCATTTGCCTGGGGCTTCTTCGCCAGCACCCGATGTGCCCCGTCCAACTCCAGCGGCCTCGAAGGGGCCTTCGTGCCCATCATCGTCTCGAGCATCGTGCTCGCGTATGCCCCGGCATCAGCCCCCTCCACTCCCTCAGGGAGACCCAGGATTCGCAGATTCTTTCTCCTCGACCTGTTCTCCAGGTCTTCGAGTCTTCCCACCCACCTCTTGTGTAGTGCCTCGTTCTGCTCCACTCTCACCGCTGGGCCCACAAGCTCATCCTCGTTCTGACTGACTCTTTTCTGTACCTCCTGGATCTTAGCTTCGTGGGCCTTCTGCGTGATCCTAAGTCCTTCAATTGCCGAAAGCATAGGCGCCAACATCTCTTTGCGCATCTCCTCGCGCTGCTCCTCGAAGCAGCGCTTGATGAACTCCTGCAGCTCCCCTTTGTCCCTGGCCGCCGCCATTTTGTTTTCTTTCCCTCGCTTCTCCCGTTGCTCCAGTGCCGCTCCTTTGGCCGTTACACTTCTGGTCCGTTTCATAGAAGTTGGCAGTGTTTGCTTCACCAGTCTGCCCCAAAAAGTCTATGGAAACTCCTGCAAAAGGTCTGAGAGTCGGTTCCAGACAGGAGCTGCCGAATGCGCGACCTACTCCTCCATGGCCGCCACCAGAAGCCTCGTCCCCGCTTCTTCAATGGCCTTGGTAGATCCTTTCACAGTTGTTCCCTCTGCTGCTAGAATTCACCTTTAATAGAGTCAAGTCAGATTGCAGCTTTAAGCTTGCCCTTCCCCCGCCTGCATGCTGGAAGAGGCCTCTGTCTATTGCTGCAGATCAAGCCAAATCCTTCACTGTTTCTGCCGGGTCTGGCAGCCAAAAGACACAACATTCCTGGGGGACACCGTCAGGGGAATGCTGCAGTCTTCTTCCCACACCGGGAAATGTCAAACAAATGCCGTGGGGGCCCTGTAAAAGAGCCCAAAAGTCCGTTCCAAGCGGGAGCTGCCGAATATGCGACCTAGCTCTGCATAGCTGCACCCGGAAGTCCCTCCATTTCATTTCTAACCCCCCACCACCTACCACACCTTTTTAAATAGTGAGGTTACATTTGCTAGTTTCCAGAATGTGTTGAATTATCAAAGATAACCAACAATGCATTAATTATCTCTCTGGCCACCTCTTTCAACCTTCTGGGATGTAATGCATCAGATCAAGAGGTTTAATCAACCTTCAATCCAATTAACTTTTCAAATGCTACCTCTTCATTATTACTAATTTATTTCAATTCCTCATCTTCACAATCTCCTTGGTTTTCTAGTATTTCTGGAAGATTTCCTGTATCTATCTCCATGAAGACAGACACAAAATATTTGTTTATTTTATTTATACTGTGCCCAACATTTTGACTGCAGTTTTATGGCCTTTGCTGTTTTTTTAGCTCCACTCAAAACCTCCTTTTTATTTTGCTTATCCTTCTGAAATTAGGAATATCCTTGAATATTCAATTCCCAGTTTTAGTCACCCTGTAACAATGTCTTGGTAATGACAATTAAATCATACTCATTTATTCCTATTTGTGCCTTCACATCATCTGCCTTTTGAGAATGCTGTGTGTATTCACATAAGAGTGCCCTTAATTTGCTCTTTGAAACGTTATTCCACATTCTAATCTTTTTTGATACTTACCTTTGGTTCCTCTGTCTTCTAATTTTGCTTATGGGTTTTCTACCTCTTATTACTAATCTTGCTTCCCTTTAATCTGAGCTCCCTCTCAAATGTGCATCCCCCTGCCAATCTAGTTTAAATCCTCCCGGACAACACCAGCAAATCTCTCTGTGAGGATGTTAGTCCTAGTCCTGCTAAGGTGCGATCCAGCCATCTTTTTCAAGTCCCAACTGCATGATTAATTGCTCAGTTCTCCTATTCCTATGTTCACTAGCATGTGAAAATGGGAACAATCCTGAGATCCTGTTTTTTAATTTATTTCCCAACTCCCTAAAATCAGCTTTCAAGACCTCACCCATCTTCTATGTTCTTGGCCCAATGCGGACCATGACGTCTGGCTGTTCACCTTCCCCATAACACTGTCCTGCACCTGCTCTGTGGCACCTTGACCCTGGCACCAGGGAGGTAACACGCCATCCTGGAGCCATGTCTCTGTCCTCTCTATTCCCATTGCACTTCCTTTTTAAAATTAATTATTGGGATGTGGGCATTGCAGGCTAGGCCAGCATTTATTTTCAAGTCAAGGGGAGGCAGTGGCTTAGTGTTATTGTCACTGGACTAGTAATTCAGAGACCCAGAGTACTACTCTGAGGTTCCAGGTTCAAATCCCGCCATGGCAGATGATGAAATATGAATTCAATAACAATCTGGAATTAAAAGTCGAATGATGACCATGAAACCATTGTCCATTGTCGTAAAATCCCATCTGGTTCACTCATGCCATTTAGGGAAGGAAATCTGCCATCTTTACCTGGTCTGGCGTAGATGTGACTCCAAACCCACAGAGCAATGTGGTTCACTCTTAACTTCCCCCTCATGGACAATTAGGAACGGGCAATAAATGCTGGCACAGCCTGCGACGCCCAGGTCCCATGAACAAATTTTTTTTAAAGTCAGGATGGTGATTGGCTTGGGAGGTGGTGTTGTTCCCATGTGCCCATCTCCTTTTGGATGGTAGCAGTCGTGGGTTTTGAAGGTGCTGTCTCAGGAATGAATGTTTGTAAATGGGATGCCAATCAAGTGGACTTATTTGTCCTGGATAATGTCACGCTTCTTGAGTGTTGCTGGAGCTGCACTAATCCAGGTGAGTGGAGAGTTTTCCATCACGCTGATGTGTGCCTGAAAGATGGTGGATTGGTTTTGGGGAGACAGGAGGTTAGTTGCTTGCTCCAGAATTCCTAACGTCTGACATGCTTTTTATAGCCACAGTATTTATATGGTTAATCCAGCTCAGCTTCTGGTCAGTTGGAACCCCCCCCCCCCCTCAGGATGTTGACAGCAGGGGATTCAGCAATGGTAATGGCATTGAATGTAAAGTGGCAATGGTTAGATTCTCTCTTGTTGGAGCTGATCATTGCCTGGCACTTTTGTGTGGTGTGAATTTTACTTTCCACTTGTCAGCCCAAACTGAAAATGATCCAAGTCTTTTTGATGTGTTTATCTAGGATACATGGTGCATCACAACATCCCGCATTCCACAGGATGCACATTCCACTCTAATGAGCGGCTCTGCTATACAAACTATTTATTACTACTGGAGTATATAGAGCAACTTACCAGTTACTCACCAATCAGTTTCTTCCGCTGAAGTTAGAACCAAATACTGGAGGCTGAAAAGGATAGAAAAATCCGGGTTCGAATCCCGGCCCTGGGTCACTGTCTGCGTGGAGTTCACACATTCTCCCCATGTCTGCGTGGGTTTCACCCCCACAACCCAAAGATGTGGAGGTTAGGTGGATTGGCCACGCTAAATTGCCCCTTAATTGGGAAAAAAAAAGAATTGGGTACTCTAAATTTATTTAAAAAGAAAAAAAAAGAAAAGGTTAGAAAAATAAAGGAGCACTCCTTCACATCTTCACCAAACTCCGCACTCACTAATCTCCCAGCTGTTCTCTCTGCAAAGTCATATTCAGTGATGATTATCATGATTATTTTCTTGCTTCACCCCTCATTGTAGTGGTAGATCTGTAAGATAGGAGGCTGGAAGTTGAGACTGAGTAAACATTACACCCTGGGATTAAGTGGTCAGGTAAGTGAGTGAAAGTTTGTGTATATTTAGCATGGATGTGAAGGTGACAGTGCTCGCATTCAATTATGTACGCTGGCATTGGTAAGGTGGTGAAACCTCACCATCTCCCTTGACAAGAGCAGATTGCTTTCCCATGAGCTGCATATTGATCTCTTCATGCACTGTGAGGTGTTAGAAGATTGGTTGTTTCCTCTACTGTCATGACTCCTGCGGACATTGTGAGCCGATATCTCCTGTAATACGATTGGGCATATTAGGTGAAAAGTAGCAGTTGAGTGATGTGTGCCAGTTAGCTTGTTGGAGTTGAAATAAGAGATGTTGTTGGGGTAGGGGTGGGGGAGGGGGGGGGGTGAATAATGCAGCCCACCATCCTTAGGACTAATGAGACCCGTAATCTGTTGTTTAAAGGCCGCTTAAGGGGTCATTCCGCCTCTGCCGTCGTAATACAATGGCTGGGGGAAGGTACAACTTTAAAGCTCAGATTGAAAGATGGCAATGAAGGGGCCTATTTCCTTTAAAGGTCCCCTGTTGCCATCAGATTTACCATCGAAGTCTAGCATCCACCTTCTTTTTTCTTGGGATCCTTGTAGCCCAGGAGCGGCCACTGCTGTGTTCTGGTACTGGTGAGACTACTCAACTGCCGTTCAATCTAATTAATTGGCAACTCTCGAGGCCAAGACTTCCGCCCCTGACAGACAGAAATGACACTCTGACCTTGTTAAGATTGCTCACACTACTATTGTTGCACCTGTTTTAGAATTGGCGAAGTGCTGACCGAATTTTCAGCTGGGAGGCAGCGAGGAAGTAAAAATCTCTCTCTGGCCCCCGCCCCATAAAATTCACTCAGTGGCTCTCTGAAGCTGTTAAAGTGGATGAAGAGATTTTAGAGTTGTTTGTAAGTAATTACTGTGTTGAGACAGGTGTAACTATCATGCAAAGCCCAAGTTATTTTAAATTCATTTTGAGGATTTGAGCATCAGTGGAAGGGCCATCCCTAACTCCCCTTGGTGATGAGGAGTTGCCTTCTTGAACCATTGCAGTCCTTGTTGTGTCGGTACACCAACAGTGCTGTTAGAAAGGGAGGTCCAGAATTTGAATCTGTAATAGTGAAAAAACAATGATATAGTTCCACATCAGGATAGTGTGTGTCTTAGAGGGGAACTTGCAGGTAGTGATGTTCCCATGTGCTGGCTGCTCTTGTTCTTCTGGGAGGAGGAGGTCATTGGATTAGAAGGTGCCTTGGTGATTTACACCTTATAGAAGGTACACACTGTTTTCACTGTGTGTCCGTAGGGAGGGGAATGAATGTTTAAGGTGGTGGACGAAGTGTTAGTAAAGCAGGCTGCTTTGTCCTGGATGGTTTGTAGCATCTGAAGTCTTATTTGGAGTTGCACTCATTCAGGCAAGTGGAGAGTATTCCATTACACACCCAACATCTGCCTTGTAGATGGTGGACAGGCTTTGAGGGATCAGGAGGTGATGTTGCTCACTCACAACATTCCCACCCTTTGGCTTGCTCTTGTAGCCGCAGTAATGATGTGGTTGGTTCAGTTAAGTTACAACTGCCTTTAACCAAAATCCATGTTGAGGAGTTACTGTATGTATTAATATTGCAGTCAGAGAGTGTGATTATAGTGGACAATAGAACAAAACAAAATGGGGTTAAGTCACCTTGCCTGCCCCAGTAAGGAACTTCTTTCAGCAAAGGCCTACAGTCTTGCAGATGAAAGAGTTTTTAAATAGCGCCACTGACTCCTCCTTCTGGTTGGGGCAAGTGAAATCACATGCAGGCTTTCTGCCATGTGCAGCTAACAATTTGTGCCTCTTGATGTAGTATAAAGGTCTGGCATTTATAGGTTTACATGAGACTGAATACAGTACCGCCCACATATCCACACATTGATGAAAGAGAGCACATGGACACGCCTGTGGGGAGGGGGATAGTTTTTGACAGAGCCACATGCAGACCCAAGCATGGAGGAAGCTCCTAGTTTGTACCTTCTACTGTATATTTGCAAATGGCTCTAGTGGTCAATAAAGACTTACAGGTAACCTCATTCAGACTATGAAACATCATTAAAACCTAGCAAGATGTAATCAACACCCTGTGATATTGTGCAAAAATGCCAGACCACACTAAAATGCAGAGACAAACCAAAGACTGAGGGGAAAAAAAATCAAAAGGCAGAGGTGCAGAGAAAACATCACCATGAAAACGTTGCAAAGAAAGACTCGGAAGCTGAAGGCAAAGATTTAAAATTCCTTTCTGCAGCAGAAGACTCCATTGCAGCTCCTTTGGAAGTCCAGCTTCAAATCCGAGAGTGGAGAGTAGGCAGGGTAAACTTAATATTTTAAACTCTGGGTTACATGAATTATTGATAAACTTTTAAATAATTCAGAGTCTAATGTACAGTTTGGAAAAAAACTGTTGCTAGAATTTGATCCCCGAGTCAATGTGGCATCCGATTTCACGCTGAAATGGAAAAAATGATTGAATAAAGGATATGAATTTAAAGTAAAATGCTGAGCAAGAGAACTCTGCAGGCAGTCAATCCAGGCAGCCATTGCTGAAAATGTTTTCAAGCTGAGCACTATCACCATTGTAGGGGAGCCTGCCAAAACCAGCAAACACAGGAATCCCTTTGTCTCCAAGTGAACTGCAACACCATCTTAAAATTCAGAAAGCTCTTAAAGCTGAATATACACTTTCAAATTTTGAACATGGAACAAAATTCCTCACTTCCAAGTTTATTCAGACTAATCCAAGGTCCAGATCAATCACAAAATTGGGAGAATTTGGAGTAAAAGATTTTAATGATACAGTATCACTTCACGTTTAAATAAAAAGTCAGAGCAGCAAGCAAAACATTGGTACCCAAACTGGCACCGGAGTGTGGCGACTAGAGGATTTTCACGATAACTTCATTGCAATGTTAATGTAAGCCTATTTGCGACACTGATAAAGATTATTATTATTATTAGGGCCAATTGCAGACAACATTATTGCAAGACAAGGAAAAAATGAATCATCCACAAAATTCGAAGAGTATTAAAATCATTTGACTTTTTTTTAATCTAAGAAGCAATAAAGTACTCAAAAGAACTAAATTCAGTAAGAGAGTCCAAGAGCTAAGGGAACTTATATATTTATTCATTAATGATCTGTACAGGATGGCAGAACATTGAGAGTACAGAGATTTAAAATCAAACTCATCAGAGACAAAATAGTGATAGAAGTATCAGACTTGTACTCTCTGACCTCCTTCAAGGAACGGAAGATCTAACCATGGAAAATAAAATCCAGATAGTTAGACAGTCAGAACTCCATGAGACGCACTGGACCATTTTAAGGGGAGAGAATAAAATGTGGTGCAGAGGCCAACCATCAGTCCAGCTAGTCAAACCACAAAAACAGAGATACAGTCCTAAGTCAGGGAAAGCAGTACCAAACAGGCCAGCCGAGCGACCATGCCAGCAATGTGGAGTGAAGCGCCCTCACAGCTGAGATCAATGTTCTGTGAGTTTAGCCCAATGCTTCCAACATGATTGCACACTATGGCAAGCTGTGCACAGGCAAAACTCTGAAATGCGCAAACGGCCTAAAGGTTATCCATGAGATCAAGGCTGAAAACCTAGAAGACACACAGCCATATTTCCTGGGCGAGATCAAAGATTTAGGCTTCTTATTTTGGACATTTCTGACAATGGCTATCAAACAAATTTGATATTAGGTAAAGGAATCAGCGTAGAAATCCTGTTGGAAAAAGAACCATGGCTGAAAGACATCTGACTTTGAACAATGGACATGCCTCTTTACAGGCCTGGGGAATCTGACTTCCACTCATTAGTGTGACCCTTGAACCACCAAGTTGGTGTGTGTCATCCTTAACCCGCCTGTCTCTCTCCTGAGCACGGATGCCTGCATAGTCCTGATACTCCTCAAAAAGGCAGGTGATGTCAAGGCAACCTCTGCCATGAACCAAACAGAACTGCGTGTTCCCAAGTCCTCAAACATATGAGTACCCTGACTGGGACTTCAGCTCTAAATAGTCTTCTCTCTTTGTGGAGCATTTTTGTCCTTTTCTCGTTACAGGTCCCAGAAAAACATCAATAGTCAGATCAGCCAACCACCTAGAAGGTAACCACAATACCTCCAGTGGGTGAGGTGAAAGAGAGTGCACAGCATTCAAAGGAGGCTCTATCTCCAGCCTTGCTGACAGTATGGCAGGGCAACACTGCAACCATTGTGCCAACACTGCAACTCCCAATAAACCAAAACCACAAGAGATGCTAGAACCTGATAGCAGCATTCCATGGCCGGCAACAAGAAGCAGAGGCGGAGTATACCACTAAACCTTATTCACGCCACAGGAATGCTCTTCCTCAGCCAGAGGACGATAACGCAACCCACACGATGATGGAAAAAGTGAAAGAAGCGACAAGGAAACAAGTAACTGGTTGCCCATCCCACAAGAAATGAGTGAGAGTAGCAGCAACCACTGATCAATACAACAGCCAAACTAACTAAAAACAGTTCAACACAAAGGAATAAAAAAAAAGGATGAAAAGATACCAGCTCAGCCTCCAAACCAACAGGAAGCTGAGCAAAGACAGAGCCTACCACTGCTCCAACAGGATAGCGAATGAGAAATGGAAGTGTAATGAGACCTCCAGACCACTGGAACCTTTGAATTCAAGGACATGCAGGGGGAGGGGGAGTAGTGATGTAGGAAATGTAACAATGTAAGACATGATGAAACTAATACAATTCCAAATATATTGGATAAAGAATGAAGAGGAGGTGTAGTGTAAGGGCCTGGCACATATAGGGTTTATGTGTAACTGAGTTTAGGACTGCCACAGCGCGATGTAAGAGAGCATATGACCTGCACCCAGGGTCAGTGTAGAGTTAGAAAGTATGGAGAGAGTTCCTAACTTGTTCCATTTACTGTATATTTTTATGTAGCTCCAATAGTTAATAAAGATTTACAGTTAACCTACTTCAGACTATGAAGACTTCATTAAAACCTATTAAGATGTAACCAACACCCTATAACACTTGATATTAATTTTCTCAAGGAGAATGCACCAGTGAGAGACTGTGGAATTATCGTATCTTCTTTTAAGCCTGTGTGTGACATCCTGCTGCTTAGTTTGGCTAAATGTGCCAGCTGCTCCTGCATTAGAAACATTCTTGCAATGGATTAGTGATAGATGCAATGAACCAGCTGAGAGTGAAGGAAGTTCCTTATTTAGCCAATTCAGGGCATTACTGTGCTGTTTGTTTGCAGAAATACCTTTGTGCACTGTTATATGTTGCGTACTGTGGTTTGCCAAAGCCATATAACTTCTAATGTGGTATGATTCTTGGACCGACCCCCAAGTTGTTTTGTTTAAAGTAGATAAAGTTTGAGATTCAAGATACTTGCTCAGTGAAAAAAGACACATGATTCCTCGGGTTTTGAACAAACAAAAATAAACTTTACTATATAGAATTAGAAAAAAAAAACTTATAATATCAATCTTATATTCCACCTTATATTCCAACATTCAAGGTATGTTTGAGGTACATGTGAATTAACAAACCAACTGTGGTTCAACACACCACTGTACATAATAAATGGTAGATGCGATCAAGGCAGAATCCATGGATTTTTCAACAACCCACCCAGACATCAGTCAACACTGTGAGTTGACCAATCTCACTGAAACCTCTTTCTGATGAGGCTTTCCAATCTTCAGCTTTGAAGATCTTAATTCTCTCCAAAAGTCACTCTAACTTGGATGTTTTCAACAACTGCCTACCTCAAAGATTCCATCCTCACCTTCCAAGATCCATGTTTCCTGATGCCCGAGTATGCTCAAACGACAATTCACAAACATAATTTCAACTCTTCGGCCGTGCAGAACAGAACACTACTGCTCCAAAGGAGTACATTGGTCCTAATGGTGGCCTTCTGAGGCCTTCAGTTATTCTCCTGAGCCCACTTCACTTAAAGCAGGCTACCCACCGTCCTTTCTCCAATTTAAGCCTGTTTCTCTGTTCCTCTCTTTTTCTTGACTTAACTGGGTCTTGTTCCTGTCTCTTATCTCCGTCCCTTATCTCCGTCCCTCACCTGGGACTCTTCTTCTTGTGACCTGTCCCTATCCCTCTCCCTTGACCCTTACCTGCGATACTTCTTGAGATCTTTATCTATCCTCTCTCCTTTGCCTCTCTCTCTAGGACATTTCCCGGCTATGGTACTCCACTCCCTGTCACCTGACCAAGGCTTTTGCACCTTTCTTCTTTTCACTCCATGTGAAGATGTACAGGGTCTGTCCTGGGCCTATCCTCGGCCTGAAGAACGTAAAGATAGCAAACTGCAATATCTTTTGAAACCATTTTGTACCTGTGTGCTAGTTTGTGGTGATTTGTGTACATGAATGCCTGAATTGTTTTGCTCAGTGTTGTTAGTATTTCACTATTAAGAAGATTTTCAGATTTTTTTCTCCTTGGATCCAAAGTAGATGAATTAACGTTTCCCCGTATTGAACTTCAACCGCCAGTTTTGCTCACTTATTTAGTCTATACCCATGCTTTGGGCACTCTGCAATGTTAAGAGACATTTTTTGTCTCAATGTCAGAGCCATACCCAATTCACAAAACTACTCTGAGTTGATCCAGTTGACATGAGAATTTGCAACAATAAAACCAGATTCAATGTTCTGCAGCTGCTTTTCTCTGGATACACATTTAATTGTGTTCAACCAAATTATTAACAACCAAGTAATGGCATGACATGGTGAGAGCTGTTACTTGTTAACTGATTCAATGCCTCATTGTGGCTTTAAACTCGATTAATTAGCTGTTCCCTATTGGGAAGCTTTTTGGAATGTGAGTAGATATATATATTTTTTCAGTTTAATCTTTAATATCTTGAGTTTAATTCAGTTTCTGAAATTGATGCTGGTACCCCATGCAGTGGACAACAATATTATTTCACTCTTGTACAATCAATACATTGGGAAAAGCTAAGCGACGCTATTTGTCTCCCAAACACTCAGGTCTGAATTTTTACCTTGTTGGGTGAGTACGATTGACGGGTCTGGAAACGGATTTGAAATCTGCTCCCGCCCTCCATCAGCTCCGGACAGCGATTTCATGTTCGGTGACCAATTAACTTGGGGCCAGCATGAAACACGCTCAGCACTGGGCAGTGGGTGGGTGGGTGGGGTGGGAAGAGAGTGGGTACCGAGACCAGTGAGGGTGCGGAAAGGTGATTTAACATAAGGGGCGGGGTTTTCTCAGCCCGGGCACGGGTGGAGAATCCCCGCGACTGGCGCGAACCGCACCATGCCGCCACACCGCCCCGCCGCCGGCACGCGATAATCAGCGCCATTGGCGGCGGCGTGGTTGGCACGCCGCAGGTCGGGGGCCGCACTACGTCGCCGGCTCGCCGATTCTGGGCCCGGAATGGGCCGAGCGGCCGTCATAAAAACGGAGTCAATAGTAGCAGAGGACAGTGAGGGAGATTGTCACTAATCTCTGCAGCAAAAAGTGAAAATCCAGAAGGCTGCCTTTGCCTGCCCAGTTCCAGGGTTCTGGACATCTGCTCAAGGCTGGAAAGGAACTTGCAGTGAGGATCCAGTTGTCATGGTCCATGTGGTGTATGAGAGATGGTTAGCTCAGTTGGCTGGATGGCTGGTTTGTGATGCGGGGTGACGCCAACAACACAGGACCAATTCCCGTACCAGCTAAGGTTTTCCATGGAGGCCCCGCCTTCTCAACTTCGCCCCTTGCCATGACCTGAGGTCTGGTGACCCTCAGGTTACACCACCATCAGCCAGCTCTCTCTCGAAAAAGAGAGAACAGCCGATGGCCCTTTGGGACTGTGGCGATTTAGGTGCCATCAACATAAGTAGAACTAGGAAAGAGGTTCTGTATAGTTAGTATCAGCAACTAGGCACCAAATTAAGAAGCAGGGTTAATAAAAGTTAATAATTTCTGCATTATTATCTAAGTCACATGCAAATTAGCATAGGGCAAATAAGATTAGAGAAATGAATGTATGGTTCAGAGACTGGTGTTGGAGGGCAGCATGGTGGTGCAGTGGGTTAGCCTTGCTGCCTCGCGACACCGAGGTCCCAGGTTTAATCCCGGCTCTGGGTCACTGTCTGTGGAGTTTGCACATTCTCCCCGTGTTTGCGTGGGTTTCGCCCCCACAACCCAAAGGTGTGCAAGGTCGGTTGCATGCTAAATTGCCCTATAATTGGAAAAAATTAATTGGGTAATCTAAATTTTTAAAGAAGACTGGTGTTGGAGTAGTGGCTTCTGGTTCATGGACACTGCCACTAATTTGGGGGAAAGTGGGATCCGTATTGTTGAGCCGGTCTATACCTGAACTGTGCTGACCCCTGTATTCTAGTGAGCCACATAAGTAGGGAAGTAGGGAGAGTTTTAAAATACACAGTGGGGCAAGAGATCAAATTTAGGAAGATGTGGTAAATCAAACAGTAAGGACAAGAGAGAAAGGATTCAATGTGGGAAATGATAAACAGACCATGACAGGAAGGAATAAGAATCTGTCAGCAGGTAAGGCTAAAGGTTACAAAAATAAGCAAAGGACAAAAAAAAAGACTCTGGGTGCGATTCTCCGCTGCCCACGCCGTCGTGAGCGCCGTCGAGGTTCATGACGGCGCGAAATGGCCCCGATCTCGACCGATTCAGGGCCCGCAAATGGGCTAGGATCGGGGCCGCGAGAAACTCGGGGAGGGGCGTGTCGCTAAAGCAGCGTATTGGCGCCACATAAAAGCAGCGCCGCGTCATCCGCCGCCTAACTGACACCAACCCGCGTATGCGTGGTTGCCATCCTCCCCAAGGCCGCCCCGCAAGAAGATGTCGGATGGATCTTGCGGGCCGGCGGAGGAAAGGAGGTTCTCCTTCAGAGAGGCCGGCCCGCCGATCGGTGGGCACCGATCGCGGGCCAGACCCTGTTGATTCCCAAAATTCTTTCTCCGTCAGTCTGGCCTCAATAAAAGTTGAGATGGATTTGCACGTAAAAAGAAGTTATTTTATTTAGCTTGCAAGCTTGATTCATTTCATAGAAACATAAGAGACATCCAGTCTCCTACACTCCAGAAAGCGAATGAACAAAGAGACAAAGGGATCTCTGCAAATCAATTCAAATGGTATCAAGTTTCACATACTCGACGCCCATAGGTCAGCCTATATCCCTCCTGACCTGTTTGATCTATTCTGATTGGCTCACTTCCAATCCCTTTCTCTGGCCCCTATCAATGCAGCATCACTCTCATAGACACACCTCTTCCTGCTTTTTCCATGCGGTCTCAAATCCCTTTGTCTCTATCTGCCAGAATCAAAGTGGCTTATTTCTACATTACATTAACTAGTATCTCTAAAGTAACTATTTTATATCACATTCGTCATTCCCTCCTTTTATCAGTCCATGATAACCGAACTATCCAATCCATAGCTACGGTTCCTCATCTAAAAAGATCCGTCACTGCATTTCCAATTCCTGTCTTAGCCCCCCTTCATCTGCCTCACCCTCATGGATTTTAACAGTTAAATTTTTTTTTTCGGTGATTGGGGCGGTGATCTGATCCAGTGCACCCCGCATTCTACCCATCACACATTTAAGGATGGCCAGGCCCACAAAGATGCAGCCGATAGCTACCACTAGATACATGGCCATATTTATCAACCAGTCCTTCCATCCTCCAAATCCCCAGTTACCCCAAGAGCCAGGATCCTGCATCCCGTCCAAGTGATCCCGTATGCGATCCATAAATTTAGTGATGTTAGCGGTCAAGTCCTGAACTCCCATGATACACTTGCCCTGTACTATGGCGCATACCCCACCCTCACGGGCCAGAAGATAGTCAAGAGCATACCGGTTCTGCATTGCAAACAACCGTAGCTGAGACAACTCCTTAGTTATTGCCCCGAGGGCTCCCAAGGTTTCATTTCCCAAGATGGTAAGGCCGCAAATAAAATAATTCCGATCACTGACAGCCAAGGAACCCCCCACACCTCCCAGTGTCAATACGCTCAGAATGCCCCACCTGGCTGAGTGGCCCCGGTTGGGTGCAAGAACCTGAGGTTTTTTCCAGTTCTCGCAAAATTCAGCAGAGACTGCCCGGCGTGCTAACTGATTATGCAGGTTCCACGCCGAAGGGCAGGGGACTGTGGTAGGGACTAGAGTCCCTATAGCAATTCGGCGGGGAAATGGGAGTGACAAAACGTTGGTCGCTGTACCATTAAATAAAAAGTAGTATCCTTGTTCCGTGTGGAGGCTAGCATCACAATCAGCATATCGGTTGCGTAAGGACCTCCCAGTAGCCCAGTTTATCCAACTTTGAAATGCCCATTCGGGCCGCCCAGCAATGCGGAAAGCCCTAGTCCCAACAATGATATGAGAGACATTCGCCCAGCCACAAAGGAGCTGGAGGCCGGCGTTCAATGGAACGCAAGTGGTGTTGTAACAAACGCATTGGCCAGACGCCTGGGTGATATGGCACCTCCTGTCCGTACAGGTGGGAAACAGACATGTTATATTTGTGTCCACCTCTACCAGCAAACAGCCATATCCTTCACTGCTGAAGCAATTCTCGTACGACCGGGAATCCCTATTGGGAGTGAAGTGGCTAGGTATGTACACCCTCCACCGTCGCAGCCTATCGTACTGTGAATGGGAATTATCCCGAGGAAGGGGAAGGCAAATAGCCGGTGGTGCTGAACCCGGATCGTAAGGAAGAGTGACCTGATCGGGCAGTGGTTCGGAATGCTGACAATGAACCACCGTTTGGGGAGTGCCCCAAAGCGGTGAAACAGAAAATAACCTAGACACCGCTGCGGGGTTTGGGTAGCAGACAACCAGTCCCTGGCCATACAAGCGGTGGTAAATCTGGTAGAAGAGATTCATACTACCCGGGTTTTCCTCAGTTTGGCCTTTAATTAACTTAAGTGTATCTCCCGGTAACCTACGTTCTAGCTGTACTTCCCTTCTCATACGCCCCGTCCTCTCTCTAGTCCCTTTCTCTTTCTCATAGCCTCTTCCTACACTCTTCTGACAGCCTGATTTTACCTTTATTGTACCACTCTTAACCCATCCAAAATCAAATTTACATGTATTCCAAAAACAAGGCAATGTCCATATAATGTTCCCTTCCCATCGCCGGGACCGGTGCAACTGCTTCATGACTCCTGCATTCTCCTTAACTTTGATGACCTTCCATGAGTCGATACCATGTCGTCGTATATGGGGGCAGCGAAGAACATCACCTTTGCATAGGTGATGTATCCTTGTAGATTGGTTGGGGCTACACAGATACATAATATTCCCCTTTTCCATGTCCACCGCCAATAACACGCCAAGCGAAGTGAGGCCAAATATCAGACAGACGATGCGTAGCCACTCCATCATGCTCCACACCTGTAAAATAGCACTGGAGAAGGGAGGCAGGTTAGTATCCGACCTTTTACAGTAGTGGAGATGGACTCAATTTACAGTGATGTAGGTGGACCCAAGCACTTCGCCCCTCCACTTTAACTGCTGTGGGGGTGGTAAGGAGAACTTGGAAGGGCCCGTCCCATCGCGGCTCCGACCCCTTCCTAGTCCAATTTTTGACCATGACATAACTACCGGGCTGGACGGAAAGTGAGCTAGGTACTGGGGGCAATGGCTGGTGAGCCGCGCGGACTTGGCCATGGAGTTCCTTGAGCACTTGCGTAAGGGCTAGAACATAGGTGGTCATTTCTTCAGTCATCTGATGAAACTGAACCAGTCTGGGAACCTGCAGGCTCCAGGGAGTTCTAAGAGGCCTGCCATAAAGAATCTCGGCGGGAGAGAGCCGGGCCAATCCCGCAGGTGTAACCCGCAGCTGGAAGAGGGCAACGGGGAGCAACTTAAGCCATGTCAGTCCCGTGTCTGCTCTTAATTTAGCCAATTTAGTTTTGAGGGTCTGATTGTGTCTCTCAACCAACCCGGCCACCTGCGGTCTGTAAGCACAGTGTAACTGCTGGCGTATGCCCAACTGGGAGCAAAACTCCTTGTTAATTTGTCCAATAAAACGAGGCCCATTATCAGAACTTAACTGAGCTGGTATACCGTACCGGGGAATGATTTCCCTCATCAAGACTTTAACCACAGTAGCAGCTATATTATCGATCGTCGGATACACCTCAACCCATCTGCTGAACACATTCACAATGACCAAAACATATTTGTAACATTGACACCTTTCCAACTCAATGTAATCCATTTGGAGCGTCTCAAAGGGACCACTGGGCAACGGGGTTTGCCCCTTCCCACAAGGGATACCTTTTCCGGTGTTATATTGCTGACAAATCAAACACCGATTACTGATACTTTGGGCCAACCCCTGCATTTTAGGGTGCCACCAAGTGTCCAGCAACAAATCACTAGTCCCTCGAGCCCCACAATGAGTTGCAAAGTGTACACATTCAATGACCCATAAAGCCAGCACATCAGACATACAAGTCTGATGTGCAGGCGTGGTCCATAAAGAGGAAACAGAATCATATGTACAACCTAACCGTTTCCACATTTGTTTATCACTCTCAGGAGCGTCCTCCTGTAACCTTATGACGTCTTGGATGGTTGGCATTGACTTGTCAGAAGCAGACATATTTATAGTAGACCGTTTAGTCTGACTTAACATCTTAGGCACCATCACTTGCTGAATTTGCGCGGCTGTTCGCGCTGCACGATCTGCTCGTTCATTACCAACGTCAACTGGGGTTGTACCATTCGTGTGGGCAGCGCATTTAATAACGGAAATCTGCGCTGGCATAAGGAGGGCCTGCAGTAGGTCATTAACTAAACCCCGGTGGGATATTTGACCACACATAATCATGTCAGGTTGTTCTGACGAAATGTCACTCAAATCGCCCCTTATTGTGGTAGTTTCCTGAATCAAGGCTAAACAGTCGTGACCAGGCGCGTCTTCATGGACAGGGGGACCGCTAAGAAAACAGGCTGGATTGATAGTGGTACAGTATTTAAATGTCAGACGTGGATTGTTCAAAAGGTATATCTCATACCTATTCTGACGAGCTGCGGTAAGATGCTGAGTCTGCAGTTGCCCCAATAGTGCGATTACCGAGTGGGAGCTATACACCGTAATATCCTGTTGGAGGGTGAGAGCATGTAATGGCTATGCGATGGCATTGATTGAACGTAAATCCTGTACTAATCGGTACTGGTCTGGTTTGGCTGGTTTAGGCACAGCAAGTATGGGGGTGTTACATTCTGATTGGCAAGGGACCAAAATACCCTGTTGCATCAGCTCTTGAATTAATTTATCTATTGATGGAGCAGCTTGAGATTTCAGGGGGTATTGTCGAATGGAAGGTAGCTTTACATGATCCTTAATCATCACCTTAATAGGTGTAACATTTGTCTTTCCCACTTGTGATGGGTATTCCGCCCAGACCTGTGGATTGACATATTCCAACACATCATGTCCCCTGTGATGCTGCAGTCGAGTGTTAATCGTTTCAGGGACCTCAAAATATTTTATGGTAGTGCCGTCCGGCATGACTTGAAGTGCGTAGTCTGTTGGATATGAATGATCCACTGCCCTCCTGACCATTCGCCCCATATCCCTGGCATGGTACTGGTCATGGACCTGACGTGGAATATGAGGGCTTACCGAAGCTGACTGTGGCCATAAATGTGGTGATATTGTAACAAAATCGGCTGTACCTTCTTTTCCCGTGACTGTGGCTGTAACCTTGACTGGCCATTCGGTCTCAAGTAATGGCCGGTATTTGTCCTCCTACTCCCTGTTTCGTCCAGTTCTGTCATAGGCCAGGGTAACGTGATACAGTGACTGTTCAACGTCTAACGTCCACCACTGGGGGGTGATAGAAATATAGTACTGTTGTCTCATCCTCCTCTTCGCTGATCCACCCACCCAAAGTCACTATATTGGGGCTCCTGCTGGTAAACTACCATTTCTGCCGCTTGTTGGGGTCGCAGATCATCCTTTTTCATTACATACTCAGTCTTAACCTTTGTAACTGAGCCTCCTTCTTGGCCTACACCCTCCTTCCAGTAAAATCTGACTGCCCTTGCCATCTGGGAAGGGTCGTTCTCTGTCCAATTCATGTTATTACATTTCACAGCAGTAACCACAGAAGGTGGTAGGCAATGCATTAACATAGCACAGTATTGAGGGGAATTCTGACCATTTTGATACAGCAAATCGCCTGACTGCCCCCGGTAGATTTCATTAAAACGCTCCAGAAATTCCTCTGGCTCTTCAGTCTTCCTAGGTTTTAGGTCTAAGATAACAGAAAGATTTATGGGCCTTTGAAATGTGCTATTCAACGCATTCATGATCTGTGTCCTTCTTTTCTCTATTTGCTCTTTTTTTTTTAAAACTTAAAAATGTTTGAAAATTCAAATTGAATTACTGCAACTTGCAAGCTTAGCTCTGATCTCAACTCAGAACTAAATTTACAATTTGCTTAACACAAACTTGTATAACATTTACAACTTAATTATTTCTTTATCTTAACAATTTTTCTTTTAACAAGTTTTTTTTCTTTTACATACACATAAGTATTAGCAAAATCAACTATCATCTCCAGATTGACACTTTTTAAAATGGTGTCCATGATCTTCTTTAAGTTTCTATTAATCTCCAGATAAAATGAGATAAACCTTATTTCAAGTAAGTAAAACTTAAGATTCTGGCAATTTCAATCAATTGCTTTCGAAAATAATAACTTTTATCAAAGAGGTGGAGAAACCCACTGGTTTCCTTTAATTAATTCAAAACGTAACTTTGCTGGAGTTCACTGACTCAAAGGAAAGGTATCCGATTACACTAGCGACTGGCGCTGTTATCTCAAGGCCTGAGTGAGAAGCACTGTCTGGCATGACTTTGCCTGCTGCTGTTAACCCTTTGAGAGACTTCTGCTTCAACCAATATGCAGCATTCCCCACAATCTCAACTAGCCCTCGGAACTGCGTTTTTCGCCAATACAGTCCAAGGAGACAATTTTAGCTTAATCAACTATATTTTTAACACACAGACATTTCGAGGTGAACCATTTTCAATTTCAAATGTTACATCTACCTCTCATAACGTAACCCAACCGAATTAACTCACAAATAAAGTTGAACCATTTATATTTTAAATGTTACATCAACAATACAGCCTACCCCTGCCGAATTAACTCACAAATAAAGTTGAACCATTTATATTTTAAATGTTGCATCAACAATACAGCCTACCCCAGCCGAATTAACTCACAAATAAAGTTGAACCATTTATATTTTAAATGTTACATCAACAATACAGCCTACCCCAGCCGAATTAACTCACAAATAAAGTCCCATCAATTAAAATGCTAATCCCCAGACTGACCTGTGATTTCGTCGAGGCGGTCTTTCTGTGCCAAGTGACCAGACTAATCAGACGATAAGAAGAGGGGAACAATCAATGCGCGGTCGTTTTCCAGTTCTACATTGAGGGCCCTTTGTTCCCCATCCTCCTGTTCATAATCAGTCTAATTCTGATTTCGCAGTTGGATCAGGATCGCCCTGAGAAATCCCGGTTTTCGGCACCAAATGTTGATTCCCAAAATTCTTTCTCCGTCAGTCTGGCCTCAATAAAAGTTGAGATGGATTTGCACGTAAAAAGAAGTTATTTTATTTAGCTTGCAAGCTTGATTCATTTCATAGAAACATAAGAGACATCCAGTCTCCTACACTCCAGAAAGCGAATGAACAAAGAGACAAAGGGATCTCTGCAAATCAATTCAAATGGTATCAAGTTTCACATACTCGACGCCCATAGGTCAGCCTATATCCCTCCTGACCTGTTTGATCTATTCTGATTGGCTCACTTCCAATCCCTTTCTCTGGCCCCTATCAATGCAGCATCACTCTCATAGACACACCTCTTCCTGCTTTTTCCATGCGGTCTCAAATCCCTTTGTCTCTATCTGCCAGAATCAAAGTGGCTTATTTCTACATTACATTAACTAGTATCTCTAAAGTAACTATTTTATATCACATTCTTCAACCCCTTTTGAGTGCAACCCCGGTGAAAGAATCCCCCTCGCCCGCCCACAGGCCGCCCCCCCCCCCCCCAGCGTTCCCGCGCTGTTCCCACTGGCAGCGACCAGGTGTGGATGGCGCCGGTGGGAAGCCATCGCTTTGGGCAGGCCGCTCGGCCCATCCGGGCTGGAGAATAGCGGGTGTAGCGGAGAATCACCATTTTGGGTGTCCCGGGCGATTCTCCCAGGTGATTCTCCGAGCAGAACTCGACGGGGCCGTTCCCGCCACTTGGGTGCATCGCGGGAGGGTGTCGGACCAGCGTCACGGGGAAAAATGGCATGCCAGGCGATTCTCCAAACTGGCGCGGGAGCGGAGAATCGCGCCCAACGTGTCCGAATGTGTGTAGCATTCATAAAAAAAGTGATGAGCTGAAAACACAAATAGAAATAAATTAGCGCGATCTGATAGCCATTGCAGAAATATGTCTGCAGGATACGTTACTTTTAGGAAGGACACGAAGATAAGAAAAGGTGGAGGGGTGGCTCTGTTAATTAATGATGGTATTAACACAATAGGGAGAAATGACTTAAATTCATAAATCAGGATGAAAAATGGTCTGGGTAGAGATGAGAAATGACAAAGGCAAGAAATCACTTGAGAGAGTGATATAAAGGCCTCGTAATGGTAACTACATGTTAGGGCAGAGAATACAAAGGGAGAAATAATGGCAGCTTGTCAGAAAGATACGTTGATAACGATGGGGGATTTTAATCTACATACAGACTGGAAAAATCAGGCAGAAATGATCATGATATGATTGAATTTTCCATTCAGTTTGAGGGAGAAAAGGGTGGGTCTAAGTCTAGTATTTTAAACTTAATTAAGGGCAATTAGTTGGGCATGAAAGTTTTAAACTAGCAAAGGTGAACTAGCATATTAAGTTAAGGGATAGGTCAATAGAGATGCAATGGCAGACAATTAAAAGGAAATTTCAGAATAACCAGAATAGATATGGCCCAATAAGAGAGAAAAAAAATGGTTTACTAAAAATGTTCAAGTTAGTATCGACGTTAATGGAAAAAGATACATTTGCGCAAGGATGGGTGGTAGGTCAGGAGATTGGATAGCAAAGGAAGACTAAAAAATTAATAAGGAGGAAGAATTTGAATATTAGAGAATGCTAGCTATAAATATAAAGACAGATAGTAAGAGTTTAAATAGATATTTAAATAAGGAAAGAGTTAACAAAGTGTCACTATGGGTACCTGGATGGGCTCTAGTTATGCCTGCCTTTTTGTCTAGAATGTGAGATATTTATTATTCCAGACCTACTCAGGCTCTAATGCCTGTACGTCAATGAGTGTGTTGTTGCTGCTTCATGCTCTCATCTGGACCTGGAAGCATTTATCAATTTTATTCCAATTTCCAACCCCCTCTCACTTTAACATGGTCCATGTCCGACATTTTGCTTCCCTTCCTTGATTTCTTTGTCACTATTTCTGCTGTCAGACTGTCTATCAATATTCATTACAAGTCCACCAACCCCTACAGCTATCTCAGCTACACATCCTCACAACTTGCTCCCTGCAAGGACCCCATTTAATTCTCCCAGTTGCTCCGCATCCATCGCATCAATAGCTGTAAATAGTTCTGATGATGCTACCTTCCACAATACTGCTTCTCATATCGTCCCTTTGCCTAAGCTCAGGTTTCCAACCAACTGTAGTTGGCAGAGGCCTCAACCGTGTCTTACACATCTCCTGTGATTCTGCCCTCACCTCATCCCCTCACTCCCAGAACCATGACAAGGTTCCCCTTTTCGTCACTTTTCCCCACCAGTCTCCACATACAAAGGATCATCCTCTGTCATTTCCGCCAACTCCAAATGTGCCACGAGGATACATTTCTTCCCGTCACCTCTCTGTCAGAATTCCGTAGGGACTGTCCCCTCCGTGATACCCAGGTCCACTCCTCTATCATGCCCAACACCTCTTCACCTTCGTGTGGCATTTCCCCATGAAATCGCAGGAAGTGTAACATCTGACCCCGTATCTCCCCACTCCTCACGGTCCAAGGCTCCTAACTCTTCTTCCAGGTGAAGCAGCAATTCACTTGAATATCGTTCAATTTAGTCTACTGCATTCACTGCTCACAATGTGGTCAATGAGGAGACGAAATGCAGACTGGGTGGCCACTTTGTGGGACAACTTTGCTTAGTCCAAAAGCATTACCCTGACGCTCCTGCCCCTTGCCATTTCCATTCATCGTTTTGGTCTCATGCTCATGCTCTTGGCTGCTGTCCACTGAAACCCAACGCAGACTGGGGGAACAGCACCTCATCTTCCAATTAAACACTTTACAGGCTTTTGAACTTAACATTGAGTTCAACAACTTAAGACCATGCCCTCCATTTTGGTATCTTTTTCCAAACCCTTCCCCCCACAGAGCCAGCCTGCAACTTGATATCATGTTTTTCTGTCAGAGAGCCAAGACCCTTGTTCTGCTATTAATACATTCTGCTAACTGACCTTTATGCCACTATTAACATCTGCCTTAGTCTTTAGCACTATCAGTACCACTCCCTTTGCCTTGTGTCCATTACATCTTTTTCAAATCTCTCCTGAGCTCCCACCAATCCCTAATTTCCTATTTTGCTGCACCTGCTCCACCCCTATCTTCAACAGTTAAAAACCCATTACATTTCTACATCTCTTCAGCTCTGAAGAAGTCATATGGACTTAAAACATTAACTCTGTTTCTCTCTCCACAGATGCTACCAGACATGTGTTTTTCCAAAACTTGCTGTTTTTATATCAGATTTCCAGAATCTTCAGTATTTTACTTTTATTGGCTGTTGTGTTGGTCCTATAGTGAGTCTTGGGAATTAATAATGGAAAATAAGGAGAAGGCAGATGAATTAAACTGGTATTTTATATTGGTTTTCACTACAGAGGATGCAAGTAACATCACAAAAATAGCTGCAAATCAGGAAATGGAAAGGAGGGAAGGACCCAGGAAAATTACAATCAGCAGGGATGTAAGGGGTACTAAGCAAATTGCTAGAGGTGTGAGTTGACATGAACTCGGATCCTGATGGACTTTATCCTCGAGTCATAAAAGAAGTGGCTAGGGAAATAGTTGATATTTTTTTGTTTTAATTTTCCCAAATCCACTAAATTCAGGGAAGGTTCCATTCAATTGGAAAGTAGTAAATATAACTCCTTTACTCAAAAAGGGAGGGAGGGGGAAAACAGGAAACGCCAGGCCAGTTAGCTTAACATCTCTCACAGGGGAAATGTTAGAAACTTTTATTAAAGATGTTACAGTAGGGCACTGGATTCAAGGTAATCAAATAGGGTCAACTTGGTTTTGTGAAAGGGAAATCCTGTTTAACCAATTTATTGTAGATCTTTGAAGAAGTAAAATGTGTTGTGGATAAGGGGGGAATGGTGGATGTTCTGTACTTAGATTTTCAGAAGGTGTTTGATCAAGAGTCACATCAAATGTTATTATGAAAAATAAAAACTTGTAGGGGTAACATATTGTCATAGGGAGAAAATGGGCTTGCTAACTGGAAACAGAGTAGATGTAAATGGACAATCTTTTGATTGGCAAGATGTAATGAGTGGTGTGTCACAGAGGTCAGTGCTGTGCTCTCAACGTTTTGCAATTTATATAAATGACTTGGATAAAGGAATGAAAGTAGGGTTGCTAAACATGCTGATGACACAGAGATAGATAGGAAAATAAGTTTTGAAGAGGACTTAAGGAGGCTACAAAAGAATATAGATCGGTTAAATGAGTGGGCAAAGATCTGGCAAATAGAGTATGATGCGGGACAATGTGAAATTGCCCATTTTGGCAGGAAGAATTAAAAAGAAGCTTGTTATCCAAATGGTGAGAGATTGCAGAGTTCTGAGGTGCAGAGAGATCCGGGTGTCCTCGAGCATGAATTGCAAAAGCCTATTATGCAGGTACAGTGAGTTATTTGAAAAACTCATAAAATGTGATTGTTCATTGCAAGGGGAATTTAATCCAAATGTTGAGAAGTTACACTGGAATGTTTTGGTTATGAAGCGAGATTGGATAAACTTGGATTGTTTTCCTTGGAGCAGAGGAGACGGAGGGAGGACATGATTGGGATGTATAAAATTATGAGCGGCATAAATAGAGTAGACAGAAAGAAACTTTTACCCTTGGTGGAAGGATCAATGACCTGATGGCATAGATTTAAGTAAAGGGGCAGGAGGTTTAGAGGGAATGTGAGGAAGAACTTTATTACCCAGAGGGTGGTGAGAATTTGGAACTTGCTGCCTGAAAGGGTGGTGGAGGCTGATGTGTTGGGTGTTCTGGATCACAAACAGGTCACCAACACTTGAAGTGGTGCAACTCTATTTTATTACAAGGTTAACTATTTAAACATACTTAAACTGTGGGTAAATACGATACCAGCTTTAACTATAGACCTTTGCCTAATCCTAACCAGTTGATGCACTCAGCACATGGTGAATATCTGTGTTGCAGGCTGCGAGCTCTGTGCCCTGAGCTGGCTGCTACTCCCAAGAGCGGGAACTCTGATGTCCCCTGCTTTTATCGTGCATGTGCTCTCACTGGTGATTGGCTGCAGTGTTGTGTATGTTGATTGGTCCCACTGTGTGTCCATCAGTGTGTGTCTGCACCATGATATACTGGTGTATATTATGACAGAGGCAAAGACCCTGATAGCATTTAAGAAGCATTAAAATGTGCATTTGTGCCCCCAAGGCATACAGGACTGTGGACCAAGTGCTGGGAAATTGGATTAGAAGAGTTAGGTGGTTGTTTTTGACCAGCGCATACTCGAAGGGCCGAAGGGCCTTTCTATGCTGTATTATTCTATGATTATACAAGGCACCGGTGAGACCACATCTGGAGTATTGTGTACAGCATTGGTCTCCATTTTTAAAGAAGGATGCAAATGTTTGAGAAGCTGTTCAGAGAAGGTTTACCAAAATAATATGAGGAAAGGCTGAACAGGTTGGGATTGGAGCTTTTGGAGTTTAAAAGAGTAAGAAGTGACTTGTTTGAAACATATAAGATCCTGAGGGAACTTGACAGAATGAATAGGATGGAGAGAATATTTTCTCTTGTGAGAAAATCTAGAATTAGGGGGTCACTGTTCAAAAATAACCCATTTAGGATGAAGATCAGGAGAATATTTTTCTCTCATAAGATGGTGGGACTGTAGAACCCTCTTCCTCATAAGACGGTGGAAACAGAATCTTTGAATGTTTTTAAGGCAGAGGTAGATAGATTCTTCACAACAAGGGGGTGAAAGGTTATCGGGGTGGGTGGCTATGTGGAGTTGAGGTTACAAACATATCAGTCATGATCTAATTGAATGGCAGAGCAGGCTTCAGGCCGAGTAACCTATTCCTGCTCCTAATTCGTATGTTTGTATGCTTGTAAAACTCAGAAAGCTATTGATATAGCACAGGTGGGGGCTATGTAGACTGTTGAATGAAAGTAAAATCAATTAACAATATGGGAACAGGATGAGGCCATTCAGCCCCTCAAGCCTACTCCTACATTCAATGAGGTCATGGTTGATCTGTGGCCTAACTTCATTTACTTTCCTTTGGCCCATATCCCTTAATACTTTTGCTTAACTCATCCACACATTCCCCTAGCTCTATAAATCTTTTCCTTAAAGGTAATGACCTAATTCCCTTGAGAAAGCCCCAATTGAATCTATCTCCATCAACATTTCAGACAGTGCTTTCGAGATCGCAATCAGTGCTGAAATTTTTTTTCTCATATTACCTTTGGTTCTTTTTAATCACTTTATATATCTGCGTCCTCTGGTTATAGAACTGTTGTATCTGTGAAACCTCAGATACTTTCGACCAGTTTACTTATTCAAAGGTTTTACCTAGGTGTCTTTAATAACGAGGAGAACAAACCACAATCACAAGTTCAAGTTAAACAATATTTATTTAACACAATTAACCCAGAAATTACCCTCAAAATATATTCTGGAGGTACCCAAGATTAGTGTATACTACCCGTAAAGATGGCCTGGTAGGGCTATGGATTTGATCATTGTTCCTCTGGTCCGTCGTCATTGTTGCTCTCTTTGGTGTTGTCTCTTAATTTGGCTCTGTTTAATTACGTTTGCTCAAGAGTCGCCAGGTATCTTTCGACACCGCCACAAGGTTCAGAACTGAATACTGATCACAGACTCAATACACCAGTTAGTAAGTTTAAAAGCAATGCTCATTTATTTACACACAGTCAACTCTACTCATGCATAAACTCTACAAACTAAACTATCACTATTACTAAAGCCTATATTTAGCTTTGGGTGCCCACTCAGTCAGAAGAACAATGGCTGTTGCTCGGTACTGAGGCTGCTGGGTTGAGCTGTTTACAGGATAGCAACTAGGAGCGTCTATCTCGTAGCGTGCGTTGACTTGGAACTTACTTGGTCTGATGTAGCTGCTTGGCTGGCCTCTCTCTTCGATAAGAGCCAAGACCAAAGAAGAAAGATTCTCCTTTGGGGAATATCTTTTATACCTAAAAGGGCTCTGCGTGCTTTTGGGCGGGCCTTGAACTTGGCCTAAATTAATTGGGCCTTTCACAATCATTCTTATCGATCTTCCTCCAATAGAGGGGTGGGTTTCCTGGTTGCTGGGCATGTCCTAGGTGGCCGTTGGTTTGCTTTGTTTGAGTCTCCTCTGGCGCCGGGGTGTCTGCCTTAACATTGTTTATCTAAATGTTTCCCTTTTGTCCCTGGAGATGGCTCATTAGTATGTAGATGGCTGAGCAGTTTCTGTCCTGTCTGGGAGCTAAGGCTCTAATCAACAGACAGACCTTGCACCTGCTTGTTTCTCAGTATTGTCCAATTTTCCCTGCATTCTTTGCAAGTGTCAGGCCTAAAAGCTAGGCCTGGTAAGTCACCACAGAACCTTCTGCTAAATGGACCAATATTTTCTGCACCTTATGTAATGCCTTCACATCTGCCCTAAAATGTAATACCCAGAATTGGACACAGGGGGGTGATTTTGCACCCGCATGAGCCATGAGCACAAACACCTAATTTAAGTGTATTTTTAATAAATTAGAATATAATTAAAGGGCTTCCCTGTCATTAGTTCCACGCACACTCAGAATTTTAACCTTGCTGATGTGACTGACTTCAGCAAGGTTTTCAAATGCTTTTTAAAAACATGAAGCAGTCAAGCGGAACTGGTCAGGGGCGCAAAGCTAAGTCCCTGGGGAAGAGGGACACGCCTGACCTCTGTGGAGCCAGCATTGCTGGCTATATCAGGTCCCGCCTCACCAGCGTGATGGCAAAAACCAGACCTCCAGATTTTTGGTGCACAGTGCCTCAAATTCTGAAGAGAATGCTCGGTTGTGCAGCCTGTTAACTGCATGCCGGTTTTTACGCCTCAGCCAGGACTCCCAATACTTCACTTGGTACCGAACCAGTGTTTTATAAAGTTTCATTATCACTCTTGTGGTGATGTGCATCAATGTAAATACATGTAGGCTAGCTAGACACTAGATGGAGCACCAGTGACATCACACACACACACTCAACCAATAGATCAATTGATAGGACACGACCAGTAGAAATTCACGATACACAAGGAGGTGACACGACCACAGGGGGGCATTACACCAACCCATAAATATAGGACACCACACACATGATCTGCCTCTTTCCAGTGGAGACTCTGTGAGTACAGACACAGGGTTGATTCAATATTATACCCATCACGTGGAATGCAGCAGCTGGTTAGTCAGTCTGGGTAGCTATAGTAGGATTAGCAGTAGTGTTGAACCCGAGTAATAGAAGTGTAAATAGTTTAATCAACGTATTGAAGTTATCTCCACGTCTGAAACTTCCTTTGTCAAGTGCACCACAAGGAAGCCGCTTATGTTACACCTACAACATAACAAATCATGGTACCAGAAGTGAACTGTTTCAATTCATATAGCCATACCTCAGCGTACAGTGACAACCAGCAATGATGCCCAGGCAAGATGTTCAAGATCCGGGTTCCGCAGCAGCTCCAGTGCCACGGCGATCTCCACAAAAACTGGCGGGCATTCCGGCAAAAGTTTGAAATCTTCCTGGTGGCAGCCGAACCAGAAGAAGCGGCTGATCCTGAAAAAACAGAGCTTCTCCTCACCATCGCCGGTGCCAGAGCAGGAGAAACCTTTTAAAAATACAAGTTCCCCAAGGGGCAAAACAGGAGCGACTTCCAGGCAGTCATGGACAAATTTGGCAAATACTGTGTGGAAAACACACTCCAACCAGCAAGAAAAGGTAAGAGAAGCGCCAGTACTCACCTCAAGGCCGAAATCCCAGAGCAGAGAACAATTTTGGTCGGCGGCCATCTTTCTACAGGGACCGCAGTTGCGCAAGACGCGCACAGAACGTGAATGTCTGTTTGCGCATGCGTGAGAAGCCTTGCATGCGCAATCACGAAAACGGCCCCCAGTAAAGGAATCGCGATCTGCGCATGCGCAATCGCTTCCTACGCGCTACGTCACATGCGTCATTACATCAGAGGCCCCGGACCACGCCCACTTAAAGGGGAGACGTCCCAAATCAAAGAAAAAATCTTTTAAAGTTGTAAAACAAACTTCCTTCACCTGGAATGACAGCACAATGCCTCAAATTGAACCAGGAAATAAAATTAACCTCCGAAGAACCTTGCAACAAGCAGTTACCTACGCCCAAACCGATGATTCCGACCTTGAATACTTCGATACTGACCTTTACATTTTCTCTGGACCTCGCGAGCCCAATGCCAGCTCCGACGCAAACAATGATGATATGGTCCTAGAAGACTATAACTCGGACGAACCTTTCAACTTGGGAGGCTACACCAGTACCAAATCCGAACCGCAACTAGACGTGTTGCACATTGACGACCCCCGTATTGAATCCGACGCAGCCGTGGATTCATTCTTCGGAGTTGAGGATCTTCAGCCCAGCAGATATGACATCCCAACTCGTGAGTGCAGGATGATGCTGCAGCCTGAAACCAAGAGACAGAGAGCGGTACAAGCCCAGAGAGAGCGGCCTGCTGCTACACAGAGCATGGTCCACGCACCGCTCAGGGTTCTTGACTCTATGAAAGGAGACACGCAAGACTCCACACCGCAGTCCTTGCATGAACAAGAAGTGACTCCAGGGTCACAAGCCTCCACAGCGAGCTCGTGGACAGACTCCACAATTGCAGAGACGCAAGACTCCAGAGCACAGTCCTTGCACGAACAAGTAGTGACTCCAGTCTCACAAGCCTCCGCAGCGAGCACGTGGACAGCCTCCATGATAGAAGCAACGCAAGACTCTGACGCGCAGTCCTTGCAGGAACAAGACCATGAGGGTCTAGCAATCTCCTCTGACCAACTAGCAGCAGACGATGCAAGTCTGCTATGTTCAAATAAACAGCAAGAAGACTATAACAGTTTACCACGCTCCAGTGCACAGCAGGACGACCATGACGGTCTATCATGCTACAGTGAAGAACAAAGCGACGATGACAGTCCAAGTCCAAATGAAGGACAACAGCAAGACAATGACAGTCCACCCACATTGTTTGCACCACCAGATGAAGTCTCTGACCATTTACCCAACAGAAGTGAACAACAAGCAGCTACTGAGGCTCTACCCACGGTATGTGAGACGAGTGACGACAGCATCCCACTTCACATGAAAGATGTGCAAAGTGACAGACCTCAGCTACTGTGTACAGAGGCACTCGACGATCACTGTGAGACCACTGGTGACTCCAGTGACACCACGATTCTTCCACCCTCATTCGCTCGAACCTCTCCACAAGTCAATGCATTCCTGCATGTTCCGACTTCAGACGTGCAGCTTCAAGAAATCTCAGCTGACTCCAGTGAACCTGCTAAGACTCCGGACGGGGAGCATCAACAAACCAACACTGACTCAGTTAAAACAGACCAGATTCCAGATGGGGAGCATCCAAACACAGACTCTGATTCATGTAAGCCGGACTTTACTCCAGACAGGGAGTGCCGCAACCTCAGTGATGGCACGCTCAGGGTGACAGCAGATGCCACAACGACAGGAGATGGATCACTTAACAATTACATTGGGTCAGTAATAACAAGCAGCGGCTACAGTCCAAGAGGAACACACCAATATTCACCACAGCTATATCCACACATTTTTTCCACACCAGCAGTGTGGCCAATGACAGCTCATGCTGGATAAACCCAGCGTTCAGACATGCAGCAGCCAGCAGTCTATGCAGCATATTCTCAAACAGGCTAGCACTACGGATTGCCCACTAATGGAATCAAGACCGAAGGAGAACTACTGCAAGCGCAATCTGCACTACAGACTGGATGCCTTAGTTACAGCCCAGGATTTGCTGCACCCCAGCCTGGCCAGACGGCATATTCCTATCAGATGCAAGGTTCTAGTTTCACACCATCACCAGGTATTTATGCGAGCAGCAATTCTGTTTCCAATTCGACAAGCTTCAACGGTTCGCAGCAGGATCACACTTCCTGCACAGCACGTGGCCAGAACAAGTATCTACAGTCTTATCCAACTTCAACATATGGCACATCCATGACCTCGAATGATACTGTTGATGGTACCACTTCAACATCAACACCTTATCAGCCACAAGATGCCATCCGACAGCATCATCACAAACATCGAAAAAAGAAAGGGACTCCAAATCAGACAGCAAAGTGATTTGACCACTTCTTGGTTCCTGTGGCACAGGGACGTTGATGGCGTTCATGATCAAGAGAGACATTTGACCATGATGATTGATGGTTTTTGGACTCACACGAATGATTTGAATTTATTGTTTAATCACTGTTCCCATGACTTGTATATACCTTACCTTATCTACCTGTTCATTGTTCAATTTTCTTAAAGTGTACAGAAAATATGAACATATAAAAAAGGGGGGATGTAGTGATGTGCATCAATGTAAATACATGTAGGCTAGCTAGACACTAGATGGAGCACCAGTGACATCACACACACACACTCAACCAATAGATCAAGTAGATAGGACACGACCAATAGACATTCACGATACACAAGGAGGTGACACGACCACAGGAGGGCATTACACCAACCCATATATAAAGGACACCACACAAATGATCTGCCTCTTTCCAGTGGAGAGAGTCAGTGAGTACAGACACAGGGTTGATTCAATATTATAGCCACCACGTGGAATGCAGCAGCTGGTTAGTCAGTCTGGGTAGCTATAGTAGGATTAGCAGTAGTGTTGAACCCGAGTAATAGAAGTGTAAATAGTTTAATAAACGTGTTGAAGTTATCTTCACGTCTGAACCTTCCTTTGTCAAGTGCACCACAAGGAAGCCGCTTATGTTACACCTACAACATAACAAATCAACTCTCTTGCTGTTGTACTCTACACCTAGTGGGCAGCACGGTAGCATAGTGGTTAGCACAGTTGCTTCACAGCTCCAGGGTCCCAGGTTCGATTCCCAGCTTGGGTCACTGTCTGTGCGGAGTCTGCACATTCTCCCCGTGCCTGCGTGAGTTTCCTCCGGGTGCTCCAGTTCCCTCCCACACTCCAAAAATGTGCAGGTTAGGTGGATTGACCATGATAAATTGCCCTTAGTGTCCAAAAAATGTTAAGTGGGGGTTACTGGGTTACAGGAATAGGGTAGATACGTGGGCTTCAGTAGGGTGCTCTTTGTAAGGGCCGGTTCAGACTCAATGGGCCGAATGGCCTCCTTCTGCACTGTAAATTCTATGATTCTATGAACCTCTATTTATAAAGCACAGGATCCCACCTGCCTTTTTAACCAATTTCTAAACCTGCCCTGCCACCTTCAGTGACTTGTGCACATATACCCACAAGTCTCTTTGTACCAGAACCCTTTTGGGTTTGTACCTTTTATTTTATACTGCCGCCTCCTCATTTTCCTCCAAAATGTATCACTTCCTGCATTAAATTTTCTTTCCTCTTTCCCAAGTCCTCTTGCAGTTAATCACTGTCCTCCTCATCATTCACTACACATCCAAGCTTTCTGTAATCTGCAAATTTTGAAATTGTGCCCTGTATCTCCAAGTCCAACTCATTAACGCACATCATGAAAAGCGGTGGTCCTGGTAATGACCCCTGGAAAACCCCGCTGGATACATTCCTCCAGTCCAATAAACAACCATTCACCATGACTCTCTGTTTACTGTCATTCAGCCAACCTCATATCCATGCAGTCACTGTCCTTTTGTTTCAGGGGCTTATTAGTTGATAAGTTGACTATGTGGCACTTTATCAAAAGCCTTCTGGAAATCCACAGACTACATCAAATCTCTCATTTACCTCATTAAAAACTCAACCAATTTAGTTAAACATTATTTGCCTTGAACAAATCTTTGCTAACTTTCCTTAATCCAGCCATACGTGTCCTAGTAGCTGTAAATTTTGTCCTGCCTTATTGTTTCAAGCTTTCCAACCATGAAGGTTAAGCTGACTGCCCTGTAATTACTGAGTTTATTCAGACATGATTTTTTGATCAGGGGTCTAACATTTGTGATTCTCCAGTGCTCCGGCATGTTCTTGTAATTAAAGAGAATTGCCAGCACTTCCATAATTTTCATCCTAATTTCCCTCAGAAACCTAGGATGTATCCCAGTTCTGATGATTTATGTATTTTAAGGACAGGCAGCCTTTTCAGTACTTCCTGTTTCAGATTTTAACCCATTCAGTATCCCAACTGCCTCATTTTTGATTATGAGTTTGGCAGCATTGTCTTCCTTGGTAAAGCCAGGACAAATTGTCTGATGTATTATCCATGCCCTCTACCTCCGTGCATGAGTCTCCTTTTTGATTCCCAATCCATCCAACTGTACCTTCTTACTCCCTGTCCACTATTTATATGTCTAAACATCACAAATAAACTTTATAAAATCTACTATTTCAAATCTGAATTTTCAGCATGCTAATATTTTAGTGATAGAAAGCTTACAGTGCCATCTAGTGGACACGCTTGCACATTTTTTTCAAAGATTTTACTAGGACACGTATGGCTGGATTAAGGAAAGTTAGCAAAGATTTGTTCAAGGCAAATAATGTTTAACTAAATTGGTTGAGTTTTTAATGAGGTAAATGAGAGATTTGATGTAGTCTGTGGATTTCCAGAACGCTTTTGATAAAGTGTCACATAGTCAACTAATCAGCCCCTGAAACAAAAGGACAGTGACTGCATGGATATGAGGTTGGCTGAATGACAGTAAACAGAGAGTCATGGTGAATGGTTGTTTATTGGACTGGAGGAATGTATCCAGCGGGGTTTTCCAGCGGTCATTACCAGGACCACCGCTTTTCATGATGTGCGTTAATGAGTTGGACTTGGAGATACAGGGCACAATTTCAAAATTTGCAGATTACAGAAAGCTTGGATGTGTAGTGAATGATGAGGAGGACAGTGATTAACTGCAAGAGGACTTGGGAAAGAGGAAAGAAATTTAATGCAGGAAGTGATACATTTTGGAGGAAAATGAGGAGGCGGCAGTATAAAATAAAAGGTACAAACCCAAAAGGGTTCTGGTACAAAGAGACTTGTGGGTATATGTGCACAAGTCACTGAAGGTGGCAGGGCAGGTTTAGAAATTGGTTAAAAAGGCAGGTGGGATCCTGTGCTTTATAAATAGAGGTTCATAGAATCATAGAATTTACAGTGCAGAAGGAGGCCATTCGGCACATTGAGTCTGAACCGGCCCTTACAAAGAGCACCCTACTGAAGCCCACGTATCTACCCTATTCCTGTAACCCAGTAACCCCCACTTAACATTTTTGGGACACTAAGGGCAATTTATCATGGTCAATCCACCTAACCTGCACATCTTTGGACTGTGGGAGGGAACTGGAGCACCCGGAGGAAACTCACGCAGGCACGGGGAGAATGTGCAGACTCCGCACAGACAGTGACCCAAGCCGGGAATCGAACCTGGGACCTTGGAGCTGTGAAGCAACTGTGCTAACCACTATGCTACCGTGCTGCCCACTAGGTGTAGAGTACAACAGCAAGAGAGTTGATTTGTTATGTTGTAGGTGTAACATAAGCGGCTTCCTTGTGGTGCACTTGACAAAGGAAGGTTCAGACGTGAAGATAACTTCAATACGTTTATTAAACTATTTACACTTCTATTACTCGGGTTCAACACTACTGCTAATCCTACTATAGCTACCCAGACTGACTAACCAGCTGCTGCATTGCACGTGGTGGGTATAATATTGAATCAACCCTGTGTCTGTACTCACGGACTGTCTCCACTGGAAAGAGGCAGATCATGTGTGTGGTGTCCTTTATATATGGGTTGGTGTAATGCCCTCCTGTGGTCGTGTCACATTCTTGTGTACCGTGAATGTCTATTGGTCGTGTCCTATCTACTTGATCTATTGGTTGAGTGTGTGTGTGTGTGATGTCACTTGTGCTCCATCTAGTGTCTAGCTAGCCTACATGTATTTACATTGATGCACATCACTACATCCTCCCTTTTTCATATGTTCATATTTTCTGTACACTTTAAGAAAATTGAACAATGAACAGGTAGATAAGGTAAGGTATATACAAGTCATGGGAACAGTGATTAAACAATAAATTCAAATCATTCGTGTGAGTCCAAAAACCATCAATCATCATGGTCAAATGTCTCTCTTGATTATGAACGCCATCAACGTCCCTGTGCCACAGGAACCAAGAAGTGGTCAAATCACTTTGCTGTCTGATTTGGAGTCCCTTTCTTTTTTCGATGTTTGTGATGATGCTGTCGGATGGCATCTTGTGGCTGATAAGGTGTTGATGTTGAAGTGGTACCATCAACAGTATCATTCGAGGTCATGGATGTGCCATATGTTGAAGTTGGATAAGACTGTAGATACTTGTTCTGGCCACGTGCTGTGCTGGAAGGGTGATCCTGATGAGAACCGTTGAAGCTTGTCGAATTGGAAACAGAATTGCTGCTCGCATAAATACCTGGTGATGGTGTGAAACTAGAACCATGCATCTGATAGGAATATGCCGTCTGGCCAGGCTGGGGTGCAGCAAATCCTGGGCTGTAACTAAGGCATCCAGTCTGTAGTGCAGATTGCGCTTGCAGTAGTTCTCCTTCGGTCTTGATTCCATTAGTGGGCAATCCGTAGTGCTGGCCTGTTTGAGAATATGCTGCATAGACTGCTGGCTGCTGCATGTCTGAACGCTGGGTTTATCCAGCATGAGCTGTCATTGGCCACACTGCTGGTGTGGAAAAAATGTGTGGATATAGCTGTGGTGAATATTGGTGTGTTCCTCTTGGACTGTAGCCGCTGCTTGTTATTACTGACCCAATGTAATTGTTAAGTGATCCATCTCCTGTCGTTGTGGCATCTGCTGTCACCCTGAGCGTGCCATCACTGAGGTTGCGGCACTCCCTGTCTGGAGTAAAGTCCGGCTTACATGAATCAGAGTCTGTGTTTGGATGCTCCCCATCTGGAATCTGGTCTATTTTAACTGAGTCAGTGTTGGTTTGTTGATGCTCCCCGTCCGGAGTCTTAGCAGGTTCACTGGAGTCAGCTGAGATTTCTTGAAGCTGCACGTCTGGAGTCAGAACATGCAGGAATGCATTGACTTGTGGAGAGGTTCGAGCGAATGAGGGTGGAAGAATCGTGGTGTCACTGGAGTCACCAGTGGTCTCACAGTGATCGTCGAGTGCCTCTGTACACACTAGCTGAGGTCTGTCACTTTGCACATCTTTCATGTGAAGTGGGATGCTGTCGTCACTCGTCTCACATACTGTGGGTAGAGCCTCAGTAGCTGCTTGTTGTTCACTTGTGTTGGGTAAATGGTCAGAGACTTCATCTGGTGGTGCAAACAATGTGGGTGGACTGTCATTGTCTTGCTTTTATCATGGTCAATCCACCTAACCTGCACATCTTTGGACTGTGGGAGGGAACTGGAGCACCCGGAGGAAACTCACGCAGGCACGGGGAGAATGTGCAGACTCCGCACAGACAGTGATCCAAGCCGGGAATCGAACCTGGGACCTTGGAGCTGTGAAGCGACTGCACTAACCACTATGCTACCGTGCTGCCCACTAGGTGTAGAGTACAACAGCAAGAGAGTTGATTTGTTATGTTGTAGGTGTAACATAAGCGGCTTCCTTGTGGTGCACTTGACAAAGGAAGGTTCAGACGTGGAGATAACTTCAACACGTTTATTAAACTGCCCTGTTTTCTCAGCAAGGAATCACAAATTTTGACCTGCCATATTGGTTCTATTGGAGCTAGGCATCACGCAAATTTGGTGTAAGTTACCATGATTGCAGGGTGGGGCCCTTCAGGGTCCTCACTACTTGCTTCTTCTGCCCTGTTGTTGGATGCCTCTATGCTCAGCTTCCGACTGTACAGGGTTGTGCTGAGAGCACATGATGCAGCTAGTCTTCTGTTCTTAAAGACAGTCTGTCCCTCTTAAAGGACTGAAGGCATTAGTAGTAGATTTGGGCAGAAGTGGAGATAGGCGGAGGCTGTCTGAAGGAATGGGAATCAGTAGCCAGGGTGGTCAGCTGTCAGAGTCTGGCACTGAGGACCTGGTCGCAATACTGAAAGAAATCTAAAGACTTCACAAAGGTGATCAAGGTTAGTAATTACATCTTCACAAGACATCCATTATCCACCAAAGCACCAGCCTCTCACATTGTTCTATGCACCAGACTCCCATCACTCATTTACTGTCACATGCAGGCACTCAAGACTCAAGCCAAATATCCAGGGGCTTCACCTTGCCTTCCTTTATCACCCAATGATGTCAGTCTCACATCCACCTCTTGCTGACTGCACATACCTCCAGTTATTCTGCAATAGCGTGCATGTCACCCAAACATAATGTTACACAATTACTAACCTTATTCCTTTTCTATTGCAGGATAAGATGGTATGCAATAGAAGTGAGCAGAGGAAAAGATAACAAGGAGGCCTGCAACAACGGAGCCTGAAAGGCAAGTTGCTCTCAGCAGCACAGAGTCAGCTGCAAAAAAGCCACAGCACCCACATCACTGAGAGCATTAGGACATTGAAGATCTTCTGCCTTATGATTCTTCTCAGCATCCAGCTCACCACTGCCCTGCTAACTGCTGTGATGAAGGAGTTACAGCTGATGTGACCATGGACCTCGTCCTTTCCTCCCCACCCATCCTTGCCTTGAACCAACCATTTTCTTTCTGAGTTCCTGCTTTTAGACACCCAAGAATTGCCAACTGTCCAGCACAACAGCCAAAGGAAGAAGAAGGAGGCCACAACACAACATCGTCACTTGATCAAACATTCGCAAACATCAGCTGGAAAACTGACACTGCACTTACCTTGGAGCCAAGCATAGACTTCGGAGCAGCATGTGGGGAATCATCTGTGCATGCAGCCAGGCCAGGGTAAAAGGATAATTTGTTTACCAGCTCACTGGAGGGAGAGATCGCAGATCACCTCTGTTGCCGGGGTCTCAGAGAAGGACCTCAATGGAGCAGAATGCAGGAGAACATTGATGGGCAAACAAGGAGAGATGCTGAAAGCAATGGGAGGCCCAGCAGACAGGCTCTTGTCACTGTCGAGGAGCATGGAGCCCGGTTCCAAGTCGGCAGAGGGAATGGCGCAGAGTTTGCCCTCTACGCAGAATGTACGTCATCTGCTTTTCGTTCTGCAGACCCAAAGATACTGCCACTCCTGCTCATTGTAGCCTTTGTGTGACATGAGTCTTACCCCTCTATCATTTCTGTGAAGATGCAGCAATGCTACCTTTTTAAAAAAATAGTTTTATTCTCCTCCTTTTTCACATTTTCTCCCAAATTTACACCCACCAACAATAAACAATAATCAGTAACAAATGTAATGTCAATCCCCACATCAATAACAACAATCCCATCATCCCACCAGACCCCCAAACATTAGCCACCATGTTAACATAAACAAATGACAAAGAAGAATCAGGTATCACCCATAGTCACCATTAACACGTAAGTCCCACTTCCCCCAACCCTCCCAAACCCCCACCCTAATGTTCAATGTAATCCAATTCTCGAAAGTGCATAATGAATAACGCAAATGAATTGTACAACCCCTCCATCCTTCCCCTCAGTTCAAATTTGACCTTCTCAAGAGTCAAGAATTCCAGCAGGTCCCCCGACACGCCAGGGCACAGGGTGGACATGTTTCTCTGCATCCCAACAGGATCTGCCTTCGGGTGGTCAACGAGGCGAAGGCTACAACATCTGCCTCCGCACCCGTTTCCAACCCCAGCTGGTCCGACACCCGGAATATGGCCTCCCGAGGGCCCGGGTCCAGTTTCACGTGCACCACTTAAGAGATTACCCTAAAAACCTCCTTCCCGTAATCGTCCAGCTTTGGACAGGACTAAAACATAATAATGTGGTTTGCGCACCCCCCCCCCCCCCCCCCCTCCCCACAACGCTCACACACATCGTCTACCAACTCAAAGAGTCAGCTCATCCTCGCCCTTGCGAGGCGTGCTCTATATACCACCTTCAGCTGTATCAGCCCCCACCTTGCGCACGAGGTGGAGGCATTCACCCTCCGGAGCACCTCACACCAGAACCCCTCCTCCATACCCTCTCCCAACTCTTCCTCCCACTTTGCCCCTTGACCCCATCCAGTGGTACCTTCTCCTCTTCCAAAATAACCCTGTAACCGCCGACACTACTCCCTTCTCCAGACCACTGTCATCAGCACCTCCTCCAGCAATGTGGAGGCCGGCTCTACCGGGAAGCTCTGTATCTCCTTTCTGACAAAGTCTCGAACCTGCATGTATCTAAATATTTCCCCCTGCTCCAGCCCATACTTTGCTCCCAGCTCCTTCAATCCTGCAAACCGGCCCCCAAGAAACAAATCTTTTTGTGTCCTAATTCCTTTCAACTCTCCATCCACCCTTACATTAAACTCTGAAAATGTCATTCCCACTGCCCTGGTTCTAATCTATGGTTCCCCCGAATTGGCATTTCCCTTGACCCTGCCCCCCACCTGAAATGCTGCCGAAACTGCCTCCAAATTCTCAATGAAGCAATTACTATCGGTCTCCCTAAGTATTTCCCCGGGGACATCGGGAGCGGTGCTGTTGCTAGTCCCTTCAATTCCGACCCCATACACAAACTCTCCTCCAATCTGACCCACTGGGAGTCCACCCCTCTGACCCAGCTCGGCACCTTCTCCTCATTTGCCCCCAGTAGTAATACATCAGGTTCTGAAGACCCAAATCCCCTGCCTGTCTTCCCCTCTGTAGCAGCACCTTGCTAATTCTGGCCACCTTCCCTCCCCATATGAATGAGGTAATCATCCCTTCAATCTCTCTAAAAAATATCTTTGGCAGGAAAATCGGTAGGCATTGGAAAATAAACAGAAATCGCGGCAACACGTTCATTTTAACCGGCTGTACTCGAGCCGCCAGTGACAGAGGGAGACCATCCCACCTTGCCAGATCAGCTTACACTCTCCCCACCAAACTAGTGATGTTGTATCTGCGGAACCCCCGCTATCCCGAGCAAATTGCACCCCCAGGTATCTAAAGTGAGTCCTTGCCTTACAGAATGGCAGCCCCCCCCGCCCCTGCCCGATCCCCGGCTGAGCCACCACAAAGTATTGACTCTTGTCTAGACTTAATTTGTACCTCGAGGAAAGACCCAATCTGCCGAAGCAGCTCCAGTATTCCCCCTATTGACACACTCGGTTCAGACATGTATAACAACAAGTCATCGGCATATAAGGACACACTATGCTCTATCTGCATTCCCCCACCCCCCCGCCCCCCCCACCCCCACCCCCCGCCCCCCGCCCCGCATTATCACTCTCCATACCCTCGAACTTCTTAACGCGATGGCCAAAGGCTTAAACCCGAGTGAAAACAACAGAGGGACACAGGACATCCCTGCCTAGTCCCACGGTGGAGAGAAAAGTATTCCGAGCTGATGTTATTTGTGCGGACACTCGCCCTCGACTCCTTATACAGTAGCTTTAGCCAGTCCACAAATCTTGGTCCAATCCCAAACCCCTCCAGAACTGCCAGCAAGAACCCCCATTCTATCTGGTCAAACGCCTTCTCAGCATCTAATGCCACAACCACCTCTGTTTCCTTCCCCTTCACTGGTGCCATAACCACGCTCAATGCCCTCCAAATGTTCAAAAAGAGCTGCTTCCCTCTCACAAAGCCCATATGATCTTCACCTATCACCTTCGGGAGGCACTCCTCCAGCCTACCTGCCAGTATCCTCACCAGTATCTTTGCGTCCACGTTTAAAAGTAATATGGGCCTATACGACTCACACTCCGTCGGATCCTTGGGCGAAATTCTCCCCAAACGGCACGATGTCCGCCGACTGGCGCCCAAAACGGCGCCAATCAATCGGGCATCGCGCCGCCTCAAAGGTGCGGAATGCTCCGCATCTTTGGGGGCCGAGCCCCAACATTGAGGGGCTAGGCCGACGCCGGAGGGATTTCCGCCCCGCCAGCTGGCGGAAACGGCCTTTGTTGCCCCGCCAGCTGGTGCGGAAATGACATCTCCGGGCGGCGCATGCGCGGGAGCGTCAGCGGCCGCTGACAGTTTCCCGCGCATGCGCAGTGGAGGGAGTCTCTTCCGTCTCCGCCATGGCGGAGACCGTGGCGGAGGCGGAAGGGAAAGAGTGCTCCCACGGCACAGGCCCGCCCGCGGATCGGTGGGCCCCGATCGCGGGCCAGGCCACCGTGGGGGCACCCCCCGGGGCCAGATCGCCCCGCGCCCCCCCAGGACCCCGGAGCCCACCCACGCCGCCTTGTCCCGCCGTTCAAAAGGTGGTTTAATCCACGCCGGCGGGACAGTCAATTTATCGGCTGGACTTCGGCCCATCCAGCGGGGGGGCCCGCCTACCGGCGCGGCCCAATTCCCGCCCCTGCCCAATCTCCGGTACCGGAGACTTCGGCAACCGGCGGGGGCGGGATTCACGGCAGCCCCCGGCGATTCTCCAACCCAGCGGGGGGTCGGAGAATGACGCCCCTTATATCTTTTAAGCAACACTGGAATTGATGCCTATCCCAAAGTTTGTGGTAACACCCCCTTCCCTATCGCTTCCTCAAACATCCCCACCATCAGCAATACCAGCTTATTTTTGAATTTTTTATAATATTCCACCGGAACCCCATCCGGCCCTGTCACCTTCCCCGACTGCATTGTCCCAATCACATCTTTTATCTCCTGCTCCACTATCGCCCCTTGTAATGTAGCCCTGTCCCCCTCCCCTAACCACAGGTACTCCAGCCCATCTAGAAATTCCTGCATCCCCTGGCCTCCCCCAGGTGGCCCTGACCTGTACAACTTTCATAGAATTCCTTAATGACCTTGTTAATCAGATCTGGAGCCATCACCAACTTCCCTGTCCTGTCCCGCACCTGGATAATTTCCCTTGTCGCAGCCTCCCTCTGGAGCTGACCTGCCAACATATGCCCCATCATCTCTCCATGCTCGTAAACTGCACCCCTTGCTCGCCTCAATTGGCGTACCGCCTTCCTGGTAAAAAGCTAGTCAAAGCTCGCCTGTAGTTCCTTCCTCTTTTCCAACTTTGCTGGGCCCCCATCTTCTGCATACATCCTATCTACCTCCAGCATCTCGTCTATTACCCTCCGACATTCGAACCTCTCCTCTTTGTCTAACCTAGCCTTGAACGAGAGTACCTCACCCTTCACCACCGCCTTTAGACCTCCCAGACAACCGCCTTCGATACCTCACCCGTGCAGTTGAAACCTTCGTATTCCTCGATTAATTTTTCAATTTTGTCACAGATCCCTCGGTCTCTGTACCACCGCCTTCTCCAGTACCATATCCATCCAATGTGTAGCATGATCTGATATTGCAATTGCCGAGTATTCTGACCCCTTAACCCCAGCCAGCAGCGCCTTCCCCACCACAAAAACGTAGATCAGCGAGTGTACCTTATGGACCGGTGAGAAAAACGAGTACTCCCACTCCCTCCGGTGCAGAAACCTCCAAGGGTCAACCCCTCCCATTTCCACCATTAGCCCAGCCAACACCTTCGCCCCCGCTCCCCCTCCCATCACCCCCCCCCCCCCCCACCCCCCGACGGGAACAGCGAGCGCGGCCGTGACCTGTCCCACCTTGGCTCCTGCACCATGTTCCAGTCCCCCCCCCCACTATCAGTTTGTGTGAGTCCAAGGTCCAAATCGTATATGGCCCCACACACCTTCTCCGCGAATCCCACATCATCCCAATTGGGACCTTACCAGCTCCACTAGCCTCCCCTCCAGCACCCCCGTCATAATCACATATCTACCCTCCCGATCAGCAACCACCTTCTCCATCTGGAACCGTACCCTTTTGCTGACCATTACCGCTACCCCTTGAGCCCTTCCATCAAATCCAGAGTGAAACACCTGGCTATCCCAGTCCTTTTTAAGTCTCACCTGGTCCTTCACCCTCAAGTGAGTCTACTGCAGCATTGGTACATCGGCCTTCAAATTTTTAAGATGTGCAAGCACCCTTGGCCTCTTGACTGGACCTCCCAACCCCTTCACGTTCCACGTGACTATCCAAACTGGAGGTCTCTCACCCCACCCCCCCGCTCCCTTCTTATCCACTTATCCACCATCATCATACCACCGGTCCCTGTCCCATGAGCCTGACGCACCCCTGTCCATTATGAACATCGAACACCCTCCCCTCCTGCCAGAATCCCCCGCACCGCACTTCCCCTCGAAAAAATCTCACCCAGTATCGATCCTCCCCCCCCGCCTTGCTTGCCTCGTTGGCCATCGAAACCTGCTAACCAGGCTCCAATGTCCGCAGCCCTCCTCTCACCTCCGTTCACTAGCCGACTTTAGTTTGCTAGCGTGGGTGGCCCCCCTCCAAGGCATACCGTCCCCTCCCACCCAGTTCCAGAAGAAAAAGAAAAACAATCTAACCCGTACAATTCAATAAAATAACATATAACCTTTGCAACAAAAATATGGAATAAAAATGAAAATCAAACCAAACAGAAACTTAAACTCTATAACAATGTGAACTCAAGTAAGTTATGATACAGGTCAATGAAAAGAAAGTTATAACATTTATACATTTTCTAGCTCCCCAATCACAGTCCACGATCTCTCTTCCAGCTCCACTCCTCACTTCTGTCCCAAGCCATCTGCCTTCACGAACGTCTCAGCCGCCTCCATTGTTTCAAAATAAAAATCTTAGGTGTTGTGCATCACCCTCAGCTTTGCCGAGTATATCATACCAAATCGTACCCTCTTGTTGTACAGTGCCGCCTTCACTCGGCCGAACGCCGCTCATCTCTTCGCCACCTCCACCATCAAGTCCTGGGAAATCCGAATTCTAGCAGCAGCCCACTGCACCTCCCGCTTCTGCTTCGCCTAACTTAACTCCTTCTCCTTCACGTGATATTTATGGAAGCAGATAATTACTGCTCTTGGGGCTCATTTACTTTGGGTTTCGCCCTGAACGACCGATGAGCTCGGTCCAGTTCATGCTGGGAGGGGTCTTCACCCTCCCCCATCAACTCCGCCAGCATCTTAGCGAAGTACTCTGTTGGCCTCGAGCCCTCTGCCCCTTCAGGCAGGCCCACAATCCTCAGATTGTGCCTCCTTGAGCGGTTCTCCAAGTCCTCGAGCTTTACTCGGAGCCCTCTGTTGACCTCCACCACCCTCCACAGCTCGTCCCCCATTGGGGTGAGCTGGTCGCTGTGCTGCGACACGGCCTCTTCCACTCCTTCATTTTTTCACCTTGTTCTCTCACCTCGGCCGATGTCTTTACCACAGCTACCCTCACCGGGGCGATTGCCTCCTCCACCAATGATTTCAGTGCGACCGCCATCTCCTTCCTCAAAGCCTCCATGTGCCTCGCAAACTGCTTCTCCAGCTCCACAGCCATCACCTCGGTCATCTTCTCCACCGTAAATAGTGCGGTCCCACCATGCAGTCCGGAATCCGCCATCTTGGCAGCGCTTTTACTGGTCCTCTCGTTCGATGGTGAGCCCGTGTTTCCTCCCTTGTTCACAGCTGCTTTTGGCATCTTTTAGCGGCTTATTATTTTTCTCTTCTTTCTTCAGTCATAAAATAAATAAATAATAAATTTTAAAAACGCCCCCCCAAAAATACATTTTTTTTCTAAAATCAAAAAAAAATCTCTTCCCCTGGGACCGGACTTCAAACTTCTCAAACATCCATTTTCAGCGGGGACCACCCAATGTGCTCTGCTCCCCCTCTACATTGCGTCCTGGATTCGGGCCATGCCTCGTGTCAAGCTCCGCCCCCGCCGCTCACTTCAGGCTCGATGCCCCCTGCTCCTCCGGCCGCCGGACACTCCTGCGGGGCTCCTCACCAGCTCCAAACCGGCCCGACCCGGCGCCCATCCCTCAGGCCACAAAGGCCGAAGAAATTTGATTCCAAAAAAACAACGGGGAAACCCCCGAAGAAGACCGGAATATTGCGAACCGGCGGGAGCCTCTTCTTAACGTGGCCGCTCCACTCGTGAGCGCCCACTGCAATGCTCTCTAACAAATCCAAAAACAGTCCAAAGCACGGTCAGAAACTTTGCAACAGAAAATGACCTTATTTGTAATTTGGGTGCCTGTCCCTTTCAGGAACAAATTGCAGGGCCCATTGTGCAGCTTAGTGCCTCTTGCTTTAAGAGTAAGGTGAAAACCCATTGCCTGGAGCTGCTATGTCTAAATGTAGGTACTCTGGTTGGGGTGATTGACATGGAGAAAAAGCACTTTCATGTCATTTTGGGTTTAGGTTGAGCACACCAGCACAATCGCTCTCCTCAAGAACACGCTCAAAGGGATTTTTCAAATACTTTCTTCTAATGTTACATCACCATAAGATTTTTTTATGATCAGTTTTTCCAGCCCTTCTCTGCCCCACTGCTATACAGGATTACATCTAAACCTGAATTTCGACATCTTTATTTAAGCAGAACAATGAATGTCCAAAATTCTGATTTAACCTTGGTGGAAATCAAATGGATCTCCCAGTGGAGAAATGGAAAATGGGGGACATTCTCATTCCACCAGGATTCCAACCCATTGAGCAAAGTCCAATAGATACTGGAAGGATGAAAATCTTGCACCCATTCCCACACAGGAAACAATTATGTCTGTGAGATATCTAAATACGCTTTTGGATTCCTCAAGTACTTGACACTGTGTCCATGGCAGATATTCACATAACCTTGCCAACTGAGAACTGATGAAGTATTCCCAACACAGCAGCATAGGACAATCATACATATTGGATGCTGCATGCTTACTGGAATGTAAAATGTTATGATGAAAGGCCACGGGGAATCATCGATAGGTCTCCCCGTGGGGTTCATGGAATATGAGTTCACCTATTGAGTGAGCGGAGGCTCATCCAATAGGAACTATTTGGTGAGAGTTTAAAAGCTGCAGCCCAGACCCGGACCGGCATTCCTGATGGTCCCCAGGCTGGGTCACAAGCATTGTACTCTGACTGTGGCTCTTGTTCTTCTTTGACGGAGTTATTACAGTCTCTTTAATCCAGAGTCTTTTCTTCTACTCCTTATTTTTAACTTTACTGAACAAGACCTGTCGCTTCAGATTTCTGTCCTTGTACCATAACTAGACTGTCTTCTTGGGATCCATTGCTATCCCATTCATTGGTTTGGGACCTTCTACTTGATTTGGGAGCTGTTCTCTGTCCCATAAGACCTAAGATGTAGGAGCAGGAGTATGCCATTCAGCCCATCAAGTCTGCTCCGCCATTCAATGAGACCATGGCTAATCTTATATGATAGCCCTCAACTCCACATTCCCGCCTTATCTCCAAAATACTTAATTTGCTGACCGATTATAACTATGTCCATCTCAGCCTTGAACATATTTAACAACCCAGCTTCTGCAAGCTTTTGCAGTAAAGAATTCCAGTTTCACCACCTTCTGAGATAAGAAATTCCTCCTTATCTCTGTCTTAAATGGACAACCTCTTACTCTGAGATTATGACCTCTGGTTCTGAACTCTTCCACAAGGGGAAACCGTCTCAGCATTTACCCTGTCAAGCCCCCTAAGAATCCTATGTACCTCGAAACTCCATTGTGTACAGGTCCAACCTAGTCAATCTCTCCTCATAAGAAATCCCTGAGAAAGTCCCCCTTCCATATCTTGCTCCTTTGGACAGCTTCTCCTGAATGGCATTCCTCTTCCAGGTCACCTGGCCTCTTTTTCACACTATTTAACTTTTGTTGTTGTTTTCCTTCTGCGCAGCACAGAGCTGACTTCCCGATCTAAAAATATAAAAGAAATGAACTGTGCATGTTTGCAGGACTGGTTCCCTGCTGGAAACAAGGAAATGCACCAACAGCACATGTGCGGCTATTCTCTAACCAGCATTTGCACAGAAAATCCAAAAATAAAAATAAAAACATGAACTGCACATATGTGACCACTGTGCAGCCGAGCACGGGCAGAGATCGCCAAAGTCGGTTCCTGAACTCTTGAGGTCCCGATCTCCAATTTAAAGATACATTTTTTCCTCTTGCTTTCTTTGGGGTTTGTCACATCAGTTAAGTACGTTTGAAGTCCAGCCACAACTGTAGTGACAGAAACACAGCAGTGAATTTGTCCAAAGCAAGTTCCCACAAACAGAAAATTGATGGTGACCACATGACCTTCTTTTAAATATATTTGTGATAAAATAATTATTTGCAATAACATCAAAAAGAAAAAAAAGAAAGGCTTGCATTTATATAGTACTTTTCATGACCACCAGATGTCTCTGTTGCAAGAATGCTCTTTTTAAGGTGTTGCGATCTCAGTTGATGTTAATGTTGGACAAGTTATCTGTCAAGTCAGGTTTCATTCTGGATCTGACTTGGTAGATCGGAACATATTTTTTAATAAACCATGGAGGAACAAATTCACAGAGGTCTGCTTGTAAACCTTTAACACAAAGAGTGAAATATTTATTAAAACAAGAAAAATGAACTATATTGTACCAGACAAAAAGACTGGAAAGATCTCAATACAAACACAAGAAGAGGATACAATTTCCAAGTATTCCTTTTCCCAGCAATAACTTTACAAGCACATAAACCAGTGAAGAGTTACAACTAGTTTCACACAAAAGGTTCCTTGCTTGAGACTGGCAGACAGGCAAACAGTTTTCTTCCAATGAATTTTTGATGCTTCTTATCCAACTCGTATTTTTCACTGAGACACACAAAACCATACTTTATACCCACTATTGCTTCAACTGCAGAGCAAACATGAATTCCCTAAACTGAAAATCCATGGGCGGGATTCTCCGAAATGGAGGTAAAGTGTTCGCGCCGCCGTGAACGCTGTCGAGGTTCACGACGGCGCGAAACGGCCTCTATCCCGACCGATTCAGGGCCCAATAATGGGCTAGGAGCAGCGCCGCGTCATTTACGCGTGGCAGGCCTTGGCGCCGCGTAAAGACGGCGCTGCATACATGACGCGGCCGGCGCCGCATAACTGGCGTCACCCGCGCATGCGCGGGTTGGCCGGCGCCAACCCGCGCATGCGCGGTTGCCGTCCTCTCCGAGTCTGCCCCGCAAGAAGATGTCAGATGGATCTTGCGGGGCTGCGGAAGAAAGGAGGTCCTCCTTCAGAGAGGACGGCCCGACGATCGGTGGGCACCGATCGCGGGCCACACCCCATTTGAGGCCCCCTCCCGGTACAGGATCCCCCCCTGCCCCCCCCCCCCCCCCCCCCGGAGGCCGCCCCCCAACGTTCCCGCGCTGTTCCCGCCGGCAGCGACCAGGTGTGGACGGCGCCGACGGGAACCCGCCGTTTTGGACTGGCCTCTCAGCCCATCCGGGCCTGAGAATAGCAGGGATGCCGGAGAATCACCATTTTGGGTGTCTCGGGCGGTTCTCCGGCCTGCGCCGCGCGGAACTCGACGGGGCCGTTCTCGCCGCTTGGGAGAATCGCGGGAGGGCGTCGGACCGGCATCACGGGAAAATTTGGCGACCCAGGCGATTCTCCCAACCGGCGCGGGAGCGGAGAATCGATCCCCGGTCTTCATTCTCTGACACACACTGAATACATCACTGTTTTTCTCTGTGTCTCTGTGTCATTTGACCACTGTCGCTAGGCAACATCCATGTGTTTTTCTACTTTGTTTCTTTTTCCAGAACCACTCACCTTCTAACCCCATTTTAATCCATCTCTTTAACTTCAAGGGTTGTTGAACCTGATTAAAAATGTGTGTTGGATGCGATTCAACAGGACAAAAACAGAGTCCCATTTCAGGCGCGTTTAGCGGAGTGTTTCCCAGCGCCTGCAGCAAAGTAACTAGCCTGAGAAGAGAAATCTACAATCAATTTATCTTGCTTTTGTTTAACCGAAGAAAATCTGTTGAACTAGTTCTTTACAATCTGAAAGTGAAAATAGTGAGACTCTTACAGAATTGCCAAAGCACATCCTTTCTAAATTCACAAAATGCCCTGTTACCGTCAAAGCTGGGGAGTCATTTTATCCCCCCTCATGTGATCATAACAGTCTCAAAATGCTTCACAGCTAATGGATGTGATATAGGAAACCAGGGAAAGCTCCCCTGCTCTCCTTTGCAATCGTGCCTTAGGAACCTTACAGCCACCTGCAAAGGTAGACGTGTCCCAGTTGTCATAATATACACCAGTACATCATGGTGCAGATACACACTGATGGACACACAGCAAGACCAATCAACACACACAGCACCGCAGCCAATCACCAGTTAGAGCACACGTACTATAAAGCCAGGGGGCATCAGAGTTCCCGCTCATTCGAGTTGCAGCTAGCTAGGAGGACAGAGCTCACAACCTGCAACACAGACATTCACCATGTGCTGAGTGCATAGACTGGACCGGACAAGACAAAGGTCATTAGTTAAAGCTAGTATTGTGTAAACCCATAGTCTGAGTATGTTAAACAGTTAATGATTCAATAAAATAGTGTTGCACTATTTCAAGTGTTGGTGACCTGTATGCGTTCCACGGATCCAGAACACCCAACACATCATGATACCAGGAGTTGAGGGATATTAGCACTTATTAGACCTACCTGCAAGTGATCTGCCTTCCGCCAGCATTCCGTCATCCTCAACATGGGCAACATCAGCCCACCGCTGCCGCTCCGCATCGCCGGCAACCTAGGGGCCAACTGGAAGATTTTCAAACAGCGCTTCCAGCTCTTCCTCGAAGCCACAGACAGGGAGGGCGCCTCGGACACCAGAAAGATTGCTCTTCTCCTCTCCACGGCCAGAGACCATGCCATCCATATTTTCAATTCCCTCACCTTTGCGGATGATGAAGATAAAACAAAGTTCAAGACGGTCCTCCTCAAGTTTGACACTCACTGCAGCGTAGAGGTGAATGAAAGTTTCGAGCGCGACGTGTTCCAACAGTGTTTGCAGGGTAAGGATGAATCTTTCCAATCCTTTCTCACGCACCTCCGCATCCTTGCGCAGTCTTGCAGCTACGGGCCCACCTCCGACTCCATAATAAGCGACTACGGGCCCACCTCCGACTCCATAATAAGCGACCAGACCGTTTTCGGTGTTCAGTCAGACCCCCTATGACAGCAGCTGCTCAAAGTAAAGCAACTTACCCTAGCGACCGCCATTGAGATCTGTGTCTTACACGAAAACGCCACGAGTCTGTATTCCCACATCCAAGCGGCTGAAACGGCGCAGCAAGGTCCCCACGAGGCAGAATGGGTCCAAGTGATTGAGCACCTGCAGGGCCTCAGCCTGGATGAGGGCGGCCATTTTGCGCGCTTTTCGCGGACTCCCGCGCTTGTGTGCACCAAACGAGGGGACGGCGACATCGAAGAACGCAATGCGCAGGCGCGCACCATGCACGATCGCACTGCGCATGCGTGGTGGCGTAACGAACGTG